>NW_003852489.1:8056182-8059481 GCF_000181295.1 Otolemur garnettii
CACAGCAACCTCCAACTCCTGGGCTCAAGCGAGTTTCCTGCCTCCGCCTCCCAAGTAGCTGGGACTACAGGCGCCCGCCACAACGCCTGGCCATTTTTTTTTTTTTCAATTGCAGCCATCATTGTTGTTTGGCAGGCCCAGGCTGGATTCGAACCCGCCATCTTAGGTGTATGTGGCTGGCGCCTTAGCCGCTTGAGCCACAGGTGCCAAGCCAACAGTAAGTTTCTTTCAGAAAAATCTAAGACCTACATTCCAGGATCTGGAACTGGAATACAAGATCGGTGAGGGTAAATGAAAGTGGCTTTCGTTGAAACTAGCCGTCTTTAAGATTTATTTGATCATATGAGGAATGCTAGAGGGCAAAGGGATGATATTTTTTTCTCACATATTTGCCCATCAACTCTGTGAGTGGAAAAGCATATATGTACTTTAAAACTTCATTATTAAGTAAATGGAAGTATGTAAAAATTTCATATCTCATATTCATGTATTATTTCTTCGATCATTAACATAGGAATAATGGGAAACTTGGTGTAAAACGAAAGAGAATGTAAACATTTATGGCAAATCAGCTGCATAATGTAGAGGAATACTGATGAAACAAAATTCATGATAAAATGTTCAGAATAATTTTAAAAGGATTCAAAACCATATAGTATACAGTACAACTACACATGTATAGAAATAAGGCTAGAAGAATATAATCGTGGTTTTTCCAATCTAGCTAATATTTATTGAGTATTCTATGTCAATTACTCTTTACATTTTTAAATCCTCACAACCTAATAACCAGGCAGGTACTGTTATTTTCTCTATTTTTTACAGAGATACAGGAAAGTTAAAGGTGAAATTAGGAAGTCTAACACTAGGACTGATAATGCCCATTTAATAGGCTTGGGCAAGAGATGAACTTGCTAGGCCCTGAAAATAGGAAAAGATGAGAAATGGCACAAGTTTGGGACAAGATGGGGAAGTGATGAATTTACCTTTATACATGAAAGATTTAAGTGTGGATATCTGTCCAAGAAGTATTTGTGTCTGAAGAGAAAGAATGATCTGGAATCAAGTTAGATTTGTGAACCATCAGCAGGCAGATAATTTAATCTGTTGGAGTGAATATTACTCATGAAGAATGTGGCGAGTGAGAGAGCTTGGGGCAGAAGTAGAGGAAACCAGGAAATCAAAGAGGACTGAGAAGAAATAGAGAGGGTGGCACCTGTGGCTCAAAGGAGTAGGGCACCGGCCCCATATACCAGAGGTGCTGGGTATAAACCCGGCCCCAGCCAAAAAAACTACAGAAGAAAGAAAGAGAGAGATAGAAAGAAAAGCAGGATACTGTAATATTTTAAGATGTTTTCAGAGTTCGTGAAAGTAGGAACTATACCAGTCTTTTCACTCTTGTGTACGTGAGTCCTAGCCCCCTCAATTAAGATACGTTAAATAAATAAATGTATGATTAAATGGTCAGCAATTCAGATGCTATCAATGAAAGAAAGAAAGGGTGAAAAGTGCCCCCGCTATTTAGCAACAGGAAGATTTTTATGTCATTCCTGAGAGGATCAGCAGGGATATGAAGGCAAAAGCCATCCCACAGATGTTTGAGGCTATACTAGAAGTGAGGAAGTGAAAATAGGAGTTACGGGTAACTCCTGAAAAAGAGTGACTGAGGAGAAGAGATAGATGTGTGTAAAGAAAAGAGTGGCAAGGACTTAAATTAAGTTCTATACTCTCGTGTCTACACTGATCCTTTAGCAATAGCAGAGGTTTGATTATGTTCCATACACACAACTCCAAAATCTCTATCTCTAGCCTTAACCTATACCCCAAATTGATAAGTGTGTTCAATTTTTAATAATGACAAGGTCTTGCTCTTTCTCAGGCTGGTCTGGAACTCTTGAACTCAAGCAATCCACTGGCCTTGGCCTCCCAGAATGCTAGGATCATAGGTGTGAGTCGCTGCACTTGGCCTCTATTTTTTTTTGAGACAGGAGCCTCTAGCTATCCTGCTAGGTAGGGTCCTGTGGCATCATAGCTCACAGTAACCTCCAACTTCTGGGCTCAAGCGAGTCTCCTGCCTCAGCCTCCTGAGTAGCTGGGACCACAGGCGCCTGCCACAATACCCAGCTATTTTTTGGTTGCAGCCATCATTGTTGTTTTGGTGGGCGCGGGCTGGATTCGAACCCACCACCTTGGGTATACATGGCTGGAGCCTTAGCCACTTGAGCCACAGGCACCAAGCCTAAATTGACTTCCAATTTACTCTCCACTAGTCCTTTCTGTTGCCCTAAGGTTAAAACAAACCTTACAATTTCCTCCTCATATTCTAAGCTGCTCCTTAGTCTAGAAAGCCCTTTACCACTGCAATTTGCTTCAAATGTATTCATCTTCTGAGGTCCACCTAATCCACAAAACTTTTTTTACTAGATGTCTTACCACATGGAGTACATGTTAGATCACTGGCAGAGAGGTTCTTCCAGTTGTTTGGTTCCATAGGCCAATACGTTTGCTTTCTGTTTAAGCAAGTTTGTACTACCTAATTTCTCCCAGCTCATAGTTATTTCTTTCTCTAAAGTCATGGCTTTAATACCTTTTAACAGAAATGTACTTTTTTTTTGTTTGTTTTTGGTCGCGGCTGGTTTGAACCCACCACCTCTGGCATATGGGGCCAGCACCTCAATCCTTTGAGCCACAGATGCTGCCCAGAAATGTGCTTTTTATGTATCATCCCTTTATTATATTCTATTACTCTATAGTTGAGAGTGGGATTCATGATGTGTTTATTATTAACTGTAATAATTAGCGTTTGTTATTTTTGACTCCCTTTCCTCTTTCTTATGTAATAATTTCAATTTAGTTTTGTAGTTTCCTCATGGGACTATTAATCAAGATGCCCTGCCCTCCTCTGGCTAAAAGGGAAATAGAGAATGAAGAGGAAGCTTGAACCAAGATAAGTCAGTTCGAATTTGACTCATGAGCACAGTGATGAACACTTATTGGTTAAAGCTCGTTCATTGCAACAATGTTCCTGAATGACATGGTTCCCTAATTCCTGCTAGAGAGACCCAATAGGGGTATGTAGTTCCTCTTCTTTCAGGGGTGGCTTTACTTAGTTTGTGAACTACTCCATATACTGCTGATAAATAACTTTTTAGTTTAAATTAGCCTGTTTATTTCTATTCTTGTAAGAATATAATCTAGCTGACAATTTAATTTCCTGTTTATTTTATTTTTTTTTTGAGACAGGAGACTTAAGCTGTCACCTGGTAGAGTGCTGTGGCATTACAGCTCACAGCAACCTC
>NW_003852489.1:8059651-8074677 GCF_000181295.1 Otolemur garnettii
CTTGAGCTATAGGTGCCCAGCCTCCTGTTTATTTTAGTAGACATTATTTCCTAACTGTGGATTTGCCATCCACTTAAGTTTGTACATAATAGCTACCATTGAATGAACACCTAACATTCACCAAGTGATTTATATAGATACATTATCTCCGGTCCTTAACGCCATAAGGTAAAAATCTTATATCAATATGACATTCTCTGACAAGCATTTTTGTAGAGTAAAAGCCATTTTTAAGAATTATAATTGAGGGTAACTTACAAGATTTCATTTATCTCCTATTGAAACAAAAACGACTAACTCAAACCTTGTTTGAGGGTTCTCATTATGCAAACAGATTATCTTCATAGCCCAAGGTACTGTTACAAGTGCGAGAGTAAAAGACCACCGGGAACACCAATTAATTGATGCCAATTTAGGAATCTTTATTAGGTTGGCCCCGACTGCCCTTCTACGTGGATACAGAGGGAACAATACTGTGAAGAGGAAAGGGTTTACATAGGGTAAATTATCTCTACTATCAGGGGCTACGTGCAGTTTGGGCAAGGGAGCAAGTGGATCGGTTTATGGCACTTGTGGTTACATAGTAGTTTATAGAAGAGGGAAAACAGAACAATTATACAAGGAGAAAAAACAGAACAATTTTAAACTGGACACTGGGCCAGCCGGTTACAATAGCGCCAGTGAGGCGGCCGGCTTCCTGTTGCTCATTACCTCGGTTTACCGTTTCTAATTTTTAACTTTCCTCACTTTCTTGTGGGGGTACACTGGGATCAATTAAAAGGGGGGGGGTCCCTCTAAAGAAGTGAATACCTTCTATTTCTATTTAGCCCAAAGGTGAGAGAAGGGTTAGGGGAGGGAGAGGAGGTTGAACTTTCATCTAAATTCAATAAAATTGTATTAGGTCAATTACATTAGTTTTGGCCTAAAACGTGAATGAAAGGCACCTTATCTGCCAAGCCTCCCCAGTTCATACTAGTTAGAACTCATTAGGAGCCCTCTGCTTTAGCACTGTATTCATACCACTAATGTGACAAAGCTGTGTACGAGGGCGAAAATCATTTTCATCTAGTATAGCACGTGCCTGGAATTATGCTTGAATGGAACCAAAAGCTGTAAAGAGTTGCGCTACCACCTTGGATGAAAAGTAAGCATCCTTAGTTTTGAAGAACAGGGAGGAAACTTTCTCATTCTGACCATCTTTATAATTGGTAGCAATACAGTTAAGGCTTTTATGTCCTGCTGTGTTACAACTCCTTTCCGGAAGGTGGCCGGACATAAATTGCCCACCAACCCCGCCGCGAATGTCCAGCAAAGTACTTTGCACCCTCTCTCCCTCCGCCCCGGCTGAGTCGCCCGCGAGAGCACCAGCCACTGAAGCTGGCCCGAGCTCCGGCTCCGGCGCCAAACACCTCGCCAGAGAGACTTCTGCACAGAGGATCAGAGCTATGGCTTTCCACACACTTACTACAAAAGCAAAATCAACCAGAGGAGAGTTGGTCGCCTAAACCACGAGCGCAAATACAGTCTTTAATTTTAGCGGGGGCGGAAGTTCAGATAGGGTCATAGAGTTTTCTGGTGTGGCTTCCGAGCCGCATTCGGGGCTAGAGCGCCTCTCTTCCGCCCGATGTCCCCGAAGTCCATGTGATTTCTATTTCCGGGTGCCGCTTCTGTCATAAAGCAGAGACCTGCGTCCCAACGTGGCGTCGTGGGTCGTTCGCGCCTCGCCCAGGGTCAGCGAGCAAGGACGGGGCGCGAGTCGGGGGTACTCACAGCTGACAGGTGGAGCCGGTCCTGGCGTCTCGAGCCAGCACTGGCACCTAATCAGAGTCGGGTGGCTTTGAGCCCTCACGATTGAGGCTCCCTGGTTCGCAGCTCGAGAAGACAGAGCTCCTTCGCCCATACCTGTCCCCGACAGTCACGCTCTGCGCCGAGGTGCGGATTCGACAGATCACCCCCTCCCTACGTACCACTTCCACCAACATCCGAATTGATTTCGTTCTTAACCTCTTTGAGACCCCTCCCTTCCTCAACTCCAGACGAGATTTTTCCCTAGTTCAGAATTCCTCCGTAAAATCGAAAGTTTGGAGTTTCAGGTATCTTGCAAGATTACTTTTAAGACTAAGCACCAATTTGATACAAAAAAAAAAGTTCATGCCTACTAGAGAATTTGTGGGGAAAGTGAAAGTAAAAGCTAGTACACACAGGAAACAATGGCTGAGCATGGGGCTCACATCACAACTGCTTCAGTGGCGGATGACCAGCCATCCATCTTTGAGGTGGTAGCACAGGACAGTTTAATGACAGCAGTGAGACCTGCTCTTCAGCACGTGGTCAAGGTAAGGTTTTGATTCTTCGAAACGTTTTAGGGAAGACTGGGTAAAAACCAAACCAATAATTTGTGTTTAATAGCACAAGGTTTGAAATAACCAATTTACATATAATTAATATCCTATGTCTTAAAATTATTGAGTCTTTGTTCTGGGTAGAGACCTGTAGTGAATACCCACTACTTCAGGTTATAATAAGAAGTTACTTATTTAAGCTGAAAGTGTGTAGAATTTAGAGGAAAGGGGGGAATGTAAATACAAGGTATAACAATTAGTTGTGTAATGAATTTCATGTATTGATTTATTTTGCTTTAGGTTCTTGCAGAATCAAATCCTACCCATTATGGCTTCTTTTGGAGGTGGTTTGATGAAATCTTTACTGTGCTAGATCTTCTGCTCCAGCAGCATTATCTGTCTAAAACCAGTGCCTCATTTTCTGAAAACTTTTATGGCTTAAAGCGAATTGTAATGGGGGACACTCAAAGGTATCAGAGATTGGCCAGTGCTGGTCTCCCAAAGAAGCAGCTTTGGAAATCAATTATGTTCTTAGTTCTTCTTCCCTATCTGAAAGTGAAGCTGGAGAAGCTGGTTTCTAGCCTGAGAGAAGAGGATGAATATTCTATTCACCCCCCTTCTTCCCACTGGAAACGATTTTACAGAGCCTTCTTGGCAGCCTACCCATTTGTTAACATGGCCTGGGAAGGTTGGTTTCTTGTACAACAACTTCAGTACATCCTGGGAAAAGCTCAGCATCACTCACCACTGCTTAGACTGGCTGGAGTTCGGCTAGGTCGACTGACAGTTGAGGATATACAAGCGCTGGAGCACAAAGCAGCTGAAGCCAGTATAACGCAGCAGTCAGCCAGGAGGTAAGACCTTAGCATTTCAAAACATCTTTCATTAGTAAGTTCTAAAATCTTATCCCAATGTCATGAACTTCCTTCAGTCTACTTCGTGGTATTTCATGAATCACAGAAAAGTTATTTCTTGTGGCCATAAACAAGGACTGTCATTCTGACCCATAATAGGCACATCTTAGTGCACACTTGCTATATGCCAGGCCATGTGTTAGGTGTTTGTTTTGCAGGGTTTTTTTGGCTAGGCCAGGATTGAACCCGCCACCTCCAGTATATGGGCCCAGTGCCCTACTCCTTTGAGCCACAGGCGCTGCCCAGTGTTTTTTTTTATGTACATTATTTCAGTCCTCATCATAGCCTAATGAGGGGAATGTATTAGCTCCATTTAAGAGCTGAGGAAGCCAGGTGGGATTCAGTGGTTTACGCCTATAATCTTAGCACTCTCGGAGGCCAAGGTGGGTAGATTGCTTGAGCTCATGAGTTGGAGACCAGGCTGAGCAAGATGGAGACCCCCTCTCTAATAAAAATAGAAAAGACAGCACATCATAGCGAGTGCCAATAGTCTCACCTACTGGGAGACTGAGGCAAGAGGATGGCTTGAGCCCAGGAGTTTGAGGTTGCTGTGAGCTGTAAGGCCATGGCACTCTACCCAAGGTGACAGAGTGAGACTCTTGTCTCAAAAAATAAGAACAAAATAACAGCTGAGGAAATTAAGCCCTAACAGCTAAGTACCTTGTCAAGGCCATGCAGCTAGAACAGTGGTTCTCAACCTTCCTAATGCAGCAACCCTTTAATACAGTTCCTGTGGGTCGTGACCCATAGGTTGAGAACCGCTGAGCTAGCAGGTGTCAGAGCTGAGATTTAAATCAGATAAAGACAATTGTAAAGATTATGGGGTTATTCTTGTATGTGCGTGTGGTCTTTTTTTAGATAGAGTCTCACTCTCTTGCCCCTAGGCTAGAATGTGGTAGAGTCATCATAGCTCACAACAACCTCAAACTCCTGGGCTCAAGTGATCCTCCTGCCTCAATCTCTTGAGTAGCTGGGACTACAGGCACCTGCCACAACACCCAACTACTTTTTCTATTTTTAGTATAGATGAGGTCTTGCTCTTCCCAGGCTGGTCTTGAACTCCTAGGTTCAAGCAGTCCTCCTGCCTCAGCCTCACAGAGTGCTAGAATTACAGAGCTGAGCCACTGTGCGTGGCCAAGACGATGCTCTTTTTTTTTTTTTCTTTGCAGTTTTTGGCCAGGGCTGAGCTTGAACCCACCACCTCTGGCATATGGGGCCAGTGCCCTACTCCTTTGAGCCACAGGCACTGCCCAAGACTATCTTAATCATGATGTTGTGGCTCAGGGCCCGTGGCTCAAGTGGCTGGGGCACCAGCCACATACACCTAAAATAGTGGGTTTGAATCCAGCCCAGGCCTACCAAACAACAATGACAGCTGCAACCAAAAAATAGCCGGGCGTTGTGGCAGGCGCCTGTGGTCCAGCTACTTGGGAGGCTGAGGCAGGAGACTCGCTTGAGTCCAGGAGTTGGAGGTTGCTGTGAGCTGTGACGCTAGGGCACTCTACCCAGGGGGACAGCTTGAGGCTCTGTCTCAAAAAACAAAAACATGATGTTGTACTACTTCTAGATTGTTTGTGTTCTCCTATGAGTTTAAATATATATTCATCAATACTGTTATTTCTTGTTGAGTTTTTTTTTTTTTTTAGAGAGTCTCACTTTGTTGCCCTTGGTAGAATGCCACGGCATCATAGCTTACAGCAACCTCCAGCTCTTGGGCTTAGGCGATTCTCTTGCCTCAGCCTCCCGAGTAGCTGGGACTACAGGCCCTTGCCACAAGGCCCAGAGCTATTTTTTGTTACAGTTTGGCTGGGGTCAGGTTTGAACCCGCCACCCTTGGTATATGGGGCCAGCACCCTACTCACTGAGCCACAGGTGCCGCCCGGGAGTTTATTTTTCTAGATTCACTGTCTATGTAACCAAATTCTCAACTAACTTCTTTCTCAAAACAAAACCCTAATTGTATTTTGTTGTTGTTATTTTGGAGACTGAGTCTCACTTTGTCACCCTGAGTAAGAGTGCTATGGTATCATAGCTCACAGTAACCTCAAACTCTTGGGCTCTGGTGATTCTCCTGCCTCAGCCTCCTAAGTAGCTGGGACTATAGGCACTAGCCACAAGGCTGGGCTATTTTTAGAGGAGGGGGTCTCATTCTTGCTCAGGCTGGTCTCAAACCTTGAGCTCAAGCAATCCACCTGCCTTGGCCTCCCAAAGTGCTAGGATTACAGGTGTGAGCCAACAAGCCCAGCCAAAATCCTAATTATTATTAAAAACAAAGCTTAGCTCTTAATACTCCTAAAATACAGTAAGTCAAAAAGAGGATATAAATTAGAATAGATCTCTAAGAAGATAGTGCCAATCTAGCAACTTTTTAGTCTCCCAGAACATCAGTGATTTCTGATCAGAAGTATGAATTGCATTTACATGAGACGTTCTGTGATTAAACCTAAATAAACAGTTTCTCTTTGCCTACTTGTTCTCTCTTCCCAACAGTGTTAGGGAGAAGATAAAGTCAGCTCTGAAGAAAGCTGTGGGGGGCGTTGCCTTATCTCTCTCTACTGGCCTTTCTGTGGGTGTATTCTTCCTGCAGTTCCTTGACTGGTGGTACTCATCTGAAAATCAGGAAACCATAAAATCACTGACTGCCCTGCCTTCTCCACCACCACCTGTACACCTGGACTACAACTCTGATTCTCCCCTGTTACCCAAATTGAAGACCGTGTGCCCACTGTGCCGTAAAACCCGGGTGAATGATACTGTTCTTGCCACCTCTGGCTATGTATTTTGTTATCGCTGTGTATTTAATTATGTGAGGAGTCACCAAGCTTGTCCCATCACAGGTTATCCAACAGAAGTACAACATCTGATTAAACTGTACTCCCCGGAGAACTGAAAGGGATTAGCATCTTATCTCACAACAAAAGTATTGCACTATAAGGCCATAGGGCTGGTTTTCGGCATGGTACACAACATTGGTACTTCTCAGCCTCAACTCATAACTATATGAACTTTAACAACTGTATGGATTTCTTTAGAAGGATATACTCATTTGATCCCAACTTTTTGGCCTGCTCTCTAGAACCCTACTTTTTCTTTTTTTTTTGAGACAGTCTCACTTTGTTGCCCTCTGTAGAGTACTATGACATCATAGCTCACAGCAACCTCAAACTCTTCAGCTCTGGTGATTCTCCTGCCTCAGCCTCCCAAGTAATTGGTACTACAGGCACCCACCACAACGCCTGGCTATTTTTAGAGGCGGGGTCTTACCCCGTGAGTTCAGGCAATCTACCCACCTCAGCCTCCCAGAGTGTTAGGATTACAGGTGTGAGCCACTGTGCCCGGCCTTTAGAACCCTACTTATAGTTGACCAAGCTGGCTGAAGTAGGAGAATCTGTATTGGCAGAGGATGTGAGGGCCAGTGTAGAAGTACATAAACAGGAAAATTAGTACAGAAATTTGCATATCCCTTAAGGAATAAGACCGTGGTTCTCAACCTTCCTAATACTGCAACCCTTTAATACAGTTCCTATGGGTCGCAACCCACAGGTTGAGAACTGCTGGACTGAGGTATAGAAGCTCTCAGAAAAAACCTGGGTTAGAGTTCACAAAAAAAATAAAGTAGGTGGTAAGGTGGGAACCAGGCTTTCTATTTAGAAAAGAAAGCATTTATCTGCCTATGAGGTGGAAATTTTATCACTTTGCAAACTATATGAAACATGGACCTGTTTATAGAATTGCTTAGAAACACCTTAGGAAAAAAAAAGCTCCTTCCATATACTGTGACCCATTTGTTGATATCTGCTGTAGTCTATCAACTTCTCCACAGATGGTTCCTTTCTGAGACTATCTGGATCACAGATGCACAGGAAGGCCAAACTCTGGGCGTGAGGATAGAAATGCTGGAGAGATTGAAATGCAGCCCTGGCTCAGGTCATTCTGGAAATTGTACCCAAGATCCAACTTAGAGAGATAGGGTCAGCCCACAGTCATGGAAGAGGATCCTGGTCCAGGAGACAAATTTTTTTGTTTTTTTTTTTTTTGAGACAGAGCCTCAAGCTGTTCCCCTGGGTAGAGATGACTTCACTGCTCACAGCAACCTCCAACTCCTGGGCTCAAGTGAGTCTCCCGCCTCCGCCTCCCAAGTAGCTGGGACCACAGGCACCTGCCATAACGCCCGACTATTTTTTTTGGTTGCAGTCATCGTTGCTGTTTGGTGGGCCCGGGCTGGATTCAAACCCGCCACCTTAGGTGTACATGGCTGGCACCTTCGCCACTTGAGCCACAGGCGCCGAGCCGACACATTTATCAACTTGTAAAGATGCCCTATGAGCCATACATCTTTCTTTGGAGAAAGCAAAACTAACAAGCAATGAAGAGATGAAATAAAACACTAACTATGTAAAAAAAAGTTCTTTTAATAAGCTCTTTCTGCTGTTAAAAGTTTGCTAAACTGTCTTGAATTATTCTGGTTATTACTAAAGTTTCTATGAAACAATGAAGTAAATTTTAAGAATAAATGTTTCTGGCAAAGAACTGTTCTTGTTATGATTATATGGAAATATGAAGATTATTCATGGTGTTTTAAATGGCAGGCTGATGAAAATATGGGCTAAAGAAAAAATCATAAGGATGACAAGTTCTAAATGCCTCTGCTGAGATAGGTGTTTTCCAATACTTTAACTCATTTTAGCAATCCAGAGTACATTCTCTGATAGCACAAAGCTAACTTTTGAAATGGTATATGCTATAGATTTTAAAATATTGAATTTTTTATATATCAAAAGAAAAACATAATAACTAATATTTTAATAATTCTTGTTAAAGCTCTCAAAGGTTTTACCAAAACAAATACCACAGTTAATTATTAGCAAAACATTTTTAATGCAATATTAAGTTAAAAAAAAGAACTGAACCAGATTCAGGACTGAAATGATGTGGTCCTCCAGGAAGATTTCAAAGCCAGATTTTTCACCTCAACCTAAGGAAAATATGAAAGTGTAAGTAATTCAAATGAATATAGTAGAAACACACATAATAAAACCAGTATCCAAATAGGTTACAAGAGACTTGTGTGGAAAAACCACAACCAGAATCAGCTCAGAGAGAAGATTAAGGGATCATACCCTGGTCAAAGCCAACACTGAAGCAGTGGCAGTACCAGGTCAGACTCTACTTCACTCATCATCGCATCACTGAGTTTCACCTTCTTGTATTACTTAAGAGCAGTGCAACGCCCTATTTTCACATCCAGGAAAACGTAGCTTACCTAAGAAAAAGATGAAGGCTTCTTTTCAGGTAAGTTTTAATCATAGGTTTTCAATTAATATTTCATTTTCCACTATGCTTTCCTTTAAGCAACTCTGATATATGAAAATGCAAACCTGAACAAGTTTTGTTTCTTGGAGGTGGTGGTGCTTTGTTTTTGAACAGAGAAAACGAGAAGCATTTGCATTCAGAAACTTTTTTTCCTAATGAACCCAAACACCACACATGATAAAATCTCAGGCATGTTCATGAAGAAACTTACAGCCTTGTTGTAAAGCAAAAGCTTTAGCAAAGATTCCCTACTAAATTGTAAAGTCAGCTCCAGTTGATTTAATACACAATTTACAATTCTATGGCCAACAAAGATAAAAAGTACTCAGAATTTTTTTTTTTAGAGACAGAGTTTCACTTTGTTGCCCTGGGTAGAGTGCCGTGGCAAGACAGCTCACAGCAACCTCCAGCTCTTAGGCTTAAGCAATTCTCTTGCCTCAGCCTCCCGAGTAGCTGGGACTATACACCTGTATATAGGGGATGCCACAATGCCTGGCTATTTTTTTGTTGTTGCAGTTTGGCCGGGGCTGGGTTTGAACCCACCACCCTGGGTATATGGGGCCAGTGCCCTACTCACTGACCCACAGGCACTGTCCAAAAGTAGTCATGACATTTTTATACCAGATACATCTATTTTAAGAGTTCCCGGACCCAGAGAGGCTATGATTTGCCAAAAGTCCATAGCAAATTAACAGCAGAACTGGAAGGAGAACTTAGATATGATTATCAGATTTATATTTTTCCAATAAGAGGTGTAATTTGATTTTATTTTTTTAAGGTTCCTATCTTTACGTTTTTTTAAAATTATATCATAGCTGTGTACATTAATGCAATCGTGGGGTACAGTGTGCTGATTTTATATACAATTTGAAACATTTTCATCAAACTGGTTAACATAGCCTTCACAGCTTTACATTTATTTATAAGGGAAGCCATAGGCCAGATAAAGCAAACCAAAGCCTCGGTATTTCACAACCTGAGTAATCAATTTCCGAATGAGAAAGCTGACTGCATTTTATTTGATTTAAAGAATATCTTCTGGTTGTATATCATTGCTGATATGGAAAAGAACCAGGATCACAAAATCACCTACTTCAGATTTTCAGTATGATATTGTATCTAAAGAACAATTCTGCAGCCACCATATACTTCAGCCATCTATAAAGGTCAATAGACTGATAGTCTATACTTAAAATCTGACAGATACTGGTTTGTGTTCACCAGACAGGGAAACTAACTTATGAAATAGCTTGTTTCACAAGGGCTATGCTTGTCCCTTTAGGTTATCATTCTCTGCAGGTGAAATAAGTACACATTAAAAACAAGGAAAGCTTAATAATTTAGATAACACTATCTAAAATCATGAAACTTGTGAGCAGAGCCAAACTCGGAACCAGTGACTGCTTGACTTTAAAGCCCACGTTCATTCTACCAGACACTACTGCTGCCTTACTGGGTCTCCTGTCTCCAGTTTCTCTCCCATTCTACATACCCTGATTACACATATAGTTAACCTCAATATATAGAGGTGTGATTACTCAACAAGCATTCGATTGCTCTCCATGGTCCAGGAAATAAAGTCTAAACTACTCTGCCTAGCAATCATGTTTCAAAACTGACCTAAATTTATCCTTCAGGAACACCTTAACTCTAACATGTACCTTACAGTCTAACCAACTCACACTATTCCTTAGTCGTCAAACCTGCTCTATTTGACCTTGGGATCTCCATCCAGAAAGCCTTTCTCCCTCTCTGTAGAAGCCCATGTACTTCAAAATCTCTCCAGTTTGTGACCCTCCAAAATGCCACCTTTTGCAGCAAGATTTTCTCCATCAACCCAACAGGAAGTTGAATTAGACAAGCAGGTTAATGCCAGTTTTGTGGTACCTATTTCACTTGCATTTGAAGATCCAAACAGACAGCCCAAAATGGAATTCAAGATCTTTATAACTCTACCCCCTATCAGCTTCATTTTGGTGCTTGGACAAACCCCCATGTGCTCCAGTCATACACAGCAGATAACAATTTTCTAGTTCTCTGCCTCAGTATATTTTGTTCATCTGGAACAAATGAACAAAAACGGGGCCTTCCCCACTCCCGTTCAATAGGTAGAATGCCTAATTATAGTTTTAAAACTGTACCTAAACGTTGCCTTGTCTTTTAAGAGTTCCTAACTCCTTCAACCATCCCCTCCTCTGACTTCCACAGCAGTTTCTTCCACCACAGCACGCATCACACGCCAACTACTCAGCAGTCCACGTTTTCTTCCCCCCACTAGCCCAATCAGAGAGTTCCTAAAGAACCACAACTGTGTTTTACTGGCCTTTGCTGCCAGCACACTCACAATGATGTCTGGTACACAAAAGGCAGATCAGTAAGTGAGTTTTATGCAGTCAAGGAGCGACCCTTCCTACTAAACACTAAGCTTCTAGATTATAAAAGCATCAGCACAATGAATAAAGCCTACTTACCTCCAACATTTGATGTAAAGACCATGCTTCAAGCTTCTTCAAGTCTTCATTCCCCCAGCCTGTAACTCAAGGTGCTCTGCAGGCTCCCTGCGCAGAACCACCAGGGCTTACATACAGTGGACCGTTAAAATAGTGATGATGATGATAGGATAATGTAAAAACTTAAGTAAGCCTTGCGGAGAAACAAGATTGAGACCAGAGACAGGGCTCAAATCAAACAGCCAGTCAGAAGTCTGCACCCGCTTTCCGAATTCCTAAAACTCCTACTTCCTGGACTCTCTCGGGAGGCCTGCCCGGACCCACAACCTCGGTGGCTGTGGGTCCCGGGCCACAACCTGCTTCCCGCGCCCTAGTCCCCTGCTCTAGCCATGCTGCTCCGCCGGAGTCCCACATCCCAGCGGGGCCCTCGCCAGACAACCAATCCCACAGCAGCCATAGGGTCACGTGGGCTGCCGGGGTCGCTGGTGCGAGGAGCAGCCAATCGGATGCCGGGAAGAGCGTCAGGGGTGGAGCGGGCGGCACGAGTGACGTACTTTTCGCGTCCCTTCTTTACGTTGCGGCTTCTATCCTGGGAGATCAGTCCTTTTCCGTATTCTGAGCGATTCACGTTTTTTCTTTTCCTTCTCCTGCTTTCCCACCCCTAGCGCAATTTCTAGCCCTCTGACTTCGGGACGACTGTTAAGCAGATTGGTTTTGCGGATGCCTTGTGGTTTCAGAGCTAGGGCAGGGCATCTGAGGAGGGATTGTAGCGTGTGTGCGCCCTGGGCGTGCGTGTAAAACTGGGGATTCGGACAGCGATCCCACCGTACCATCCCCCAGCACTTACTGCTTGTCTTGCCCGAGGGATAGGGATTGGGGTAGACTGACAAATGAAGGCCGTCCTTCCCTGTCCAGGGGGAACTCCTTGGCTGGCCGGACGTTTCCAGCAAAAGGTGCCCCAACAAAAGCTCTGCAAAATGTCAAAGTGAGGAGGCAGCCGGAAAGCTTCCTAGAAGTGGCATTTCATCTGGGTCTTGAAGGATGTGTGGGAATTTGAAAATTAGGAGGTGCTGGGAGAAGGAATAATTTAAATTCCCGAATTAGCTGAGAAAGCATAAAGGGGTTTGCTAAAATTAGGTGAAGTTGGTAACATTTGGTGTGTGTGTTAGAAACACCTATTAATACGGATGTCCCCAACATAGAAAGCAAACAACACCCCCCCCCCCAAAGTGTCTGGGACATAATCCCAACTTGGTGAAGCAGATAACTCTTCACCGTGTTATCTGGCATATACATGTGCCCAAGCATATACATGTGGATTTTAATAAGTCCTAGGGGTAGTGGTTCTGATTGGCACCAAAATTAGAGGGCCAGTGTTAGTGTGGAAGAAGGCTGGTGGTAGGAGAGTGGAAAAGATAGGTCAAGGCGTTGTTCGGGATAATAGCTGGCTGGCTGCATGGTTCAGATTACTCTGGAAAAAATGGGAGAATTGAAGATTTCATAGGCCCAGAAATTTGGTGATGAGGGCTGTACTTAGGAAAATTCAAATCTCCAACTGTGTGTAGCCTGGAGGGGCGCAGAGAATGAAAATGGAGGGAGCTATTGCAAGGATTCAGGCCAGAGCACAATAAGGACCTAAATTAGATCGAGGAAGTGGAAACAGATGGCATGTGAAAGGTGAATGAAGATGTGTTAGGGATGGGTGAAAGGACATGAAAAAATAAAATGGGGAGTCTTCTGTAACAGACCTACTAAAGACCTCCTTGTGCTTAAAGGATAGGGGAGTTTAGACAGTAAAGAGAATGTGCCTTTGCACATGTTATTTCCTCTATCTGGTTTATCTTTTCCCCTCCATCTCCCTTTTTCAACCTGGTGCATTGTTACGTATAGCTTCCAGCTCACATATCATCTTTTTTAGGAAAGGTTTTCAGATTCTCACAAGCATAATGACTGTTACTCTTCAGAACAGCTTGAGCACACTGCTCATATATTGCTAACTCTCCAGAGTGGCCCTAGAGTGTGGTAGTCATCATGCATGTGGATTATATTGGCAAGCAACTTGGACTCCCACTCCATCTGTAAGAAGGAGCATAATGATAACATCTACCTGATACAGCTGATTGTTAAAAGATGAACTGAATGAGAACGATGCCTAGTACATAGAGTGCTAAGTTGATGTTAGGTATACTGTACTGATATGAGTTGTTTGTTTAATACATGTTTTCCCCTCAAAATTGTGGATGGCATATATGTTTTATTCTTCCAGTAAGGCTGAATAGATGGGCTTTAGACTCAGATAGATCACTGATCAAATTCCAGCTCTGCTAATTACTAGATGTGTGACCTTGAGCTTTACCTCACCAAACTCAGTTTCTTCATTTACAAGGTGGTGAAATAATGCATGTCTTGCAAGTTGTTATGAGGATAATATGAGGCAGTAAAAATTGCCTAAATGTTTTTTTTTCTTTTTTTGAGATGGAGTATCACTATGTCGCCCTTGGTAGAATGTTGTGGCATCATAGCTCATAGCAACCTCAAACTCTTGGGCTTAAGCGATTCTCTTGCCTCAGCCTCCCAAGTAGCTGGGACTACAGGCCACAGCACCCAGCTATTTTTTTTTTGTTGTTGTTGTTGTTGTTGTCATTGTTGTTTGGCAGGCCTGGGCTGGGTTCCAACCTGCCAGCCTCAGTGTATGTGTCCAGCACCCTAACCACTGAGCTATGGGCACCAGGCCTTGTTTTTTTCTTTTTGAAACAGAGTCTCACTTTGTCACCCTGTCAGTGTCACAGCTCATAGCAACCTCAAACTCCTGGGCTCTAACAATTCTCTTGCCTCAGCCTACCAAGTAGCTGGGACAGCAGGGCTGTCCAGGGCTATTTTTACAGCCAGGTCTTGCTATGGCTCAGGCTGGTCTTGAACTTCTGAGCTTAGGCAATTCACCTGCCTTAGCCTCCTAGAGTGCTAGGATTACAGGTGTGACCCACAGCGCCCAACCGAAATTGCATATTTGGCTTAAGGAAATCAGTCACTTTTTATTTTGGCTGCTTTTATTTTATTTTATTATTTTTATCTATAACTATATTGTTATATTTATTATTTTATTTGGCAGAGGTTTTTTTTATGTGTAGTCCTAGAGTATCACACCATGTTTAGAACCTAGTAAGTGCTCATTAATTGAAAATTGAATGAAAAGCTGGCATTATATGCCAGGCACCATGTTAAGCACTTTATGTAGATCATTTCACTTCATTCTGATGCCTACTCTTGGAGAAAGCACAATTAGTATCTCCAATTTACAAAGAAGGGATGGAGGCTTAGCATAGCTTAAACAAGGTCTCATAGCTACAATGTTGCTGAGCTATGATTTGAACAGTTGATTGAATGAAAGAGAGGAAACTTGCCCAGAGTCAGGTAGTGGCAGTATGGTGGAACCAAGACTGTTGTTCTTGATCACTAACCTATCTGTGCTTTTTGAATCATTTCTATGAAAGACTTAAGGGCAGAAGGCAGTCACATAGGGTTTGAGACCAACCTTTCCCCTTCAGCTTGACAGTTTGTGTCAGGTAAATATGAAGACTGTTCATAACTACTAGTGCTGATAAACCAAAATGCTTGGTGAAGGAGCACATCTTAAACAAATTGGAGGCTCTCCAATTTTGATTCTAAGCCAATCTTCAGTGGCACGGCCAGATAACTTTCCTAAAACATAGGAAAAAAAAACATCATTATGCAGGCTACTGATTTTCAAGATACTTTGTATCAGGAACATTTGCTTCAGAGATGCTAAAGTCAAGATGTGAGGTCCTCCCTGGCCTGACAACCATTCAAATTCAAAGGCCTTAATGAATGAGTTTTAAAAAGCTAAGGAGACTCAGCACCTGTGGCTCAAGTGGCTAAGGTGCCAGCCACATACACCCAAGGTGGCGGGTTAGAATCCAGCCCGGGCCGCCAAACAACAATGACGGCTGCAACCAAAAAATAGCCGGGCGTTGTGGCGGGCGCCTGTG
>NW_003852489.1:8076539-8080579 GCF_000181295.1 Otolemur garnettii
CCCAAGAGTTGGAGGTTGCTATGAGCTGTGATGCCACAGCACTCCACCCAGGGTGACAGCTTGAGGCTCTGTCTCAAAAAAAAAAAAAAAAAAAATTAGAAAAATACATGAAAAGCTAAAAAAGTTTCTGAATTCATTATCAATTGAAATTCTTTCAGGGGTAGAAGAAAGCTTTTCAAAAAGTATAAAATAAGCAAGTGTGGTGGCTTATGCCTGTAGTCCCAGAACTCTGGGAGGGTGAGGCAGGTCGATTGCCTCAGCTCAAGAGTTTGAGACCAGCCTGAGCAAGAATGAAACCCCTTCTCGACTAAAACTAGGGGGAAAAACCCAGCCAGGCAGTGTAGTGGGCACTGTAGTCCCAGCTACTTGGGAGGCTGAGGCAAGAGAATCACTTAAGCCCAAGAGTTGCTGTGAGCTGTGATGACTCTATGGCACTCTACACAAGGCCAGAGTAAGACTCTGCCTCGAAAAAAAAAAAAAAAAAAGGATAAAATAGCACATAAAAATACCAAATTTTACATTTGTCTGTAAACGAGATTTTCTCTAGTGCCTTCTCTTCTTTCCCTTTGCATTATAAATTGAAGCATCCTCTGACTTCTATTTCTGCATTTTCTCTGATAACTTATCTGGCCTCCTGCACCAACCATGTCCTTTATATCTGGACTCAATGTTGAAGTTGTTGCTTTGCTTTTTTGTTTGTGTTTTGTTGTTGTTGTTGTTGTTGTTTTGAGACAGAGCCTCAAGCTGTCCCCTGGGTAGAGTGCTGTGGCATCACAGCTCACAGCAACTTCCAACTCTTGGGCTCAAGCGATTCTCCTGCCTCTGCCTCCCAAGTAGCTGGGACCACAGGCGCCCACCACAACTCCTGGCTATTTTTTGGTTGCAGCCATCATTGTTATTTGGTGGGCCTGGGCTAGATTCGAACCTGCCATCTTAGGTGTATGTGGCTGGCGCCTTAGCCACTTGAGCCACAGGCGCCGAGCCGTTGTTGTTGTTGTTTAAGACAGGGTCTCACTCTGTCATCCAGGCTGAATGCATGATCATAGCTCATTGTAACCTCAAACTCCTGGGCTCAAGCAATCCTCCCACCTTAGCCTCCTGGGTAGTTGGGACAATGGGCTTGCACCACTGTGCCTAGCTAATTATTTAAATGTTTTTTGAGACAGAGTCTTGTTCCGTTGCCCAGGCTAGAGTGTAATGGCATCATCATACCTCACTGCAACCTCAAACTGCTGGCCCCAAGTAATCCTCTCACCTTGGCCTCCCCCAAGTGCTAGGATTACGTGCACCAGCCACTGTGCCCAGCCTAATTTTTTTTTGTAGATATAGGGTCTTGCTGTGTTGCCCAGCTTTGTTTCCAACTCCTGGGCTTAAGCAATCCTCCCACTTCAGCCTCCTAGAGTATTGGGATTACAGGCATGAGCCATGGTGCCTAGCTTCGAAGTTGGTATTTCTTGTTTAAATGGAAACTAGCTCAAAATTTGGGCATTCTAAGTTTTCCCTTATGACAAAATATTAAGCATGCACCTCTGTCTATGTCTGTTCATAGTGGAAAGTCTAAGGCTATTTGGCAACGTGGTTAGAAAACAGTACCAACAAAGGTGATTTCCAATGTTAAAATGAACCTCCAGTAATTGATAGCTTTAAAGAAAATATCGTAACCTCTAGAATTATTGTTAATCTAGGAACAACATTTCTCTCCTGATTATAGAAACGTCTTTCTGTTATTGTTTGGCGCACAGAGGGGCTGCTGAAATGGAGAGTCTCAAGACTGCTTCAGAAATGCTGTATCCTGAGATAATAGTAGAAGTGGGCAGAGTGACTTTTGGAGAAGAAAACAGGAAGAAGATGACCAACAACTCTTTGAAAAGATCTGAGAATTCCAAACTCACCCAGGCCATATGTGCACTATTAAACTCGGGAGGGGGCGTGATCAAAGCAGAGGCTGATGATAAAACCTATAGTTACCGATGCCATGGGCTGGGGCAGGATTTGGAAACTTCTTTTCAAAAGCTCCTTCCTTCGGGTTCACAGAAATATCTTGACTACGTGCAGCAGGGGCACCATCTCCTGATTTTTGTGAAGTCTTGGAGCCTCGATGATTTTAGCCTCCCACTAAGGATCTGCAGCTTGCACTCCAATTTATATCAGAGAGATGTCACTTCCGCTATTAACTTGAGCGCCACCAGTGCCTTGGAACTTCTCAGAGAGAAGGAGTCTAGAGCCCAAAGGGGAGGTCCAAGGGTGAAGGAGCTTCATCCTCAGAAAGTTCTCTCCACCTACATTCAGGAAGAGGAAGACATGAAGGTATCTGCTTCCGAATTTTTTAAAAAGGACAGACTCAAGTATAAGGAGAAACTCAACTTTACTGAGTCAACACATGTGGAGTTCAAAAGGTTCACCACCAAAAAGGTCGTACCTCGGACCAAGGAAATGCTGCCTCATTATATTTCTGCATTTACCAACACTCAAGGGGGCTACCTAATTATTGGGGTGGATGATAAGAGCAAAGAAGTGTTTGGATGTAAGAAGGAAAAAGTGAACCCTGACTTATTGAAAAAAGAAATAGAGAACTGCATAGAAAGATTGCCTACGTTCCACTTCTGCTGTAAGAAGCCAAAGGTGAATTTCACCATCAAAATCTTGAATGTGTACCAAAAAGATGTCCTGTATGGTTATGTCTGCGTGGTTCAAGTGGAGCCCTTCTGTTGTGTAGTTTTTGCACGTGCCCCAGATTCCTGGATCGTGAGAAACAATTCTGTCACAAGGCTGACGGCTGAGGAGTGGGTGGTCATGATGCTGGATCTTCAGTCAGGTAAAGAGAGAGTGAAGTTACTGCCCAGTCACCAGGGAGGAGCCCCCTTCTCTGTCTTTTGTGGGTATTTGATCTTATATTTAGTTTAAATTTATTAATTTATTTATTTATCAATGACAGAGTCTCACTGTTGCCCTGGGTACAGTGCCCTGGTGTTATAGCTCACAGCAACCTCACATTCTTGGGCTCAAGTGATCCTTTTGCCTTGGCCTCCTGAGTAGCTAGGACCACAGCCACCCTCCACAACACCCGGCTAGGTTTTTCTATTTTTAGTAGAGACAGGGTCTTGCTCTTGCTCAGGCTGGTCTTGAACTCCTGACCTCAAGCAATGCACCCACTTTGGCCTCCCTAGAGTGGTAGGATTATAGGCATGAGCCACCACACTGGGCCTCATGTATTTAATTTAATAATAGAAATTTGTTTTTGCTTACAAACCTTCTTCCATGATAGGGTTCTTTTTCAGAGAAACATTTAAAAATGACTCTTCGCTAGTTCTTTCAAAGAAACATTGATGGCAAACATTAGGCCCTAATACCTAAATGTCTGGGCTTGGGGCACCACCCAGTGGAGAGAAAAGCATACAAAGGATATGCTGGGGCCAGGGATGGCAGGGAGGGAGGAGGACCTCTAGTGTTTTCACCTCCCTTGCAGTTTTGCTCAAAATCAGCCCTGGTGATTCTCAAAGGACTTACAGGCTGAACTAAGCTTATTAGCTCGCCTTCATGGTCAGTATGTTCCAAATGTGATAAAAGAAGCTTCAATCAACACTTGAGGGATTAGAGAATTTTATTGGCTCATTCTTTGTCTTGTTCTAAATTTGACGGAGTTCACTTCTGTCCTCATTCTCTGTCCCTCTCCCCCCATCAATCTGGAGATCCTGCTGCTTTTGATCCCAGCCAACCTTGCATGGGGACTTAACAACTATTACTATATATATATATGACTTAATCTTTGCTGATCCCCAGTAATGCCTGTCTTTCTTAGAGAGAGACTGGAATCAGAATATGAGAATTGAAAGGAATTTTAGGGACCATCACGTCTTGCATGAGAGAGAGGCGTCATGACTTGCCCAAGTTACACAGTGACTTAGAATATGCATGACATGACCCCTGCAAGAGTTCCCAGAGATCCTCTCCTGACATTTGCGAACTGTTTGAGGCACAGTACGTGTGACAGTAGCTCACGCACCTTGCACACACAGATGTCCTGTAGGTAGAGCAGCAAA
>NW_003852489.1:8080814-8083637 GCF_000181295.1 Otolemur garnettii
TTTTTTTGGCGGGTCCGGGCTGGGGATTCGAACCCGCCACCTTAGGTGTACGTGGCTGGCGCCTTAGCCGGTTGAGCTATAGGCACCGAGCCTTACTTTTTATTTCTTGTCCGAAACAACTTACCATGTGATTGTTTAGCTCCTTCCAGTTCGGCCACACACTACCACTCTCAACTGATTTCCTCAGCTTCGTCTGCACCAAGAAGTCCAGCACATCCCATCAAAGTCCTGGAATTTAAACAGGCTCTGCAACGACGTTTTTTCCCAGGTATTTTCTCTTGGTTTCAGCTGAGGGGACTATTTATTTTCTAAAATTAAGTTGGGAGGTATGGGTAGCAATTAGTCCAAATCTTTCTCCTTAGAAGTCACATGTAGAACTTAGCAGACATAAATGGTCCTGAAATGACATTTGTTAATATGTCTCAATCTTGTTTCCTAGGCATCTGATCCCCCCTATGCTTCTGGTGGCTTCTGAGCTTTCTAGTCACATGGGACTTTTGTTCTCCAAATTAGAGAGTGCTAGGAATTTCTTAAGTCTTTATCATAAAAAACTGTCCTGTGGCTTTTCAATGCAGAAAAGCCTGAGCTCTTTCAAGAGCAGGTTTTCTCAGCCTTGGCACTATTGAGATTTGGGTCAGATAATTCTTTGTTGGTGGAGGTGCCCTGTGAATTGCAGTGTATTTAGCAGCATGCTTGGCCTCTACCCACTAGATGCCAGTAGCACCCCTCCAGTGGGGACCATCACAAATTCTCCAGACATTGCTAAATGCCCTCTGGGATATGAGGTTTGGGGGCTGGAGGGATTGCTACTAGTTATGGATCACTGTTCTAAAGGAAAGTTCTTGGATTCCCCAAAGTGCCAGGCTCACCAAAAAAACAAAACATAAACAAAAAGAAAAGATAACCCTGGCAGGAAGGAGTGCCTTCCTGGCAGTAGTGGCCATCTGGGGCTGAGGATGCCAATAGGCTCTTCCATGAAGATCCCTCCCTGATAACTTTCTCCTCTACTACAGCTATCAGGAATGGGACCCTCTGATTGCAGCCCAGGGCTTTTAAGAGAGGCTGCTCTCTTTGCAGACAAGAAACTCACAGTTCCACAGCCAGAATAATTTCTTCCTGCCAGGTTGCGAGACTACTCACCATATGCTTTTGTAAGTTTTGGTAACTTCTATTCCTTGAATTTTCAGTGACACAGGAAGAGATACAGTTTAAACCAGAGTCCCTCTGTAAGAAGCTGTTCTCAGATCATGAAGGATTGGAGGAATTAATGAAGACACAGATACATCCTTGTTCTCAGGGGATTGTGATATTTTCTAGAAGCTGGGCGAGTGATGTCGGCTTAAGGAGAGAACAGAACATCCTGTGTGATGCCCTCCTAATAGCAGTTAACAGCCCCCTGGTTCTCTACACGATCTCTCTAGACCCCAGTTGGCTTGGGGGACTTGAATACGCCCGAAACACTGCTCACCAGTTAAAGCAGAAACTGCAAACTGTTGGTGGTTACACAGGAAAAGTGGGCATCATTCCAAAGCTGATGCACCTGACCAGCACACAGCGTAGCCCTGGCGAGACCCCTGTCCACTATCCCCTCTCCTACAGCCTTGCTGATGAGGATGAAATGGGAAACTTGTTACAGGCCCTTGTGGTAGTCTGTCTGTGCTCCAGATCTTTCCTGAGTGACCAGCTGGGCTGTGAATTTTTCAACTTGCTCATAGGAGAGCAAAGCAAGTTGCTTTCTGAGAGCCTTTGTGAGACGCGGGAATTGTTCATCCACTGCTTTCCAGGAACCAGGAAGACAGCCCTAGCCATAAAAATCATGGAGAAAATTAAGGACGTGTTCCACTGCAAACCAAAAGAGATCCTCTACGTTTGTGAAAGTGACTCTCTAAAGGATTTTGTGACGTAAGAGTTGTATAAACTATACACCCCCAGCTTTGTTAGTCTTTTGAACTGTCACAAAAGTAATTTGTATTTTTAGTTTAAGTCTTGCCAGTGCCTTAGCAGCATAAGTGCAAGAACCCAAACTATATCCACATTTCCAAATGATCAGGAAATCAAACTACAGAAGGGAAATTTATAATGTTCAGGTTTAAACATCTCATTATATATAAGCAAAGTATGCATAACTTTATCTTTTGAATTTTAATTTTTTTTTTTTTTTTTTTTAGAAACAGAGTTTCATTGTCACAGGCTGGAGTAGAGTGGTGCAATCATAGCTCACTGTGGTCTTGAACTCCTAGGCTCAAGTCATCCTCTGACCTCAGCCTCCTGAGTAGCTGCGACTATGAGTGCATATCCCCAAGTGTGGCTTATTTTTTAATTTTTGGTAGAGGTGGGGTCTCCTATGTTGCCCAGGATGGTCTCGAATTCCTGGATTCAAATGATCCTCCTGCTTCACGTTCCCCAAATGCTGGATTATAGGCATGAGCCACCATGTCTGGCCATAACTTTAAATTTATAGAACTAGAAACTTCTTTTCCCACAATATATCACCTTTAATTTAAGAAAACTAGAAATGAACCTATGTTGCTTTAAATACACTATTTGCATGACACTTAGTAGTTTAAAGTTATAGGGTATTTCAGCCAGCTGGACATTATACCTAGCAGGAACACGAATTTAAATACAATCTGGTTTTGTTGATAAAGTATTTTCATTTTTTTGACTTGTTCTGCATCATTAGTTTTAGAAAACAGGCACTTCTGTGTTTAATTTAAGCCTCTAGCTTTCAACTTAAATGAGTTGGTCACTATATGATTCAGCAAAGGGGGCAAAGTCATTTTTGTTTTTGTTTACTTATTCAACGCATCTTTTTTTTTTTTT
>NW_003852489.1:8084860-8087295 GCF_000181295.1 Otolemur garnettii
CCTTTACAGCTAAGTTTATTTATTTTATTTATTTTATTTTTTGAGACAGAGCCTCAAGCTGTCCACCTGGGTAGAGTGCTGTGGCATCACAGCTCACAGCAGCCTCCTGGGCTCCTGTGTTTGTTGTTTGGCGGGCCCCTCCTGGGCTCCTCTCCAACTCCTGGGCTCAAGCGAGTCTCCTGCCTCAGCCTCCCAAGTAGCTGGGGCCACAGGCACCCACCACAACGCCTGGCTATTTTTTGGTTGCAGCCATCATTGTTGTTTGGCAGGCCTGGGCTGGATTCAAACTCACCACCTTAGGTGTATGTGGTTGGCGCCTTAGCCACTTAAGCCACAGGCGCCAAACCTATACCTAAGTTTAAAAATATCCCAGTCAAAAGGGTCATTCAGCAAGTATCTGTTGAACTTCTAATGTGGGGGGATACAAAGATGGCTGAGAACAAGCACACAGTCCAAACGAAGAAAAAGAACATAAATAGCTATGATTTAAGATTTAGGGAGTAAAGTCCCAGGAACAACATATGTAAGATAAGGAAATCTGTAGGAATTATTTGGATCCAAATTAGAGGAGGCAAAAACAACCACATTTGTTAAGAAAAGAATATAGGGCCAGCACAACGTCTCATACCTATAATCCCAGCACTTTGGAAGGCTGAGATGGGAGGATCACTTGAGGCCAGGAGTTTGAGACCACCCTGATGCAACATAGTGAGCCCATGTTTCTATTTAAAAAAAAAAAAAAACATGCTAAAACATACCATTAGGAAAATTGAGCTAAGTTACTGCAGTAGCTCCAGAGAAACACAGCCTCATAGATTTATTTTCTGACTTGATGTGTCACGGAACACAGCAACCTCTTGAAGTTTCCCTTGCCAAAAACTACAGAAGTTTTTGGGTTTGTGCTACAAATAAGTGGAGAAATAGAATTCTTTTTACAGAAATTCGAATGAGCCCGTATCTCTTTTGTATATAAAAATTATAATATCCTTCTTGGTGACTCTTCTCCAGCTCTAAAAAAGGACAGAAAGTAAAGAAATGGTACTAACCAGCGTAAGTTACTCTTGAGATTCCCTTTAGGATGAAAGGAGCTTGCCTAAGGACTGCCAAGCATCAGAAATGGACAATTAATAGAAATAATAAAGTCTCCTACCTGGGTTCATTTTAAAAGTTGAAACATAAAGATTTGACAAGATAACACCAAAGGGTAGGATGTAAACTTATGCATTCTGCCTGGCAGGCAAATTGTAAGTAGATAAGTTTTGTGGCATTGACAACAATTTGAAATCAGCCTGCAGATGAGAAGTAACCTCTGATCCAAATCTGGAGAATCAGGAATGCTGATGTCCCCCCTTTTGTTTATATGCCTAAAACCCTGTTCTGTCTTTCATCCTTACAGCCAACAAACCACCTGCCAAGCTGTGACGCGGAAAGTTTTCATGCAAGGGGAGTTTCTAAAGATTAAACACATAGTGATGGATGAGACTGAGAATTTCTGCAGTAAATACGGTGACTGGTACATGAAGGCTAGGGACATCACCCATCCAAAGGTGAGAGGGGCTGGAAGTGAAAGCCTTCACCGTGGGGTGCTCTGGATTTTTCTGGACCCTTTGCAAGTCCATCACACAGATGTCAATGGTCTTCCCCCTCCATTTGCTCAATTTCCTCGAAAAACAGTCGCCAGTGGGATCCACCGTGCTTGGGAAATAGCAATGGTCTTGAAAGAAGAAATGAAAAGAATCAAAGAAAATCCTCTCTCCAGCATTTCTCCAGAGGCACTGGCCTTGTTCAGCGAAGCTGCCTATGGGGAAGGGATGTGTGCCCAGGCTCTGCCTGGAGTGTACGAGGTAAAGACTAACATGACACCAGAGCAAATAGCTAATTACGTGGCAGGACGATGTCACAGCTTATTCCAGCATGGCTATCTGCCCAAAGATGTAGCAATTCTGTGCAGGAGAGAGGAGGACAGAGGACGCTATAAGCTTGCGCTGCTAAAAGCAATGAACTCAATTCAGACTCATGGAGCATCAGGGGTTGTGTTCAGCCAGGCCACTGATGTTTGGGGCAGTCACATCACTTTAGATAGTCTTCGGCAGTTTTCAGGCCTGGAGAGGAATATTGTGTTTGGGATTAGTCCAGAATGTGCCCAGTCAGAGGAGTTGCATAAGCTCTGCTTTGCCTCAAGAGCTATTAATCACCTCTACCTGCTTTATGAAAAGAGGGCGGCCTCTGAACGTCATTAGAAATAAGGCAGGAAGTCAGGAAGGGCAGGGTCCACTCACCCAGTCAGGGGGCAGCCGCTCCTTCTTAATGCTACAAGTAAGGAAATCAGGCACACGTGTATGGCCTGGAGCCACAGGAATGGCTCTTGGGGCTGACACTTCCGCTGTATTTGCAGTGCCACTGTCCTTTTCTCAGTCCTCTTCACCTCCTCCCTG
>NW_003852490.1:0-5188 GCF_000181295.1 Otolemur garnettii
GGAAGGAAATTTGTGGGAGGATGGGAATAGATAACTTCTGAAGTTAGGGAAGGATGCAGAATACCTTTATCAGGCAGAATAGAGTAGGTCAGAGTTGGGAGCAAAGAGGATAACAGTCAAAGGAGTAGAGTTGCTGTGGAAGGCTTTAGTGCCATTGTCTTATATTTAAAACCTTCTGTTGCAATGTACAGTCTAGTAAATCACATTGCAAACTCATTTTACTGGCTCAGGCTTAATAGCCTAAGGGAGTCTTTGTTTCTGTAATTGAAAAACTATATAAGAATCATAGATTTTTCTGGATGAGCTATTATCTGCATCAACAAAACTCAATACTCCACTGGAAGTGAAAGATGCACTTGATTACTAAATGTCTATTTTATTTAAAGGGACATATTTGTAACAAGAGTAAATAGCAAGCTTGCAAATTTTTATTTGCTGAGTCTGTGGTCAGACTGGTAATAATTCTATGATTTATGCTAATGAATTCACAATGACAGTTGCAGAATTTCTTTTCTTGGTGAGGAAGAAGGAAGAACACAGATTGTTTTTTTTTTCTCTCTAAAATGCTTATATCAATTTTCCATTGTTTTAAATACTTGGAATATAGGAAGCTTATGCATTACCTAGCTGAGTGTAGTGGGCTTTTGAATAGATGCACTCATATACTTCCGTGTAATTATAAATATTATAACACTTATTTTATCTCAATAAGTTAAGAGAAAACGGTGTCTGATACTAAAAAAAATCCAGTGTACTTTTTTCTGAGAGTCCCATAAAAAATAAAGTCATATTAGGTAGTCTAGGAATGTGACTCATGCCACTTATTTTGGGATGTATACTTTGTATCAGACCCACTTCCTGATTCCTTTGTATTCAGTGGTAATGGTGCTGATATTTATGTGTAGTAAGATTAAAAATGTGGTTCTAAATCTAAGAGACTCCAGGAAAAAGCCCTTGAAGAGATTTAATGCTTTTGCCATTAAGACTCCCCCAATTAATGTACATAATGTAAATATCAACAAATAAATAAATTTGTTTCATGTAGTCAAACTCAAAATTTTCACTTCTATCTCATATCAAAATGACAGAAAGGAAAGAAAGCACTTATTAACTTGGCCTTGCAAGAACTCTGTCTTGTAGCTCTGAGGAGACTAACAATCTACCTATACGGTGAGTTTTCCTCTCTGTTCAGCCTTTGAATAATTATTATTTTTCCACGCACTATGTGCCAAGCCAGTATTCCCATGACTCCTAGAGTCTCTATCCAACTTCTGAACACGTATAAATTCAGCAGTCTGTAGCATACAGTCTTAAAATTTAAATCCTTGTATTTATACATGCTTAGCACTGCTGGCCTGTTTTCTTTCAAATGTTTGGAAAATTTATTTTTAACCTTTTCCTCCTGGATTCTTCTGCCCTTTTCCCCATCTCCACTACTCCCCTAAACCTTTCAACACGTCCAGTTTTCTGTAAAATGCATGATATATGGAATCTGTTTTCTCTGCAAAGAAAATCATTCTCTGTTGCATAAATTGGGAGTTTTTTAAAACCAGGAAAGTACCAGAATGTTTCCTGAACGCAACAAGAGCAACAGCAAACTCTTAATTATAAAATTACTTAACCATTTCTTAGCCTGTAGTCCACCTGATATTTTTGAAAAAATGTAACTCAGTAAAAGATGCTTCTAATTTGTCTTTGTAAGAAAATACTGACTTCTTCATTGGAGGAAGTCCTGGGTTTCTTTTTTAACCTTTGAATTTTCAAAGCATCTCATGGATTATTTTTTTACCTGCAAATATTTATTACTTTCTATCATTAAGAATACAGATAGATATTAGATTAAAAATAGGCTGAAGATAAATATGAAAGTTAAACATGTATGTACCACAGAAGGCTACTGTTCCGTATTGTCATTTAAATCAAACCATATAAGAATTCATTTCTGATTGGCTTACAGAGTAGCTGTGAACTTTGTATAGGAAGACTACTCCTATGAAGTGTCCATTGGACACTTTGATAGACAATCATATGCGATTAGTCACATGCCAGTTTATGTGCCAATGCTAGTAAAATTTTGAAAAGGAAAGCTCTTTATGTGTGAGATTAGTTAGAGACTCTTCTAAAAGACTAATTGTATAAAAATACATTTAAAAGGTCTTTTTTTTTCACATTTACATGAACTAAAGGTAGATAATTATATTATGATTGGAGATCTAATATGTTTGTTCCCTTTTGGAGCAAGATGTCCATTTAATACTCTGGAAGAGAGGATCACTATTTTTGTTTCTAGGAGATAGATGCCAGTACTTTAACCTTGTTTACTTTAGTAAGATTGGGCCATGCTGAGTAAAGTATCCAATGTACTCAACCCTACTATGAAACTAATTTATAGCTTTCATATGAAAGCTATAGCCCAATTATAGCCCAAGAATATGGGGAAGGGGGAGAAGGAGGGGAGGGGAGTGAGAGGGAGGGGTGGAGGGAGAGTGATTGGTGGGACCACACCTATGGTCTATCTTACAAGGGTACATGTGAATCTTCCTAAATGTAGAATATAAATGTCTTAACACAATAACTAAGAAAATGCCATGAAGGCTGTGTTAGCTAGTTCAGTGAAAGTATTTCAATTTGTATGTAAAACCAGAATACTCTACCCCATGACTGCATTAATGTACACAGCTATGATTTAATAATAATAAAAAAAATCTCAAAAAAAAAAAAAAAAGAATTCAGTGTCTTCTAAAAAAAAAAAGAGAAAATTTATCCTTTAGGATTAAAGAACCACACCAGGCTTATCCATGCACAAATACACACCAGCCGATGTATATTTACATAAATAATTGGACTGGAAAAGATAGTCTACGAGGAGAGAAATTTTATGCATACATGTCTAAGGTAAGAAAGAGAAAATTAGTGGGTAGCTGCCCTGCGTTCTGTAAGGGTGGCATGGGGTTAGGTCTATATCTCTTTCTAGCTCTAATACATCCTGGTTTGGGTCCAGGCAGGACTAAAAGAAAATCATCCTGTGTTGGGTACCCTGTGGGTTTTCTAACTCATGCATACCAGGAGCCAGCACCCTGGATAAGCTGATTATCTCTGGAAGGAACAGAGTAGAACACAGAGCAGACCCTGATACTCAGCGGGTCATGCCAGATACCCAAGGTGCACATTGGATCCCAAGCTGAGACCCGGTGGGCAAATGGCAGCACCTGGTGAGCACAGATCTCGTGAGTGCTGTGTGAGAGGAGACGTGTCCCAGGCACATGCAGGAGTATGTCAGAATGTTCTCTAGGGGGCTGAGGTTTGGATCAGTGTGTAGAACCATTTAGATAGTGAAATGTGTGTTTTCATGCTCCTGTATTTGCATATCTCCCTGCGCTCTGGTAGGGCTTTGGAATATTTTGGTGACATAATCAAACTTCCAAGTGTGTTGAAGGCAAGCTGCTTTTGCCTTAAACTCAATTATAAGCAAAGTCTCATAATAAGATTTTTAAAGATTAGGAATATAAACACTTTAATTCAATCTCTAAATTCAAACTCACAGTATTTGCATAAAACACATTTTATGTAACATTACAAACGTTTCTTTCTCAACTCAGCTTAACTGATTTTCACCAAATTTCCATGAGTCATGTCAGCTCTCTGCATTTCTCAGTCCCAAATAACTGAGACCACTGCTCAACGTAGTTTGTGAGGCCACCAAAACAGGCAGGAGAAATGCTGTGAACTCCAGTTCCTTGTGCCTGGTAGTGTTTTTTTAGCACTTCTGCTGCTCAGATATTGAGACACTGATAGGCCAGTGAGAAGCTCTGGTTTCTGGGGCAGTCTCTAAGGCATGCCGCTTCCCTCCCTTTACAATGTTGATTCAGTCTTTAGACCTGGGCTTCTGCCTTGGTTTACCTTCTAAGCACTTCTGTTCCTTGAAGGCACTAGAACCCTTTCTGTAATTACATTCTCCATGCCTGGTGTTCTGATAATTCTAATAGCTCTGGCCAATTTTTGTAGACGCCTAGATCCTGAGGACCAAGTACTTCCCCCATCGTCTACCTCTGTTATGAATCCATCAGTTCTTTATAGTCATGATGTCATTGCATCTGATATGGCCTGTCCACAGTTGTGTCTCCTCCTGTGGATTATACCTCAGCCCACCCAGAATATGAGCAGTGATTCTTATCCTCATCTGAATCTTCCTTGCTTGCCCATGGCTATTGTCTGCACTGATGGTTCTCAGACCTAAATTGTGTGTGAAACGTGGAGGCCTTGTTACAGCGCAGATTCTATTTAGCAGTTCTAGGGTGGGGCTTGCAATTCTGATACTGCTGCTGTTCCAGGGAACATACTTTGAGTAGCAAGGCAAATATCTCACTAATAGTATTTTCTCCTCTGACACCTTCCCACTGGGTCTAAGATGTCTTCTTCTTTCTTATTCCTTTTTCCAAAGTCCCTACTACTTTTATTTGGATTATCACAATTACTTTTTTTTTGCAATTTTTGTCTGGGGCAGGGTTTGAACCCACCACCTCCGGTATATGGGGCCGGCACCCTACTCCTTGATCCACAGGCACCACCCAACACAATCACTTTCTAAATAATAAGTTCCAGGCCATCTTCTGACCTAAAGTGAGATTTTTCTCCATGTCAAGTGATCAGATTCTCAGTGTAAACTAGAATTCCTCTATCTGTCCCTGTCTGTAGAATGTTACTTTCACTAGCCCATGAGGCTAATTCAAACTTAATCATATTTATCCTCTCTATATGATTCTTCTGGTTTTGTGAGACTCTATGCCACTGTTAGAACGTGCCTCCTGGGTCTGTTGACAGTCATCTTGAAACATGAATCTCAGTCCATTCAAAAAGGCTGACACTTCCTTTCCACTGGATCTGAGAAAATATAGGGTAGCATGATGTTCTCTTTCCTGTTCTTCATGTTCTTCATGTTGTATCTTCAATTTTCTCTAAATTATAATGCAAAACTGATGAAGGATAATCAGGGTTAGAGTTTATTAGAGGGTTAAGGTACCTTCAGAGAGAAGGAGAAAAATTAAAGTGCTAGTTAAATTAAAAATTTTCCTTAGAAAGGTGCCTAATGGACTGGGCATAGTGGCTTACACTTAGTACCCTGAGAGGCTGAGGTGGGACTACTTAAGCTCAGGAGTTTAAGAACAGCTGCTGTCTCTACTTAAAAAAA
>NW_003852490.1:5361-10028 GCF_000181295.1 Otolemur garnettii
AAAAAAAAAAAGTGCCTAATCATTAGACCTTCATAAGAAAAGTAGACCCACCTGCTCAGTATTAACCTTGGTCACTTGATTTGAGTTTTATGCCTATGCTTCCCAAATATCTCTCTTTGAACTCTCATTTTAAACAAAAAGATATCTTAATACTTGTACTCTTGTCCCTTTTTTGCCCTTTCCAGTGTCCTGGAGGCTTAGGGAAGTGACATAAACTTCTACTGGGTAGGTGGAAATTCTTTTAATTATGTTGTCTCACAAGCCCTTCAACTTGACTTGGCTCTTCAATATTTCCACCAGTGGGAGTTGTGGGCCTTCATATTCTTTAATGGGTTGACACATTGGGAAGCATACTAAAACAGAATATATGTATTAAAAAATACTGTTTAGACTCATTTGAGATAAGAATATTTCTTCAATTAATAGTATGTGGTATTCTATATAGTATTTGGAATACTGTATCTATTATAGTACCCATTTGTTTTCTTTCTGTCTTTATATGAGGTCTGTTGAAATCATAAAAGAGCTAAGTTGATCTCAAATAGTCTAAAAATAGTGTCAGAAATGTCGGTAATTTCTCGGCTATAGGGCAAGCTTTATTTTTAATCTGCTTCATAATCTTTATCTCTGTCATGGCTTTCTCATTAGTACAGATACAATCTCACGCTCTAAGAATTTCACAGGATTCTGATGTAGCACCATAAAAAGCATGTAAATCTTCATTCTGATCTTTTGCAAAGCGGGGTCTCATCAGATTCCTAAATTACACACTGAGAGTAAGTTCTAGAACTAATATTTCCATACTGATTTATATCCAAGTTGGATAATTCATGTGCTAAAAAATGTATAAATCTAGTATTATCAACTATAAAGTATTCCATTATTACTGGTCTGGTCTTCTTTACACATTCTCTAAACATTGGGAAGGTCTTTACCCTTAGATCAGTCATCACCTACGTAATCATTAGCAAAGCAACAAGGTTTCCCTCTTTCTCATCTGTGAGGAACATGAAGTCTGAAGAGATTCTGTAACTTTCTCAAGGTGAGGTAGCATGCAAGTAGCAATCAAGCCCTTGAACGCTTATTTCCTGTTTAGAACAGCTTTCAGTAAGCTAGCATTTTTAGCCATTTCTAAAGACAAATGTGATTTTCATAGTACTTCATTTTCGCTGCTAATAAAAAAACCTTCATTTCTACAAGTCTTTTGGCTACAGTCCACACATCTCTATAGAGAATAGCCTCAGAAAGTGTGATTAAAAACTGAAATGTACTTTTGGGAAATGAGAATAGGCTCTGAAACTCTGGTTCTTTTCCACTTGCAAAACAGTTAAGAGCACTTTTTATTGTTCATTATGTTGGACACAAAGAAACTCAGTGTCATTATCATTTCAACTTGGCAATAGTCATTTCAATGACTATCCCAGAGTCATCCAGTAAGCTTGTAAGAACTGGAGACAGGTGGTCAGGCCCTTCTGTGTGTGTTGCCCTGATGGGCCGTACAGTTTAGCTCTTGTGACCTTCTCATCCTTCTAACCTGCATCTTACCTTCTCATCTCTAAGATTCCTTTCAGTATCTGATTTTTAATTCTGTCCCACTTTCCACGTTACAGAGCAATTAGGTCCTGTTCTAATTAACTTATTTATCTTTATAACAACGCTACAATAGGAGAGTATTATTGTCACCCCTATTTATGGATGAAGAATCTGAAGTCCATACTTAATTTGTTTAAAGCTTAATTTAGTGTTAGAGTTGCCACTGGAACCCAATCTTGCTCCAAAATTAATGTCCTTGATCACCATATTCTTCATCATGACATTGCCCTCACTTTAGTTCTGACAGTTCTCAGTTTCTTAATTTGGGGTTTGGGAGATCTTTCTTTTCCTGACTTACCAGAGCTTTGAGATTTATTCTGCCAGAACATAAAATGCATTTGGATTAATGATGAAAGAGATCAGTGAATTCCTTGGTTAGCCTTATAAGTTCCCAGTGAAAATATTCAAAAACTTTCATAAGATTACCACTGGAAAGTTCTAATTTAATAAGTGAAAAGCAGTATTGTAGACATGCTATGGTTGACATGCTCCAGTCAGCTCTCCTTTACCCTTCAGCCGTCTCAGGGCTGACATGCACACAGGCAGCCAGTCAGCAGGACTGAAGATTATGCTTTAGAAAAACTGAATTCTGAAATAGATTCAATGCAAATGGGAAGCGACTTGAATCTTGATCTTGAACCCCAGAAACTTACTTCCTTTTAAAGGAAACTTCATTGTGAAGAAGCTCATCTTTTCTTAAGTTTCTGAGAAACCAAATTTCATGCAAACCTTTTCTTTTTAACACCAGAAATATTATCAGTCCAGTTGAAGCCAAGAAATGCAGAGCATCTTGTAAGAAAATTCTCATCAGAGATTTTTGTACTATCTGGGAGAATGTATAGTTTCCAGGTATTCTAGGTATGTAAAAAGTCAGTCCTGAGCATTGAGGATAAGGCATTTATTTTATAAAGGGGTGTGTGTGTGTGTGTGAGAGAGAAAAGTGAGTTTGGTGCTTGACTTAAAGCTTTGTTGTGGGAAATGAGGGAGTCCAGTCATGATTGGAATCTGAGAAGTAGCATCTGTGTTTGTTCCTTAGCACTTGGTGGGCAACTGCAAGGACCTCAAGGTCTCATCCTCCCTGTGAGGCTGGTGGTAGTGCCATTGTGGTGTGACCCGAGAAGAGCATAAGCAGTTCCACGGGGAAACTACCAGATGTTGCTAACAGCAATATAGCTGTGTTCTGTTTCCGGAAAACACAATACACAAAACCAAAGCTTGAAAAAATGATCAGTTAGGAATTATGTATTTGCATTTTAGAAGCGTTCTTTATTTCACAAAAGGTTCAAGAGGGAGTTACTTTAAATAGCTCATTCCCTTAATGTGCTTAAAATAAAATTTGATTTATAAACAACTCAGAAACAACAACTACAATAAGGGAAGTATAATTACAACTTTAAAAAGAGAATTACATGATTCTTTATATAGAATCTTTATACAGGAGATGAATGCTTTTCTCTTTTTTTCAAATCATTATTTCAAAGGGCTTAAAGCCATTATATTCAAATTAACTGATAGGATGAAGTTATCTTACGTTATTACCGCGGGGCAAAGTTTGCATTGGTTCATATATGCTCCCACTGTGACGGGACCCTCTCCTTACGGTGAGGGAGGATCTAGCATGCCATTTTACAGATAGTTGAGCTTGCTAACATTCTGAGACTGGGGCCTCTTAGAGCATAGCTAGAAAATAATTTTTCTTCTTTTAAATTAATTCTTTTACTTGATAAATATACATTGTATATATTTATTATGTGTAAAATGATACTTTGATATAGTTATACATCTTGAAATAGCCAAATAGAACTAATTAACTTAGGCATTACCTCACATATTGGTCATTTTTTATGGTGAGAACAACACTTACAATTTACTCGTTTAGCAATTTTCAAAAATGTAATACATTGTTATTCATTATAGTTAACAATGTGGTACATTAAATATCTTGCACTTATTTCTCTTTTCTAACTGAAATTTTGTAGCTTCTGACTAATATTTCTCCAAGTTCCAGAAATTTCTCCCCAGAAATTACCATTCTATTTTCTGCTGTTATGAGTTTTACTTTTAGATTTTACGTGTGAGATTAGCAATATTCGTCTTTTTATGCCTGGCTTATCTTACTTAACATAAGGTACTCCAAATGCATATGTTGTTGCAAGGAACAGCATTTCCTTCTTTTTTAAGGCCTTGTGGAATCTCATTGTGTATGAATGTCTCATTTTCTTTATCTAGTCATCCATTGATGGGCCTTGAGTTTGAATCTGTATCTTGGGTGTTGTGAATAATGCTGCAAAAATCATGAGAGTGTAAGTATCTCTTCCACATAATATTTTAGTTTCTTTTGGATATATAACCAACAGTGGTATTTTTGGATCATAATATAGTTTAATTTTTAATTGTGGGGGGATTCTTTAGACTATTTTCATAATGACTGTACTTATTTACATCCCCACCAGCAATGTTCAACCGTCCTTTTTCCCCACATTCTCACCAAAACTTGCTATCCTTTTGCCTTTTTGATTATAGCCATTCTAACAGGCATGAGATGATGTCTCATTGTGGTTTTAATTTTCATTTCTCTGATAATTGGTGATTTTGAGAATTTTTAAAATATATCTCATTGACCGTTTGTTTCAGACTTTTCAGATATGTCCTTTTAGGTCTTTTGCCCATTTATTTATTTTTTTTTACTATCGAATTGCATGAGAGTTCCTTATACATTTTGGCAATTAACCCCATCTCACTAGTATAGTTTGCAAGTATTTTCTTCCACTCCATAGGTTGTCACCTGCTGTGTTTTATTTGTTCTGCAGAAACCTTTTAGTTTGATGTAATCCCAATTGTCTATTTTTGCTTTTGTTGCCCGTGCTTTTGGGGTTATATCCAAAACGTCATTGTCCAGATCAGTATCATGGAGTCTTTTACATATAATTTATTCTAGTAGTATTAAAGGTTTAAGTCTTATGTGTAAGTCTTTAATTCATTTTAAGTTTATTTTTCGTATATAAGGGGTCACAAAGTTCGTGTGCAATTACCACCTTGTATACGGAGAGATAAAAGTTCATTTCATTTTTCTA
>NW_003852490.1:10085-12601 GCF_000181295.1 Otolemur garnettii
TACGATGCCTTTAGCTTTGTACTTTTGCTTAAGATTACTTTGGGCATTTTGTAGTTCTATGTGAATTTTTTGGATTTTTTAAAAGATTTCTTTGAAAATTATTACTGGAATTTTGATGGGAATTGCATTGAGCCTGTAGATCACTTTGGGTACTATGGGCATTTTAATAATTATTGATAGGGAAGAATTTACTGCTGCCATCTTACTGTTTTATAGTTATTTTGTAGATCCTTTGCTCCTTTTTCATTTCTTGTTGTCAATCTTTGTGACTAAGTGATTTTTCTCTATTGGTATGCTTTGGCTCCTTTTTATATTTTGTCTATTTACTATAGGTTTTTGCTTTGCGGTTAACATGAGGCTTATAAAAAGCATCTTATAGTTATAACAAACTATTTTAAGCTAATAACAAGTTTACTTTGATCTTTCATCTCATAACAAAATTTCTACACTTTCTACTACTCCATATTTTAAATATTTGATGTCACATTTGTATTTATTTATATTGTATCTCCCTTAAGAAATCATCATATCTATTATCGTTTTTACTAGTTTTGTGTTTTAACCTTTATACTAAAGATGTTAAGTGATTTACACACCATAATTACAGTACTTGGAATTTGATTACGTGTACTTTTACCAGTGAGTTTTTTATTTCATATGTTTTTCATATATTTTAGTATCTTTTTCTTTCATCTTGAAAAATTCTCTTTAGCTTTTCTTCTAGAATGGTCAGCCTGTGTTTTTCTGAGAACGTCTTTACCCTTCATTTCTGAAGGACAGTTTTTCTAGGGACAGTATTCTTGCTTAGAAGTGTTTTTATTTCAGCATTTTGAATATATTTCCCCCCTCTGCTCTGGCCTGTAAAATCTCTGCTCAGAAATCTACAGCTACCCTTATGTGTGATTTGGTGCTTTCAGAATCTCCTCTTTGTCCTTTTGAGTTTTATTAGAATCCATCTTAGTGTAGTCTTGATACATCGAATCTGGTTGGCGACCTTTGACCTTCCCGCACTTAGATATGTATATTTTTATGCTATTATTTCTTCAAATAAGCCTTTTACTTGTTCGTCTTTTTCTTTACCTTAAGTAACTCCTACTGCTCAAATATTTCCTCCTTTAGTGCTGTCCCATAAGTCCTGTAAACTTTCTTCATTTCTCTCCATTGTTTTTTCCTTTTTCTCTTCTGTCTGTATACTTTTTAAATAATGTATCTTCACATTCACTGATTCCCTCTTCTGATTATAAATTTTGCTGTTGATGCTCTGGCATTGTTCAGGGGCTAGTGGGGGAGAAAGAGGAAGAGAAATGGAGAGCTACTATTCATTTATTGCAAGATAAAATAATTTTAGAAGATCCATATATAGCAATAATGTGACATTAGGTAATAACACTGTACTACACACTTAAAAATTGTTCAGAGAGCAGACTTCATGCTACATGTTTTTAAACACATGCTCCCGCACATTAAATAGTTCAAAAATGAAAGATTACATCTGTAGTCTCCTTCCAGGGGCTCAAGACATTTTTCAGTCAATGTTGATACTGTGTGTTAGTGAATGCAAGACAGACCCTGACAACAAACAAACAAAAAACCCCTCTTATTTTGTAGGACACTTGTGTTTGGTTTACCAATCCAGTCAGTGGAAGAGTGTTACTTTTATGTTGCCATTTTTCTTAAAGGAAGATTTTTCTTTCAGTAATTTTCTTTAAAGATAAACGGAAACTTCTCTTGACAGGTAAACTGACCTGATGATTCTTTCAGATGATGGGATGAAAATAATGACATTAGTTCTAGATTTATTTTTGAAAGCAGACACTGGCTCAGAGTGAAAGCAGATCCGTTGGGTACTCAGGGTTTATCCTCAAGCCACTGTTGAGAGGACTGTTGGTCCCAGCCAGGACCCTGCCATTCCCCTCCCTCCTCTCTTCCACAATGCAGGCCATCTGGTTGCCATCTGTAGGCTCAGCCTCCTTCCCAGCATCACTTTTCACCTGAGGCAGGAGGCAGATAATGAACCAGTTCGCATTCAGGCTTGGCTTTCAGGAGTTGGCTCTGCTGCCTGCTCTAGCAGCTGTCCTATCATGACAGGCCTTCACTTCTAACTACAGGCCTGTCATTCTTTTCTTGGGGACAGGTTCCCCATTTGGCTCAGTTCTCTGAATAGTAACCTGAAAACTGCAGATTCTTATAATATTGGGAGCTGGCTTCGTGTACCAGCCCTCTCTCAGGGATAGACTTCATTCAATAGTAGGACCATGACAGTGGAATTCACTAGCAGCTCTCCACTGATCCCGTAATGTGTTTGCTCTGCTTGGACCAAGGGCTTCCTGAAACTCCTATTCAGATATGAATCCACTTGATTTTGAATATTCTGCCTCCTTTTATCTTTTACTCTCAGCAGTTACTATTTGTGCTGAAATTGGATTCCTAGTGTCTTCAAACAGTGTGCTAATTCAATAGGCTGAACTCCTGATGCTAGAATTTGTGGTTGGTTCAAATCCCACTCCCTACATATA
>NW_003852490.1:14908-18692 GCF_000181295.1 Otolemur garnettii
CTACACTAATTTATGTTAAGATCTTGTCATTTCTCTCTTGAGTTGTAATTTTAACACAATATATCTCTAGGTATAGGATCTCTTAATCTGTCTGGTCGTATGTATATGCTGCATTTCTTTTCTTTGGAAATCTAGATTTCATCACCTTTTGACATTTATCAGCCATTATCTTCATAAGTATCTTCTTTCTTATTCTCTCTATAGTTCCCTGTCGGGAATAAAATCAGACATATGTTATTTCCTCTTATTTGTTTCTAATATCTCTTACATTATCTTTCACATCTTCCATTTTCTTCTCTCTCTGTGGTATGTTCTGGATAATTATTCAGGCTTAGTAAAATGTTCACTAAACCTTTCCTCAGCTATGTGTAATCTATTATATAAACTGTTCATTCATGTTTTTTAAAAAAAATTGTATTTTTAGTCCTAAAATTCTGACTTTCATGTATTCTTGACTTTTTAATATTTTAATGTTCTATTCATTTTATTACTTTGTATTTTATTTTTAAAATATTTTGTTTATTTGTATCCTATTTCTGATGTTTGAACTCCTTGGATGCCTGTATGTCTTTTTAGTTTCTTCTGACTCTTATTTCTGTGATTTGTTTTTATATATATTTTACTTATAATATCTGATATATCATTTTGTTTGGATAGGTAAAACAAATTGAATCCTTCCCTCTACAAATGGAGTTCAATTAAAAGTATTTTTTGACTTGACATGCAAGTAATGCTCAACAAGCTGGATTTCCTATGCTTGTTAAGTTCTTCTTGCTACCATAATGGGCTTAATAAGACATTTGCCTCTGATAAGCTTTCTGGGTATTTATAAATAACACCTCTGTAATAGTTAATATTATGTGTCAGCTTGACTGGGCTATGGCAGGTCTAGGTAGCTGGTAAAACATTATTTCAAGGTATGTCTGTGAGGGTGTTTCCAGAATAGATTAGCATTTGAATTGGACTGGGTAAAGCATGGGTTGGCATCATCCAGTCTGGTAAGGATATGAATAGAAAGAAAAGACAGAGGAAGTTTAAAGTCATTCACTGCCTGCCTACTTGAGCTGGGACCTCGATTCCTTCTGTCATTGGTATTTCTTGTTCTCAGGCTGTCAGACCTGAACTGGAATCTGTGCTACTGGTTTTCCAGCTCTCATACCTCCACCAGACACCACCAGCTTTCCCCCTGGGCCTCTGGCTTGTAGTCATTAGGTCCTGAGGTTTCTTAGCCTCCATAATTGTGTGAACCAAATTTTATAATAAATGTCTTTATGTATGGTATATGTATGTGCATTATTTTATATATTAAAATATGCATTTTATATATTTTATATATTATAGGTTGTATATAAATATTAATACGTATAAAATTTTGCTGTTTTTTATATATATATATAAAATTTTGCTGTTTCTGTTTCTCTGGAGAACCGTGACTAATACAACTTCCTAGAAGACCTTTGACACATATATGCTTAAAAGTTTCATTAGTCTTATGGTTATAATGGTTAGAAGCTTTCTGTATTACATAGAAATAGAGTCATTAAGATGCAGGCAATAGCAAGCATTTAAAAATTGTTACATGCAAGTTAAAATTTGCATGTAACAATTTCCATGGGCATGAGAAAAGATTATGTTCATGTCTCTAGCCCAGTGCTCATCCTCTCTATTAGAGAAATGCAGAGCAAAACCACTTTGGGGGGTGGGACACAATTCTAAGAGGTCTTTAACAAATGCAATCAATGCAATCTGGTTCTTTGTACCCTCCTTGAATCCCCCTAAATTAAAAAAAAAACAATAACAACACACTTTGAGATATTTCTGCAGTATGGGAATACGCTCCTCCTTGAAGGTTTGATAAAATTCTGGTGTGAAGCCATTTGGACCAGGGGATTTTTTTTGGTAGAAGATTTTTTTTGCATTTTTGGCCAGGACTGGGTTTGAATCTGCCACCTCTGGCATATGGGGCCAGCACCCTACTCCTTTGAGCCACAGGCACCACCTGTTAGAAGATTTTTTATTGTTTCTTTAATCTCATTGCTTAAAACTGGTTTGTTTAGGAGATCTGTTTCTTCCTGGCTACGTCCAGGGAGAGGGTATAATTCGTTGATCCATTTCATTCACATTGTCAAATTTCTGGGCATAGAGTTTCTTGTAGTATTCAGAGATAATCTCTTGTATCTCTGTGGCATCTGTTGTTATTTCTTCTTTATCATTTCTGATTGAGGTTACTAGAGATTTTACTTTTCTATTTCTAGTTAGTCTGGACAAAGGTTTATCTATTTTATTTATTTTTTTCACAAAACCAACTCCTTGTTTAATTAATTCTCTGAATGATTCTTTTGTTTTCAATTTCATTAATCTCTGATTTAATTTTGGATATTTCTTTAATTCTGCTGGGTTTAGGCTTAGATTGTTCTTCTTTTTCCAATTCCATAAGATGGCTGGTGAGTTTGTTGATGTGCTCTCTTTCTGTTTTTCGGATGTAGGAATCTAAAGTGATAAATTTTCCTCTCAGTACTGCTTTTGCTGCATCCCTCAGGTTTTGGTAGCTGTGTCTTCATTGTGGTTATTCTCAAGGAAGTTAATGATTTCGTCTTTTATTTCTTCCTGCACCCAACTGTCATTCAGCATAAGGTTGTTTAATTTCCATGCCTTTGTGTGGGGTTGAACGTTTTTTGTTGGAGTTGAGTTCCACCTTTAATGCCTTGTGGTCTGAGAAGATACAAGATAAAAATTTTCAAATTTTCTTTTGATTCTTTTGAGGTTTGTTTTATGTCCTAGGATATGATCAATTTTGGAGAATGTTCCATGGACCAATGAGAAGAATGTATATTCTTTATGTTTGGGATGGAGTGTTCTATATACATCTATCAAGCACTGTCTCATGTCCCTTATGTCTTTGTTTAATTTCTGTTTAGAGGATCTGTCTAGCTCTGTAAGAGGAATGTTAAAGTCCCCTGTTATTATGGTGATATAGTATATCATATTGTTCAGTGTAATTAAAGTCTATTTTAACAATCTGGGAGCATTTAAGTTGGGTGCATAAATATTTAGAATTGAAATGTCTTCTTGTTGTATTTTTCCTTTGACCAATATGTAGTATCCATCTTTGTGTTTCTTAATTTTAGTTGCTTTGAATCCACTTGTATCTGAAATAAAGATTGCAACCCCTCTTTTATTCTGAATTCTGTTTGCCTGAAAAATAGTCTCCTAACCCTTAACTCTGAGTTTTAATTTGTCTTTTGAAGCAAGGTGTGTTTCCTGCAAATGGCAAACAGATGGCTTGTGTTTTTAAATTCAGATAGCCAGTCTATGCCTCTTCAGAGGGGAAGTCAAGCCATAACATTTATTGAGATAATTGATAAGTATGGCAGTGTTATAGTCATCTTATTTTGTGAAAGTCCATTGCTTAGTTTTATCTTTTGCATCATAGTGGAAGCTAGGTTCTGTCCTTTAGTTTCTGGGTGCTTTGCTGGTGGTCCATAGTGATGGTCAGTGTATAGAACAGGTTGAAGTATTTCCTGTAAAGCTGGTCTTGTTGTGGCAAATTTCCTCTATGTTTCCATAGTAAAAAATTTAATTTTTCCATCAATTTTTAAGCTTAGCTTGGCAGGATATAAAATTCTGGGTTGGATATTGTTTCATTTAAGTAGATTAAAGGTAGATGAACTTTGTCTTCTGGCTTGAAAAGTTTCATTAGAGCAGTCTGCAGTCACCCTGATGGATTTTCCCCTTAGGTCCTGGAAGTTTGCAAAATCTTTTCTTTTGTCTTGACTTTGGACAG
>NW_003852490.1:19769-21531 GCF_000181295.1 Otolemur garnettii
TTTGAACCCGCCACCCTTGGTATATGGGGCTGGCGCCCTACCCACTGAGCCATAGGCACTGCCTATTTCTAACATTTCTTTATAGGTGGAATCCTCTTTAGTAGTTACCTCACTGTCCCTTGGAGGAGTTGCTCTGGACTGGTTTTTCACGTTGCCAGGATTTTTCTGATTATTCTTCTTCATAAGTGTTTTTTTTAAAAATCTGTTTCCTTGCCCTAATTTTTCTTTCACTTCCTCTTGCTTTTTATGTTAATGTGCCTCTGGCCTAAGGTTTCGAGGAGTCCTTTTGGTACAGGACTAAAAGGATGAGAAGTTTGAAGAGCAAGAAGGGAAAAAAGATTTTCAAAAAAGAAAAAAAAGGAAGGAGAGGGTGAGTAAAAGGGAATATTGACAAAAAGAAGAGAGACACAGAAAGAGGGAGACAGGAGTAATAAAGGTGAACAGTGGGTATTTTGAACCCCCTTATGAACCTTTAAACTCTGGGGGTGCTGGATTTGGTGGTTCCCTTGAGGGCAGAAGTTCTTTGCCAGCCTGATCAGACACAGTACCCCTCCACCAAATAGAGAGGAAAGACAAAAATACTATAAATCAAACCAAAATAAACAAACATAAAACCTTGCATGATATAATTGGGGGAAAATTCAAATAATAGATACAAAAACACTAGCAAAAATGAACTTATAGAAGTCAACAATGAGAAATTATATTTAAACTAGATAAATGAAAGAAAAGGAAAAAGAAGAAAAATCTAGAGGGAAAATGTTGAAATAAAAAAAAAAGAAAAGGAAAACGTAAAAGAAAGCAGTATATATATCTCTTTGAATATTGTCTGGGCAACAGATGATCTTCTAGGGCATGAGATGTTAACCACAGTACTGATATAGCTCTATGAGATGGAGATTGGAGGCCTCTACTGATTTCTCAAACCCTGTAGGGTTGGGAGCCTAAATCTCTCCTCTGCCCACTTAAAAGACACTTTAGACCATTAACTATGGCTAAGCAGAAGCTTTTGCAGAAAGCAGTTGTCACTGGAATCTCACCCGAACTGGCTGTCTGCTTACCCAGTGTGCCAAAAGAGGTCTAACTCTATGCCCCTAAGGGCTGAGGCTTTAAGGCAGCCCTGCTACTGCGAAACCCTGAAGACTGAGCTCTTCCCCAGCATCTCAGTCCTGGCCTTTGGCACTGCTCAGTCACTAGATCATTCACCCAAGGTTTCCCAGTCTAAGACTTGCTCTGGGACCCTGAGGGCAGAGCCTGCAGGGGCAATTCTCCCACAGTGGCTGTGCCTGCTGCTCACTGCTAAACAATATTAGCTCCATTCCAGTTCAGCCTGGGGCCCTAGACAATGCTTCAAGTCATCCTCAGTCTCACCCAAGTTCTCCCAAGGTAGTTCAACCAAGTGCCCAATTCCAAAAAACAAAACAGCACACAGAGAAAGTCTTCCCTGTTTGCAATCTCCCTGCTGTTGTAGTTACAGCTGCAGCAGCCACAGCCTCAGACCCAATGAAGGCAACCACTTGCCCCTTCTCCACTGTTTTTGTCTGCCTCCTGGGGTCCAGAAGTCTCTAGCTGTTTCCCTGGATCCCCAAAGTGATGTTTCTGGGCAGAGCCTACAAGCCCGAAATGCCTGGAGTCTTCTCTCCTGAATTTCATTGCACCCGGTTGCAAAGAAGCTGTTACTCAGCCACCATTGTACTCCCTCCCTCAGGAATAGCTCTTTCAATATCATATATTTTTGATAGCACTTAGGAGAATAAAGTGG
>NW_003852490.1:21833-23551 GCF_000181295.1 Otolemur garnettii
GGCATATTTTGTAATTGAATTTAGTCAATAGAGATGGAAGTGCATACTTGGATCTTAAATATTTTAACATCACTTATTGCCCATGATCACAAATCAGGGAAGAAAAATCTAATAAATTGAGACAAAATCAAGGTAAAGTCGATGACTGCCAAGATTGTTTCATCAGAGCTGTATAAACATATGGCCTAGTTCTATCTCTTTTCAGGTGGGAGTACTTAAACACAAACATGCATTTTATGACAGTAGGTACATTCCAAAAGCAAATTATAATCTGCATAGTCCACAGAGGTGGTGGTAAAGGATAATGGTAGGAGAAAGAGTGGAAAACTTGCTTTTATTTGCATGTGTGTAATAGTTATTTAATAATATCCTTGGACACAGGATTTGGGGTTTCCAAAGGAAGAAACAAATTTATGCTTATGCTTAACTGGACATAGAGTTATCTAACATTTCTAAAGGCACACTGTCAGAGCTGTGGACAACATCATAAAAGTGTTTCTAAATAATTGCTGCATTGATAAATTAACTAGCATATTGACTGTTCTGGATTCAATTGAAATAGACATTATTATACCCCTGGAAGTTATAAATAGCTCATAAAATGGACAAGTTCTCAACAGGTTGGACTAAATGCTGCTGGAAGTGGTTAGTATGGTATTTTAAAAAGCCGTTTTCTCTACCAAAAAGACTCTCCACCATCAGATATGCTGGCAAGATAATAATAGGCTTTATTTTCATCAACACAGACTGTCAGTATATAAGCAGAATCTTAGATGCTATTCCTATACATAAATACACTTAGTTTTTTTAAGCAGCGTGCTTTCACTGTCTCATGTACAAATAACAAGGGCATCCAATTGTCTGCCAACTACTAAACTTCATTCAGTTTGCTGGAAACAGTACCCACTTTCAAACTGCTAAAAATACCCTGTGAGTAACTTATTGAAAGACAGTGCTCCTTTCTGGAACATCAGTTCCTTGAACAAATCAAATGGAGAGCAAATTGCTCTATTTACATTATTTATTCTTATATTTATATTTAAAAGTCACCAATAATTAAGTTCACATATGTAATGAAGGAAGTGACTAGAGGCATTGTATTATTTGACATGAAGGACATTGCTTTCAAATATAAAATCTTGTTAAAAAGAATTATGGTAAAGGCTTATTTCTATTAGGACATCAATAAGAAATTGCACATGTGAAGTCAGTACAGAATTGACTCATTGGAACAACCTTATCATATTAGAAAATCTGAAACTTTTTATTTATTTCAACAAGAAATCATCATCTTATGCTCTTTTTTATGGGCATGCAAAGATTGCATCTGGTTTTATTTCCACACCACTTTCTTTCATCCTTTAAAAATTTAATATTTAGAATTCTGTTCTGAAGTATACAGATACAATTATGCTTTTCTGTGCATTTATTAAGATATAACAATTGAATTTATTGGGCCCTGCTCTGGGTCCAGATGCTGTATCAGGTACTTGGAATTCATTTTTTTTATGGGAGGAGGTTTCTACTTTTTTAACACCTGTTTGTTTTGTTTTGTATTTTAATAGAAGAGAAAACTGAAGAGGAGAGGTGCTATTTTTAATTTGGCAGGAAATTTGGCCAATATTAGAATTACAATTCAGACTTATCTGGCACTAAAACACCATCTCTTCCAGCTTCTTAAAATATCCTTTGCAACTATTCATATCTTTTTCAAACTT
>NW_003852490.1:25048-25966 GCF_000181295.1 Otolemur garnettii
TTTATCACTGTCACTGACTTTGGGCTTGAGGGCAGAGACTGGGGCAGGGGGCTGACAACAAACTTTCTTGAACATTGGGTCCATATCTGCTTTGATATGGGGCACAAGTGAGGCCTCTGGTGTGAGCACTACTGGAATGTATAGGAGGTAAGGGGCTAACCTACTGGGGCAGAGGTGTGTAACAGAAGGAAGGGTGGGCCAGAGCCTGGGCTTTCTTCATGCTAGATTCTGTTCCTAGACCATATTGTAGTAAGAGAGGGACTAAGCTCATCTGGAAGAGCCTGGGATTGACGAAGAAATGATATGTGTATGGATATACTTTAGGGCTTCCAACCCATATGATTAATTTTTTGAGTTTTGACTCAAAGTGCCAGGTAATTCTGTAATTACTGTCAGAATGACCTAATCTACCTAAAACAGCTAGAGAACTCCTGGATTCAGTACCAATGCCAGGACTGGTTTTGTTTAGAGGCCTCAATGGAAGGTCCTTTGGTGGATGCGTTGATGGCTCTGTTTCTAAAACCGGTATCTTTGGCTTGAAGTTTATATTCACATATGTAATCTAATTCTGATTTTAGTTATTTAAATTTTAAATTTCGTTGCAAAAGATTGCACATTGTGATTATTGCCACCGTTTAATCCAAATTATTGACCTTTGATTTCAGATTCACCCCTTATAGAAATTGTACCTCCCTACATCTTCTTTATATGCTAATTAAATCTAAATTTTTGACCTCTTTTACTGCTTACCTTTTTACTCACACTGCTCTTATATCTCTCCCCAATTAACTTCTATTTTAATCTAAGTGTAGGTCTTTACTAAAGCAGCCAAGTGGAAACATAAAATATTAAAGATCACTCAATTTAAATGAGGCGTACATTTTAAAGTAAGGATATAATAAAATATATCTATGACAT
>NW_003852490.1:26212-31637 GCF_000181295.1 Otolemur garnettii
TACAACTTTTTAAAAGGACTATTTCAATATTATTTTCCCTTTAAAAAATAAGGACCTTCAGGAAAAAATATTATTCATCAGTTTCCTCTTTCTTAGGTTAGCAGTGATGCCAAGGTAGCTTATATATATGAGACTCAACTAAGTCACATTTTAGTAAAAGTAGGAAATAAAGTTTTTAAGATTAAGGAAGTGTCAAGTAAAAAAGAAAGAAAAGTGTGTATCTTCTTTCTTTCTTTTTTTTTTTTTTAATTGTTTCAGATTTATCGAGAGTACAAAGAATTAGGTTACAAGAATGTTTGCATTTATTAGGTAAACTACTTCTAGTAATTGTGTCCTGCACCTCAGAGGTCTGTTATCCACCCTAACAGTGGGCTCATTAGGTGGGAGAACATCCACCCCCACCCTCCTGTCTTCCTACTCTCTCATACTCACACCACCTACCTTGAATTGATTTGAGTTTTTTTCTTATGTGGTTAATAGATTGTCTACTGGCTTCATATCAGAATTGAATACCTTGGATACTTGCTTTTCTATTCTTGTGATGCTTTACTAAGAAGAATGTGTTTCAAGTCCATCCAGGTTAATACAAAAGACGTGAAGTTTCCCATCTTTTTAAAATGTATTCCATGGTATACATGTAACACAGCTTGTTAATCCATTCCTGCATTGGTGGGCATTTAGGTTGTTTCCACATTTTAGCAATTATAAATGTTCTAATGCGAATGTCCTTATGATAAAATTATTTTCCTTCTTCTGAGTAGATGCCTAGAAATGGGATTGCAGGTTCAAATGGGAGGTCTAATTTGAGTTCTTTGAGGATTCTCCATATTTCCTTCCAAAAAGGTGGTATTAGTTTGCAGTCCCACCAGCAGTGTAAAAGTGTTCCCTTCTCTCCACATCCATGCCAGCATCTTCAGCTTTGAGACTTTGTGATGTGGGCCATTCTCACCGGGGTTAGGTGATATCTCAGGGTGGTTTTGACTTGCATTTGTCTGACAATCAGGGATGATGAGCATTTTTTCAAAAGTTTGTTAGCTATTCATCTGTCTTCATCAGAGAAGGTTCTGTTCATATTTCTTGTGGTAGATAGAATTGTTGGCTCATTTTTTGTTGATTAATTTGAGCTCTCTGTAGATTCTAGTTATCAACCCTTTATCAAATTTATAGGCTTCAAATATCTTTTCCCATTCTGAAGGTTGTCTTTTTGCTTTACTTGTTGTATCCTTAGCTGTGCAGAAGCTTTTCAGCTCAATTAAATCTCATCTGTTAACTTTGTTGTTGCAATGGCTACTGAAGTCTTTTAATGAAGTCATAAAATCTTTCCCAAGTCCAACATCATAAAGAGTCTTTCCCACACTTTCATTTAAGATTTTTTTTTTATCATTTCATGTCTTAGATTTAAATCTTTTATCCATCTTGAGTCAATTTTTGTAAGTGGTGAAAGGTGTGGGTCCAGTTTCAGTCTTTTACATGTGGTTGTCCAGTTCTCCCAGCACCATTTATTGAATAGAGATTATTTTCCCCTTTATATTTTTTTGTTTGGTTTATCAAAGATCAGATGGCTGTAAGAGATGGTTTCATCTCTTGGTTTTCTGTTCTATTCCATATGTCTACATCTCTATTTTTTCTGCCAATGCCATGTAGTTTTGATTACTGTGGACTTATAATATAGCCTGAAGTCTGGTGAAGTGATACCTTAGACTTTTTTTTATACTAAGAATAGCTGTAAACAGAATAGGGACTGAAGACCCATTCTTGGCAAGGGAAAATACCCCCAGAAAAAGGGAAAAACTGAGAAATAAGCTGAGCAAGGTGGAATAAAAACAGTTTAGCTAGTTTACCTGTAAACTAGCAACAAAATTACTTATCTGAGCAGTATATACTTTTCTAGTAGCCTGGCCTGTAGGGGATACAGCTTGCAAATACCCCTGCTGGATCTATAAATACTCTGAAGAAGACAATGGCCATAGAGGAGTCTATGGGAAGGCCTGGGAAGGACTATTAACTAGGCTGTCCCCTTCCCAGTCAACAGTCAAAGCAAATACCCATTGTGGGGATTTATATTATGGACAAGGCAGAAACCAAGGGAATAGCTCGAGCCCTGAAATATGGGCCGGAGGGCTCGTACCCCCTTATCATAGAGGAAGACACCTCTGGGTGGAGATCAGCGGAAAATTCTTCTGGGTCCACCCATTTTTCAGAAGAGACTGACTCTGTGGCATTTACTCCACAGAGACCTAGTGGGGATCAACCTCCCCTAAGGAGTCTGTGTGTGTGAGACCATAGACAGGAGATTGCCCCTATACAAGGCTTAGGTTAAGGCTGCTCAGACTCATAAAGTTTATAATTACAGATAGAATAAGAATTGACATGCTCACTCAGAGAAACAATTGACATTTTTGTTACCTTCCTCAGCTTACCCTCTGGGCTAAATGAGCAAATAGCCTTCAATAAAAGCTGAGTGGAAAAAACACTCAGGGCCATTTGTTGGAACCCCAGAAACTAGTGATGGCCCCCTGTGTTTCTCACCTTTGAAAACTCTTATCCTGTGTGTCCTGTCTTTTTATCTCTCACTGCTTCTAACTTTACTTTTCTTTAATCAATTGCTGTCATTTCCACAGGTCCTAAAAGAGTCTGCCCCTGAGTGGGACCCTGGCACTTGGCTATATGGATTTTTTTCCTGGTTCCAAACAAAGTGAAGTACTATTTTTTCCCAGTTCTTCAAAGTATGAAGTTGATATTTTAATGAGGATTGCATTGAATCTGTAGATTGCTTTAGAATAGACATTTTGACAAGAATGATTCTTCCTCGTCAAGAGCATGGTATGTTCTTCCACTTGTTAATGCTGTCTGCTATTTCTTTTCTTAGGATTTCATAATTCTTTTTGTAAATTTCCTTCACCTCTTTTGTTAGGTATATCCCTACGTATTTTATTTTCTTCAAAGCTATTGTAAAGGGAATTGTGTCCTTGATTTGCTTTCCAGCCTGGCTGTTACTGGCATATATAAAGGCTACTGATTTGTGGACATTGATTTTATACTCTGAGACACTGTATTTCCTGATCCCTTCTAGGATTTTTATGCTTGAGTCTCAAGTTTTCTGAGGGTAAGATCATACCATCAGCAAAAAGAGAGAATTTGACCTCCTCTGTCCACATTTGGATGCCCTTTATATCCTTCTCTTGCCTGATTGCTTTGGCTAGAACTTCCAGCACTACATTGAATAGTAGTGGGAATAGAGGACAACCTTGTCTGGTTCCAGTTCTAAGTGGAAAAGCCTTCAGTTTTACTCCATTCACTATGATGTTAGCTGTGGGTTTGTCATAGATGGCATTAATCAGCTTAGGAACTGTGCCCCCTATACTTATTTTCTTAAGTATTCTTGGTGGAAAAGAATGCTGAATTTTGTCAAATGCTTTTTCTGCCTCTATTGAGAGGATCATGTGGTCTTTAGCTCGTAGTAACCTCAAACTCTTGGATTTGAGCAATACTGTTACCTCAGCTTCACCAGTACCTAAGACTATAGGCACCTGCCATATGTCTGGATAGGTTTTCTATTTTTAGTAGAGACAGCATCTTGTTCTTGTTTAGGCTGGTCTCAAACTCCTAAGCTCAAACAATTCACCCACCTTGGCCTCCCAGAGTGCTAGGATTACAGGTGAGAGCCACCACACCTGGCTGGTTTCCTTATTTTTAAAGTGAGGCTAATAACACATTCCACATTTGATTTTTAAGAGCAAAATATGATAATTACTCTAATACCTTTAATACAGTATAAGGAGCTAAAAAACTGTAAAGTTTTAGTAATTATAATAAATTTTAAAATATGGCAGAAAATAATTCTATTTATCAATTGCAATAAATATAACAATATTCACATAAAACTTTACAGGAGATGTTTGTGAAGAAAGTTATAAAACTTTGTGTGATTGAATAAAGAAATTCAGTGGGCTTGCTTGGAGAGGTTTCATATTATATAGCTATTGTTTCTTCCAAACCAATATATAAATTTGGTGCTCTACTCACAGCTCCAAAAATGTATATAGAAACTTACATGAGTCCAAGAAGCATAAGATATACTTCTCAGAATATTTTTAAATGAGATTTTTATTTGATTTTTAGTCAAATGAGCCTAAAGTAAACTTTAATATTATTTGTATGAGAAAATATTGAGCACAAACAACATTTTTAAAGTATAATAATGCTTTTCTGCCATTAACAATGTTCTCATATATAGAAAACTATTCATAAATTTAAGTGTGATTATGATTCTCTTAGTGATGTTTAAATTACAAGCATATACACTTTGAAGTAAGTGCTACAGAAATTGCCTCAAAAAAGAAAATGGTTGGATAGGATATATGAAACTCTAGAATAAAGCAAAAACTATAATAAAGTAAATTGAAAATGTTTGTAGTTCCTTTAAGGTCACTATCAGAAAGTTAGGCTCTTGTAGTAGAAAATAATTTAGTGATGTACTAAATTACATCTGAGAAAATCAGTTTTATTAGAAAATAAGTAGTTAAGCAGCAAAAGGAATTCATATAGAATGAAATAATGAATCATCACATTAAAATGTATTTAAAAATCATACTTTTATTTATTTATTTTTCTTACATATACATGTGTTTATTAGGTTTCCACTTTTGCCTTTACAGAATTAAAAAGGCTTAAAATTTAATAACAATAACAGTGTTTAACATAAGGACTAAAAAGTATGAATGAAGATAAGTACATTCAGAAAAGAAATCAGATGATTGCTGCATTGAAATATTAAGCAACAACAATAATAATAATGATAATGCAAAGAAAATAACTTTCACATTGTCAGATAGGAGTATGTCTACTATAGAATGCTTTGACTCTGAGGTTTAGTCTGGAGTTGTCAGTTAACTTCTTATTTTGTTTTTTCCAAAGTCTCAGAAAATGGACAATAATTATAAATAAAAGTAAAAGATAATTTCAAAAAAACAGATCATGCCAAATCTTATAGATAATAGAAAAGGAAGAAATACTTCAAAATCATTCTACTTAATCTGGGTACACCTGATATTAAAATTGGAGAAAATATATTATTATAAAGGGGAAATTACAAACATATTTAACTTATAAATGAGGATGCAATATGATAAACAACATATTAACATGTTGAATTAAAAATTAATGTTTAAGTAATATACTTTCGTCAAAATTAAATCCAATTTATATGAGAATTAGTTACTATTTTCTTTCCTTTTCTTTTTCCTTTCCCACACCCCCTCCCTCCTTCTCTGTCTGGTCTCCCCTTCCCCCATCCCCCACCATGTCATTAATTGTCTTCATATCAAAGTTGAATACATAGGATTCTTACTTCTCCATTCCTTTGATGTTTCACTAAGAATAATGTATTCCACCTCCATCCAGGTTAGTACAAATGCTGTAAAAT
>NW_003852490.1:31801-80873 GCF_000181295.1 Otolemur garnettii
CAAAAAGGTTGTATTAGTTTGAAGTCCCACCAGCAGTGCAAAAGCGTTCCTTTCTTTCCACATCCACATCAGCGTCTGCAATTTTGAGATTTTGTGATATAGGCCGTTCTCGCTGGAGTCAGATGATATCTCAGGGTAGTTTTAATTTGCATTTCTCTAATAATTAGGGATGATGAGCATTTTTTCATGTGCTTAGTAGCCATTCATCTGTCGTCTTTAGAGAAGATTGTATTCATCTCTCTTCCCCATTGATGTATGGGATTGTTGGTTTTTTTCTTGTGGATTAATTGAAGTTCTATGTAGATCCTGGTTATTAAACTTTTGTCTGATTCAAAATATGCAAATATCCTTTCCCATTGAGTAGGTCTATTTGCTGTGGTTGTTGAATGAAGAAAATTGACTGTGGTGACTCTGAGTTTTTGAAGACTCAGTTGTGGAATAGTGTTAAAATGAATAATCTTACATGGCTTTTTCTTCATTAAAAAGTTGTTTATAAATATTTTGTTGCAATAACAAAAGAGAGTATTCCATGGATTTTCTTCAATCTGCCATTGCCCACAAATGTCTTGACCCATGGCAGCCTGAAATTTTAAGCCAGACTATGTTGGTCACATTCTGAACATTCTACTCAGACATTTGACTCTGCCATTCTACATAAGGTAACAAAAACATGTATTTCAATTCACTGGAAATTGGATGACTTTCAGAAACAAACTTTCCCATTCTTTGTGGAATGTTAACTTCCCTTATTGTATTAGTGCTGGTGTTGTGTGAGCTCTGTTTTCTTTGATGAAGAAACCAGTATTAAAACTGCAACTGTCCTAGCAAAGGACAATGACATTCTAAATTAATAACAGCCCAAACCCTGAAGTTTAGAAAGGGCTGGCTCCTTCTGTTTTTCATTTTAGAAGGAAAAGCTGACAAGGAAATTAAAGTGATTTATAGATGTGTAGATTCATTGAATTCCAGAGAAAAAAAGAACTTATAAATGATCAAGCCCAGCTTTTTGTTGTTCTTTTCCCCCCCTAGATTAGGAATTGAGGTATTGAGGATAGTGATTGTTTACACATCACTCAGTGTTGGAGTCAAGACACCAAATAAAGTCTTCTGAACTCATGTTTTGTGCTAAGGAAGCCTAGAGAATTCTGGAAGTGTTCTAAGAAATCTCTAGTTGAGTTACAGACATATACATCAGGTGACACATTTTAATCATTCTAATTATAACAAGGGTTGTTTCCTTAGAGCTTATTGAGCTGATGTATTTCCATTGATTTTAGAGAGATCCTGGAAATTTTAGATTATTGTTATTAGAATCATGATCTGAGGAGTGCTAGGAACATGGAAATTCTCTGTGTTGTTTAAGTATGTTGGTTCAGTTCCCCTGGCTTTTTGGGGTGTTCCTTATGGACACCCAAGTTGCTGACTACTAAACAGGGAGAGCTTTAGGGTGACAATCTCATTGAGAGTTATTTTGGAAACTACCCTTAAGATATATCATTAGCTATAAGTGAAAAGGATTTTATAGTCTTTTGGAATAGCTTGGCATTGAAAGAACTGATAAAAATTATGGAAGGGCTTGTTCTTCCCCTAGCTACTGCTTCTTACTGGCTCTGTGGCAATATATGTTGTTGGCTTCAGTCTAAGTATTACTAGATACTGAACACAAGGGCCCTCATGGAATCTAGTCTAAAAAATAGTTGCAGCATTTCCTCAGGATGAATTCATTAACATTCTACTTACATGCATTAAGATGGCCATAGCCCATCAAAGAATAAATATAATCCATCGTGTAATCAGCTTTTATAATGACATGTATGAAAGAGTTTGTTTTTATTGTGTTAAGAAAGTGCTTCATGGGTGGCACTTGTGGCTCAGTGAGTAGGGTGCCAGCCCCATATACCGACGGTGGTGGGTTCGAACCTGGCCCTGGCCAAACTGCAACAAAAAAAAGCTGGGTGTCATGGTGGGCGCCTACAGTCCCAGCTACTTGGGAGGCTGAGGCAAGAGAATGGCCTAAGCCCAAGAGCTGGAGGTTGCTGGGAGCTGTGACGCCACAGCACTCTACTGAGGGCAACAAAGTGAGACTCTGTCTAAACAAATCAATAAATACCAGTCTCTAAAATAAAAAAGAAAGAAAGAAAGTGCTTCACTTTGATTTGAGTTTAGGGAAATGATAAGTGAAGTTTCTCAATGGACATTATTACAACACAATAAGATTACTTTTCACAGGATAGTTGGAAATAAAAAATCATTCCTAACAGCTGTTTCCTCATTTATTGAGATGATCACATAGTTTTATTCTTTCATATTGTTAACGTCTTGTAACACATTGATTGATTTACATATATTGAAACATCTTTCATCTCTGGAAAGATTCCATTTGTTCATGGTATATGATCCTGTTAATGTGCTATTTTTAAAATACAAGTATTTTATTAAAAATTTCTGCATCAGTGTATATTGGGGAATTTGCTTTAGTTTTCTTATAGTGTCTTTGCCTTGTTTTGGCATCAGGGTGAAGCTGGCTTCATAAAATGAGTTTAGAAGTGCTCTCTCTTTGATTTTTTGGGGAGTGCTTAAGAAATGTTGGTATAATTCTTTGAATGTTTTTTAGAGTTTACATATGAAGTTATTGGGTTCTGGGCTTTTCTTTGTTGGGAGATTAATTTCCTTATTTGCTTTTGTTCTCTTCAGCCTTTCTATTTTTTCCTGACTCAGTTCCAGTATTTAGTATGTTTCTAGTAATTTATCCATTCCTTATAGGTCCTCTAGTTTGTTGCCATTTAGTTGTTCATAATAGTTCTTTATAGTTCTTTTTATTTCTGAGACACCTTGTAATGTCATCTTTTGAAGTATCTGCAATGTCTCCTCTTTCATTTTTGATTTTCTTATTTGAATCCTCTCTTTTTCTTATTTTAGCAAAGAGTTGGTTGATTTTATTTATCTTTACAAAAACCCAACATATAAAAATCAATCTTTTTATTCATGAACTATTGGAAAAAGAAATTAAGAAAACAATCCCATACATGATAGAAATAAAAAATAAAACATTTAGGAATAAACTTAGCCAAAGAAGTGAAATACTTGTATACTAAAAATTATAAAACATTGATGGGGGAAATTAAAGAAGACAAGATAAATGTATTCATGTCATATTTGTATGTAGGAAAAATTAATATCATTAAAATGTCCATACTACCCATAAGCAATCTACATATTCAGTATAGTACCTATCAAAATATTGGTGGCATTTTTTATAGAAATAGAAATAAAATTCCAAAATTTACATAAAACCACAAAAGAATCTTAATAGCCAAAGCATTCTTGAGCAAGAACAACAAAATTAGAGGCATCACATTATCTGACTTTAAAATATAGTGCAAAGCTGTAGCAATCAAAACAGTATGGTACTGGCATGAAAGTAGACACATAGACCAATGGAACAAACTGAAGAGCTCAGAAATAAAACTACACAACTGTGGTTAACTGATCTTTTAAAAGGGTGCAATAAGCACAAAATAGGGAAAGAATAATCTCTTTAATAAATGGTGATGGGAAAACTGGATGTCCAAATGAAGAATGAAATTTGACCTTTATATCACACCATATATAAAAATCAATGAAAAATGAATTCAAAACTTTAAGACCCCAAATCATAAAACTACTACAAGAAAGCATTGAAAAATTTCTTCTTGGCATTCATCTTGGTAATGATGTTTTGGATGTGATATCCAAAGCACAGACATCCATGAATGAATCAATAAATTGTGATATATGTACACCATGGAATACTATGCAGCCATTACCTCCTTCATGTTTACATGGATGGATCTGGAAAATATTCTTCTTAGCAAAGTATCCCAAGAATGGAAGAAAAAGTATCCAAAGTACTCAGCCCTACTATGAAACTAATTTATAGCTTTCATAGGAAAGCTATAACCCAATTTTAGCCCAGGAACATGGAGAGAGGGCAGAGGGAGGGAAGAGAGAGGGGAGGGTGGGTGGAGGGAGGGTGATTGGTGGGATCACGCCTATGGTTCATCCTATAAGGGTACATGTGAGTCTCTCTAAATGTAGAATGTGGATGTCTTAACACAATAAGAAAAAGATATGAAGCCTATGTTAACCAGTTGGGTGAAGGTATTTCAAAATGTGTACAGAAACAGTACACTGTACCCCATGATAGTATTAATGTATACTGTTATGATTTAATAAAAAGAGAAAAAAAGCACAGAAAACAAAAATGAAAATAGACAATGAAATTATATCAAACTGAAAAGCTTATGCACAGTAATGGAAATAATCAACAGAGTGAAAAAGCAACAAAAATATTTGCAGGCCATATAACTGATAAGGGGTTAATATCCCAAATATATAAGAAACTCATATCATCCAATAGAAAACCCTTCAAATAACCTTTTTTTTTTTTTTTTTTTGAGACAAAGTTTCACTTTCTTGTCCTTGGTAGAGTGTGGTGGCATCACAGCTCACAGCAATCTCAAACTCTTGGGTTCAAGTGATTCTCTTGCCCCCTCCTGAGTATCTGGGACTACTGAGTGCCTACCACATACCCAACTATTTTTAGAGATAGGGTCTCACTCTTGCTTAGGCTGGTCTCAAACTCCTGAGCTCAGGCAATTCTCCTGCCTCGGCCTCCCACAGTGCTGAGGATTACAGGCATGAGCTACCATATCTGGCCCCCAAATAACCTACTTTAAACATTGACAAAGGACCTGAATGAACATTTCTCAGAAGATACACAAATCGTCAATCCATGGGTACATAAAGAGGTGCTCAAAATTACTAACCATCCTAGAAATGTAAATCAAAGCCACAATGAGGTATCACTTCACACTTGTTAAAATGGCTATTATAAGAAAGACTAAATATACAAATTTTCTTGTGACTGTGGAGAAAGGGAACCACTATACACTGGGTTCTGCATATATGCAATCAGCATATAGTGGGAATGCAGATTGACATAGCTATTTTGGAAAACAGTAAGGCACTTCCTTAAACAATTATAAATAGAAATATCTTGTAATCCAGTATCTTGCTTATGAGCATATATCCAAAAGAAATGAAATCAGTTTGAGAAAATATCAGTGCTTCTGTGTTATTGTAGAATTATTCCCAATAGCCAAGATATGGAAACAAACTAAATGTCCACTGTTGATAAATGGATAAAGTAAATGTGATCGATACACATGTACACACACACAATGGAACATTATTGAGTCCTTTTCAGTCATTTAACAAAAAAGGAAATTCTGCCATTCGCGGCACCATAGATGAACCTAGAGGACATTATACTAAGTGTGATAAGCCAGATGCAGAAAGGCAAATACTGCTGATATCATTCATATGTGGAATCTGAAAATGTCAAACTCACAGAAGCAGAGAGTAGACTAGCGGTTGCCAGGGGATCGAGAAAGGCAGAAATGGGAAGATATTGGTCAAAGGGGTTATGTATGATGATTAAGTTCTAATGTATAACCATGTGACTATAATTAACAACACATTTTATTGTATATTTGAAATTTGCTCATACAGTGGCTCTTAAGGGTTCACACTATGTGTGCACACACACACACCCACACACAAGAAGGAAAGTTGTAACTATCTGAGGTGACAGCAGTTAGTTTCAGTTGATTATTTTTCGGTGTATGTCTATCAAATTATCCAATTATACACCTCAAATATACAATCTTTTCCAAACATACCTAAATATAAAAGACAGAAAGTTTAAAGCAGAACAATAGGAAAAGGGCCATATGGTATACAATTATTTAACATTTTAAATAGTACTGAATTAAAGCCTCAAATAAAGTATTTGCACATCATTTGGGCCAGACTATCTAGGTGTCTGACCATGTAACACCTGACCTTTTACAAGTGGTAAGAATGGACACGGCCCCAAAGTAGAAACTAGAGAAGCGTGACTTATTCTGTAGTATTGTTGGGCTTGCTAAGGTGTATGGTATGAGGCTCAGAGTCAGTATGTGAGGCTCCACCAAAAAAAGATTTTAGCTAAAATTGATGCTTTGAAGTATTGTTATATTCAGTTAAAAAGCAACTCATACTTGCTTTGCCATGGGATGCTATTTGATAAGGCAAGTATGCCTGCCAGAGGTCACCTCTCAGCCTAAATATATCTTTCCTACAAAACATTTACGATTCCATCTGTAAAACAATGGCTTTTTCCCTCACAAAAGAGTCTTGATTTATCTTTAAAAATAATTGCCCTGTGTTTCTAAGTGCTCGATGACAAATGAGGTTGGATTGCAGATCGGTATTCCTTGCTAAGTTGGATGTGTTTTGTCAGAGTTTTCTGTGGAATGTCTTACATTACTGTTTAAGGAAATTTAAGAAGGCAACTCCTATTATTTTTAGAGACATAGCAGGGATTTCTTTGAGGAACTTTCATACATATTGACATTAAAGTTTCAGTAACTTTGAAAGTAGAGGACAAACACTGCTCGGAAGAGGCAACAAAAGCTGAATGAGAAAAAAGTCTACAGGTCTAATGTATAGCAGGAAGACTCGAGTTAATGAGACTGTATTGTATACTGGAAATTTGCTGAGAGTAGTTAATGGTGCTTGTAGCAAACAGACACAAAAGATAACTCTATGAGGTGGTATAACTATTATTATAATTTGCCTGACTATAGTAATCATTTCACCATGTTTATGTATATCAAACAGCATGTTGTATATCTTAAATTTACACAATAAAAGACAAGTTTTAGGGAGGTTGGAAGTTTCATGAAATAGAATTTATTATCTTAATAATCTTAGAAAAAAATTAAAAGCATTTGGACCTACTACCCTGATAAAGGCATAAGAAGTGCTACCCACTTTTATTGAGGGGAATGGGCGCCTTCAGAACATCCTAGATGGCAATTTGGCAGTACCTAGCAAAAACTTGAGAGAGCTTTAGAATCTTCTGCTTAGAGAGGCTCCCGGATCCTTATACAAATTTATCCTAAAGAAACAATTAAAATGTGCAACAATTTTTGCTGCAAGGAGTTTTCATTACAGTATTCCTTACATTATTGAAAAATACAAATGACTTATTTTTCCTGTGGTAGAGATGGGCCAAATAAATTCTGCTATAATGCCTATAATACACATAATGAAACTCTCCTCTTTATGAAGATGATGAGATTGGCATAGAAAGATGTTCATACAATATTAATAAAAGCGTACTACAAACCATTATGAGTCAATACAATATTTAGAAAGATATACAATTCTTTAAAGTGAGCTAAAGATTTTATTTTGCTTTCACTGGCTCTTCCCTTGATGTCCTTTCCCTTTTTCAGGGTCCAGTCCGGGATACTGCGTTTAACTGACATGTTAATTAAACTATCCTAGGCTCCTCCAATCTGGGATAGTTTCTTTTTCTTCCAGCTTTTCATGACCTTAATATTTTCATAGAGCAGCAGCAATATGTTTTTTAGATTTTCTCCCTATTGGGAGTTGCTGATGTTTTTCTCACTATTATGTAGGTGGCATGGTTTTGGGGAAACAGCATTCTAGAGCTGAAGTGTCGTTCTTATCTTGTTGTACAGGGACATAAATGAGAGAAACAGGACTTGCTGCTGCTGATCTTAACCATGACTGCTTGGTTGATGTGACGTCTTCCAGGTTTCTCAGGCAGCCTGGCTGCAAAGCCTATATTCTTAGCTATTTCTCTGTAGCACGGAACTCCTTAGAAAGGTGTTCTGCATCTAGGTGTTCAGTAGAAACTGGGAAATAATAGAATTTTCTTCCTGGACAAAATTGTTCTGATGACAGGAGAAGCATGGGCTCACTGGCTGTGTCGTACTGCTTTCCTGGAAACACGGCCCTTGACTCATTCCTGACTCCTGTGAGTTTCCTTTTGTGCCCAATACTCCACTAGGTCATTCTCTGATAAAAGAATACTATGAAAATCTGCTTCTAAGATTATCACTTGGAAGCCTAAAAAGAGTAAGTTAAAGAGGTACTAGAATTTGAGTACATAAAAGATTTTTGTATACCACAAAGTGTTAATATCTTTAATTTCTAGATAACTACTATAAGTATTTAACCAAAAAATGGACAAAGGGTATGTTCAGATAATTTATTGCAAAGGAAATCCAAATAATGTCATTTGAAGATTTGAAATTATGCCCAGTTTTTCTGTAAATCAAAATTATAATGTAATAACATGTAAAAATTATTAGTATGGTAAAGACCAGAATGTTTGAAGGCAAACTATGTTGACAATAGTTTGAGAGAACAGTTACTTCTCATTATTTATGGAAAAGTAAATGAGTAAAACCACTCTTGAGATCAATTAGATATTACATCTCACAAAAAGAAATGCGATTATTGCACCCCCAATTCCATTTCTATATTAGGTCTTCAATATATGCCACATGTATATACTTAATAGTATAGATATGCCAGCATATGTATAAAATAATTTATATACAGGAATATTTTTTGTAGTAAGAGATTAGTTAAATAAAATTTTCCATAGCACATAATGAATAGCTAAGCAGCTTTTTATGTATACCAGTAAGGAAAAACCTCCAGGATATTTTGCAAAGTTAAAATAAAAACAAAATCAAAGCGCTGAATGGCATGTCAGGTATGGTGGTGTTTGAATTGGAGTTAAGATTACCACCTGGGCATTTGGGGCTCCTCACGCCTTTGAATTAAAAGGGAAGGAAGAGTGAACTATGCTGGCTGCGGTTACTCATTCTATCCAGGGGAAATTGAACTGCTCTCCAGTGTTGGTAAGGAAGAGGATATCTGTGATGCAGGAGTTTCCCTAGGGTGTCTCTTAGCATTACCATGTCCTGTGATTAAGGTCAATGGAAAGCTTATATACAGCGTGTCCCAAAGATGCCCATAAAGTCACTATACATAGGGAAAATGGGAAATTGTAGTTAAATGTACCTGTAATTACAAAATATTCAATATAAAATGTGACAAAGAGGTGGTCAACATGCAGAGACTATTTTGTTTTATATATATATATTCATATATATACACACACACACACACACGCATGCATATATATGTAGTAGACAGATAGATAGATAAATGCTTTTCTTTCTTATTTCCTTATTATGTAATATTATTGACTCTCCTGGGTCTCCACCTTGCTGGTTGCATATCTCAGTACTTGTCAGCCTCTATAATCACGTGAGCCAATTCCTTACAGTAAATCTCTTTCATATGTGCACGTGTGTGTGTGTTTGCGTGTATGTGTGCATATATCCTACTGGTGTTAGTGTATATGTATATAGGTACACACATACCATATATGTGTTTTAAAGATGATATATAATGCTAGGTCCTGAGATATGTAATCAGCATGTAGAGACTCAAGAGAACCAATAACATATGTAATACATAAATGGCATATACATATAAAATATGTAGTAGCAAATATAGTTTTGTGTGTGTTTATATGTGCATGTGTATATATATGTGTGTGTGTGTATGGTATTTTTTGCTGAAAAACACTGAATAGTAATAAATTTGTACCAAAGTGACAAAGAGAATGCCTTTCTCTCAATGGTTCAATTTTTTCTCTATAAAATGAGGGACTTAACCTTCAATAATGACATGTTTCCTTTCAGCTGTAGTCTTCTATGTAATAGAGTCATTTCTCTATAGATGTTTCCTCAATATCCCTTCTCAGCTCAAGTTCTATTTTTCTCTCTGATTATTGGTCATTTTCCCTAAAATTTTAGTATGTTATATGCTTACTATGTCCCAAATTAACCATGTCTTTTAAGAAAGCCATTTCCTCTCTTTTGTTATTTTCTAAGGCACCAAGTTCTTATTGCAGGATAGACCAAATCTGAGATAGTCTCTTCTCTCTGGGCAAGGCAATACTTTGATTATGTATGAGGGCAATCAAATAAACATTGAATAATGCCAAGAGAAGAAGCAAATCAAAGAGTTTTGCTCTTTTTCAATTCTTCAGAAAATATAATTCCAATTAACAGAGAACTACACAGAATTCTTCAATTGTCTAAACTGTTCTAGAGCTGACTTCCATCTCCAGACAATGGGACTACATGACCAAGGGTTGCTGTAGCCTTGCAGGCAGGTCTCCGTGTACAACATTAATCTGCAATTGTGCAGAGAAGAAAACCTTTCCAGCCTTTTTACTATTTTATTCTGAAAAAACAATAGACCCATAGAGATATAAAATAGCAATCTTCTCTTATTTTGGAATATCTGGCTTATGAACAGTTGATAGGACTTTATCTTAACTGCAAATCACTTGTGTTTCCAATGAGAATGATTGCTTTATTTGTGGAGAATTTCTAGAAACTATAACATGTTCCCAATCTTCAGATTTGTCTTTTGTTTATCCACTTCCTCATTCTGATGCCAAATACATCATGAAAGGAATGTCTATTTTGAGATGAATCTATTTTATAGATTCCCTACTTCTCTATCGCCACCTCTATATGCTGGGCCCTCAGAACATCCTACCTTGATTTCTGCAACAAATGTTCAAAAATAGCCTTCAATACTGATTCACACATTCTCTGCACCCATCATTCCATGACTAATTTGCTCTAAATCTTGCTCTTTTTATCTGTCATGCCTTTGATGAAAAATCCTATGGTGATTTTGATGAGGTTGAAAGTCAGACAAGTTTTAAGGACTGTTTACTGTCAGTTCCGCTATACATACCCTGTCAATATCTCACTACTCCATCTTATCAGCTACCTAACCTTGCTAATTTTACTTCTCAAGTGTGTCTTCTCTCAGTGCAATTTAGTCTCTGCAGGATAGACTTTATTTAGCTAGATAGATACATAGAAAGATAAGGATATAACTATATATCCTTATGTATATATAAATAAATATACATATTTATAACCTCATAAAGACATAATTCCATAAGTTACAACCATCTATATTCAGGTAGACAAGGATCTAAAATCTCTTTATGCCTCCTACTGAGCTATACAAAACTGGAAAAGAGACTTGATCTCTCCAAATCTCAAATATCTAACCCTGCCTAATTATTTTGGGGATTAAATGGTATAAAACATTTAGGTTGTCTAACATATTTGCTGATATATAGTACTTAATATATTAGTATGCGTTTCTTAAAATTAGAATTTGTTTCTTTTCTCTATGTCTATGCTGCAATAGTCTGCTTCTAATCAGAAGATAGAAACCACACAACGGGTTATACAAGGGAAGTTAATATAAAAAATCATTTACTATGGTAAAGAGACACTGATAGAAGGAAACTACATATTGTAGCCTAGGGCAGAAAGAGAGTACTCAAGGAAGGACAGACTTGGGAGGGGGTTAGTTGAGACTTTGCTGGAGAAGGTATAGTTGATTCCACTGGGCAGCAGAGGTGTTTACTGTTTTGACCAGCTCTGAGCTGGTCAGTAGTTTCTGGGCAAGTAGGACGGGTTGGGCAGGTCAGCAGGTGGTCAGCCACTGGTAGCATAGTTGTGCAGCCAAAGTAGGAAGGCCGATAGCTCATGCAGGCTTATTTAAGGGTAAGAGATTGAAAGACTGCATGGTGTGTGGCCTTCCAGATCACAGGTGACTGTGGGACGCCCACACAGAGGAGTGTAGGTGTTTGTGTAGCAGGAAGCCTTTAGTGCAAAGGCTGCATGTGTGTAGGATACTGGTTTCCATGGCTAGAGCACTGAGGAAAAGTTTTTGCTAAGGCCTAGGAGGAATCAGTGTGAAGGCTGGTTGGTGGGACAAGCTCCACCAGATGTCTGCACACCCTTACAATTGATCCTTGTCCTGTGCAGGAAGTGTCAGAAAGCCTCTTCCTCTGGCAATGTCTCTCCAGCGCCCTCTACTGAGAAAGCTGGGGAAATGATAGGAATAAGCAGGTGTCGCTTTACTTTGTAATAGCCGAGTCAGTGTTTGACTACAGACCCAAGTTTTATTAATGGAATCATATGCTAAATATATTTAGCGTCATTTTGTGTGTTCGTTTATTCCAGAGCAGAGAGAAGCTACACTTTACAGGAGCTGACGTTAAGAACGCATGTGAAACGTTTCAGATGGTCTTTTTCTGAGCGCTAAGAACTTTTAAACTCTTTTAATCTCTACTCACAAAAATACTGTTCCTTACTTGTCAATAAGCAAGCATGCACCCATGGAAGGCCAAAACACTTCAGCATTGCCCCATGGTCTCAGATTTCTATTTCCTTAAGTCAGGTGATCTTATTGCTTTTAAGCTTTGGAGAGCATTTATGGTCATTTTTTTTCTCATCTTGGTTCTAATTTTTCTTTTGTTTGTGTCTGAGAAAAGTATCTTATAGATTTGAACATATCCACTGCTCGTTAAATCATCCCCAGCCTAAAGCCTGTGAGTTTTAATCTTTTCCTTTCCTTTTTTTTTTTTTTTTTTTGCGATTTTTTGCCGGGGCTGGGTTTGAACCTGCCAACTCTGGCAAATGAGGCCAGTACCCTACTCCTTTGAGCCACAGCTGCTGCCCTGTTTTTCCTTTTAAAGAGTGTAAGAAAAGCTTATTGCCTTCTGTTAGGAGATATTAGTATCTTTTAATTATTTACTGAAATAAGCTATCCTGTGCCTTGGTGTCCATAACTCAGAATCATATTCTATACAATTTTGATCTCCTTAGCCCAGTAGGTGCAATAACTTCTTACCTCTTTTACTGTGGAGGATGCACTTGGTCCCTGTGAAGTAGAATAATGGGTTTGAATCCTGGAGCTGCCCTAGGCTAATTATGCTATTTTATGTAAGCTGAGGGACAATTATTGCATGTGAAAATGCTTTGCATGAATTGTAAAATTAAATTACAAAAATTCTACACAGAGTTACTGGATGGTTCTACTGAAGGTGGCAATGATGATTCTGAGGGCCAGGATATTTGTGGATACAGTGGGCAAGCCCCCTTTGGGTCAACATTTTCTAGGAATGTCCACATTAAACTTATCCTTTCTGGTTCCCAGGAAGAATAGCTCAGACATTCTCTTAGCAAATTTTTTGTGCTGTCATCCATGAAATTATAGTGGGAACTACATGAAACAGAAGATAATATAATTTTAGAACAGCTGGTTTCTGGGTCAACTTTGGAGACTCATTTCTAGTAAGCTTCCAATTTAATAAGACAGGGTGAAATGTATTTATATTGATTTTAAAGGGACAGAGAAAAATGAATTGCGTTATAATTTAATAGATCCAAGAACTACCAAAGAGGGAACTTACAAGTAGTTTGTTTAAATTGATATTGACTCAGACTGAAATAAAGAGATGTACATGTATTTGTGAATGCTCCATTTTCCTGTTGACCAAAAGGTTATCAACTTTCCATCTTCAAAATGGATTTCATAGTAGATTTTTCATGTGTGACAATATATGAAGCGAATAGTGCTATGTTTTGTGAACTAACACCTATGTATCATCTATGAGCTTTGTGTTTTTAAATCACTGCAAATATTATGCCCAGTTTCTAGATGAGGACTACTTAGTGAAGGTTAGTACTTTGGGCACAATTACAAAGTCTACACCCAGATCTATCTTTAGCCATGCTTCTTTCACGTTACCCATCTTTATTTTATTTTTTTAAATTTCAGATTAATTTGAGGGTATAAATGATTCGGTTACATTGTTTGCATTTCTAAAGTTCAAGTTGTAGTTGAGCCCTTCACCCAGGGGGTGTGCTGTATACCCTTATATTGTGCACATTAGGTAACAGCTTACCAATCCTCCTCCCTTCTCCCCTTTCCCCTTTTCTTCCTTCCTCCTCCTACTTGTTTTTTTTCTCTCCTGCAGGTCTGTAGTTGTTTTGCTATTGGCTTCATGTTAGTATTGAGTATATTGGATACTTGCTTTTCCATTCTTGTGATACTTTACTAAGAAGGATGTGCTTCAGTTCCAACCATGTAAATACAAACCTGTAAAGTCTCCATATTTTCAGGGCCGAATAATAACTATTCCATGGTAGACACATACAGCAGTTTACTAATCCATTCATGTGTTGATGAGCACTTGAGTTGCTTCCACATTTTGGCAATTGCGAATTGAGCTGCAATAAACATTCTAGTGCAAATGTCTTTCTGGTAAATTTTTTTTTTCTGGATGAATACTTATTAATGGGATTGAAGGATCAAATGGAAGTGCTCTGAGGATTCTCCATACTTCTTTTCGTAGCGCTTGTATTAGTTTGCAATATCACCAGCAGTGTAGAAATGTTACCTTCTCTCCATATCCATGCCAGCACCTACAGACTTGTGACCTTGTTATGTGAGATAATCTCACTGGAGTTAGATATTTCAGAGTAGTTTTGATTTGCATTTCTCTGATGATTAGGGATGATGAACATTTTTTCATGTGTGTGTTGGCCATTCGTCTGTCTTCTTTGGAGAAATTGCTGTTCATGTCTCTTGCTCACTTATAAATGGGATTGTTTGCTCTTTTCTTGTTGATTAATTAATTCGAGCTTTCTATAGATTATAGTTATCAGTCCTTTATCAGACTCATAGCATGCAAATATCTTCTCCCCTTCTGAAGGTTGTATATTTGTTTTAATTGTTGTACCCTTGGCTGTGCAAAAGCTTTTTAGCTTGATCATCATGTCCCATCACACTACACATCTTTCAATAGAAGAAATAGTGATTATAATTACAAACAACATGGGTAGAAATAATATGTTTTAGGTGAGAAAAAAACTGTCCTTCTTAAAGGCAGTAATTATAGGACAATAATCCCCAATTCCAATGATTCTTTTTACAGAACCCTTAATTCATGGAATTCCAATGTTGATTTAAATTATTTTTATAACAATATAAATGCACAAAGGCAAAACTGGGTATAAATTCCTTATGTTTATTGTTGTCATACCACTTAAAACCAAATGTAAACATTAATTTTAGAAATTACAACTAACAAAATTACAACCCAGTAATATCTAATTTACAAACACAAGATAATGTGCTAAATTACATTTTGTTAAAAACAAACTGCTCTTTATGATAGGAATATGATATTGACTTCCAAGGCCCATTTTTTTTTTTTTTTACAATTGAGGTACTTATGTGTTTTTTATTGCCTCAGTTCTCTCATCCTTTTATTTGGAGGTTTGTGAGACTGTGGGACTTTTGTGTAGTCTCCTAGTCCATTTTGTGCTATTATAGCAGAATATCACAGACTGGATCATTTATAGTGAACATAAATATATTGGCTCATAGTAGTGGAGGTTGGGAAGTTCAACATCAAGGTGTTGGCACTAGCAAGGGCCTTCTTTCTGCATCTCACATGGTCGACAGTAATAGGGTGAGAGAGCAAGAGCAGGAGCAAGATAGTGTGAGAGGAAGACATTAAGATTATTTCGTTCCTACTTTGGAAGATTTGGTGCCATTATTCTATCCCACCACAATAGTTATATTTGTTACATTGTTTCTAATATGTTTATGTTATAGTATTTTTATAGTAATTGTTGGTGATTTAATAGAAAATTTAAAGAAGAACACTTTTTCTTATTTTATCAAAGATGCTAATATTTATTTCTTAAATTGCTTTTCTTGGATTTAATAATGCCTTGTATACTTGATTTCTTCTTAATCTATTTTCTTATCACTAAATTGTCCTAATATCTCCAAAAGGATATTATTTGCTATATGATTATGTAAGTAATCAATTAGTTCAATTTGCTTTTTCAAAAGACATTTCTTTTGGAGCACCCCATCTTTCTACCTCAATCTGGATGAGCTGTCTGCTGGCCTCTGCCATGGATCCTACATGGCATTCTTTCTCCCTAGGTTTGGTAAGGCACATCCTTCAGTAGCTTTCTGAGGAAGGACACGGGGCACTTTACTGATCGAAAAATATCTTAATCCTAATCTCATACCAATTGATAATTACTTGGATTTAATTCCAGATTGAACACAGAGTGTTTTTTTTTAAATTCAAATGCATTTTTAAAAATATATTTCTAGTGTTCACATTTGCTGTGGAGATATTGTTATAGCTCTGTAAGAAATATCTTAATTCTTGCCTTGATCCCCCATTGGTCCAATATTTTGTGTAAATTTTTATTCTTTTGTCAGTCTCTAACATGTTCTAATATTCTTGTATTTTTTCCATGTATTGTCTTTATTTTGGTATTTTCATTTTTCTTTCTGGTAGTTTTAATTTTTTATGATATTTGGATCTTTTCATTTTTTTCCCTCACTCTTTTACCTCTTAACATCTTTACACAGTTTTGTTGACCCTCTTTTAAACAAACACGGTCCTTATTTCATGCAGTTTCTTACATTATTTCCCTTAGAATGTTAATTGTGCCTTTGTTGAAGTTTATATTCTGTTTTGAACTATTTTTATTTATTGGTTTAAACATCTTTGATGCTGAAAATGACAGGTGTCCTCAAATGACAGGTGTCCTTGGTGGTTTGTTCATAATTAAGAGAGAAACACTAATAAATGATTGAATGCTCCATGTCTGATGAGAACTTGACAAGTTGTGGGTGTCACCATAGGTCAGGGTTTCTTAATATCAGTTTCCTCAATATTGGGGAATTCTCAGTATTGGCAATCTTGATTGTCAGTAACATTGACATTGCGGGTGGATAATTCTTTGTTGTCTGTCCTATGGATTGTAGGAGGTTTGACAGCATTCTTGGCCTCTATCCACTAGATGCCAGCAGCATCCCTCCCAAGTATGACAACAGAAAATATCTCCTAATATGGCTAAATGTTTCCTGGGGATAAGATTGCTGCAGCTGAGAATCAGTGCTCTACATGATCAAGTGGAGACCTAGTCATTTTGATCACCTGGCCATTTTTCTTTTTTTTTTTGTTGGGGGAGGGTGATAGCCGAATGTTAGCTTTTGTAGCTATCTTACTCAGGATTCTTCATAAAATCAGAATCAATAGTGTATGTGTATGTGGGGGGGGGGGAAGGAATTGGATTACATGATTGTGGAGGGTGACAAGTCCAAATCTGCAGGTGAGCCAGGAGTCTGGAGACAAAGAGTTCATAGTGTAGTTCAACTCCAAAGGCAGTCTGCTGGTAGAATCCCCTCTTTTTCAAAATAGGGCATATTTTCTTATTACAGTCGTCAGCTGATTGGATGAGTCCCATCCACATTATGAAGGGAAATCTGCTTTCTTATTCAAAGTCTACTGATTTAAATGTTAATCTAATCCAAAGAAAATCTTCACAGGAACATCTAAAATAATGTTTACCAAATATCTGGTACTGTGACATAGCCAATATGGAACCTAAAATTAGCCATTATAGTAGATTTTTCCTTTTTTGGCATTTCATTATTTATTTGGATGTTTAAGCTCTCACACTAAGTTTTTAGAAGCTGGTGAACACTGACAAATTATTTCTCCCACAGAACTATAACCACACACTCCCAGACAGTATAAATATATGGTTAAACTAACATTAATACACATCACCATTTTATCAATTACATAATAAAACAAATTATCAAGTATCCAAATATTAAGATACATAGCTCAAAAGGCATATGTAAAATATTTATTAGATGTATGCTCAATTCATTAGCAGAAACTCACTTTTTTTTTTTGCAAGCGGTTGGAAAGAAAAGGAAAAAAAATCACACTTTGAACAAAAATAAGTTGGTAAACAACTTCTGATAAGTATGGGGAAAAATTACAAGAATTTCAGAAATTTTATGATTAAGAATTATTTTAGCTACAATTAACAAAGCATCTCTACTTTTAAAAAAATATTTACTAAATTAAAGAGCATGTTTCTACGTGTCCTGCACAAGACAAAGGCAATATTTTGCTAAAAAATATTTAATAGCTCCCTCCCATTCTTTTTTCAGGCCCTCCCTGTTAAGTTGTACCTCAGAGTGCAAATGTTAAATTAACCGTAAGGCTTTTTTTTTGTCTGAAGACAGTAAAGACATGTGCTTCAGTAGAATATAGATTTTCAAAATGGAGGTTTTTTATAACAGCACAAAATGAGATTTATAGAAACATTAAATAATCACTCTAAGACTTGGTTAAAACCCAAAAGAAAAAAAAAATCAATGGTATTAATGTGGGAGATGTAAACATAAAGTAAGCAGCCAAGTAACCCACGGGCCTTCTTTCACTGTCTGAAATGACTGGATAAACCACATAAGGTCTAGAGTGTTCATAGTTTCTGGGATTTTAGTTCTGTACAATACTAAAAATATACAAGTATTGTGCTGGGCATTTTGACACCTAATCTTTCTAAATTTCTTACATAGTAATAAGATTCTGGCATGGGAATAGATTTAAACAAGACATAACTCAGTAATACTGCATGATTTCAGGAAAGGTCAATTAGTACAAATGATAAGCACATTTCAATGCTGAACAGCACGAATCTTTTGCTTCAAAAAGATTGACTGTAACTGAAACATGGAGGTTGCAATTCTGTTAAGCTTGTGGCCTGGTAAAACTGCTTTACCATACTCCTATGGAAGCTTCATTAATTCAGCCAATGTATTGGCTAATACACGAACATATGACAAATTGGGTCCTGTATCAAGTTTTACTTCCAAGCCAACAGCATCAGCACCCCAGTTTTATTGAATGCAACAGTTGTTTCTGTGCCCATTGGAGTCTTTGAAGTGCAGCTGCATCTTACAATGATACTTCTCCAAATACTAAAGTTGCTTGCTGTTAAAAGCTCCCCGCCGCTTTTGTCTTATGAATTGTATGCATCTTCATATTTCATTCCACCTTCAATTAAAGTGAGACCAAGGAACACTGGCGCTGTCCAGCACAATGAATGGGAATACAACAGCCAGGTTCTTCAGGAAACTTGATTTTTACAAGACTTAACCGGTCATCAGCAATCTGTTTAGACGGTGGTGCACCATCATCAAAAGGCCAGTCGAGAACATGGATGCCTTCTTTCTCCACAGGAGTAGTGTCATAAGTTGCTTCACACACTCTTACTATTGTGGTAACTCCATACTTCTTAAGTTCCACTATAAATTTGTTTAAGGTCACATTGGTTGGATTGTGCGTAGTAAGAAATCTCATGTTCTTGTAGGTGACTTGTGCAGGAGCTGGGCAGTTCATTCTGGCTATGTTAATTTCATTAAAAAACACTCAAAAGGGTTACAAAAGAATTTAAAAAATTGAATACAGAAAGGATGCAAAGAAACTGCAGTCTACTTCACTATGCTCCACTTGAAATTCTCAGTGCTTTGAGGATGAAGTTGGAAATAATGATACGATAAATGGAAATGAACCTCCTAACAAGCAGCAGCAATTCTTCAATCCAGTGATACCGAGGCAACAGAAAGGAAGTGCCCTGAGGTTTACCTCATCCAGGTCAGAACTCCTGTAAAATGCTCTGCAGATCTCAAGGCAACACTTCTGTGTCCAGGTTAACCACTCTTAGGTGGGCTTCTTGGTGGAGGAGTAATGAATTTCTACAGTTCACTTGTCTGCATAGAGGTCGTGCTGTGCCTGGCAGTAATCTCCACTGCTCTTCAGAAACTCCATAAATGTGTGACCAAGAACAGCACAGAACTGAGGAATATGTTTACTCATTGAAGACTGTGGCCTAATTATCCAGCCTGTCCTGAGGTGGCAGTGGTGGCAGCTGCAGGGCAGGCGGTGGCGGTGGTCATGGTGGGGTGGCGGTGGGGGCATCAGACCCATTACAGTAGATTTTTAGATTTTTCAAAGAGAAATTCTACAATCTTCTCCTAGGGGCGGGAAGTTTCCTTTTTTCTATATGGCATATGTATGTCTTCCTTCCTCTTCATTGTTCCTGATGTGCCTGTGTCTGGCACTCGGATGAAACTTTCATTTCTCTCAAGGGTAGAGGATTAATAATCACTTGGATGTTGAAGAGACCTGTTGTATAGTAGTATTTTTTTTTTTTTTTTTTTTTGGTAAAACAAAAATCCAGCAGTGACACTGAAACTCAGTTATAAGGTAATCCTATCAATGATACAGAGTTGCTTCTATTGAGTATTTACAAGTATTATAAAAATATCAATGTAAAGTTAATATTATCATTAAGTAACAAGCTTTTGAAGGTAGGTCTATGGCACTGATTTTAAGAATCCTACATTAAGAGATTTCTCCAAACGTTATTGTGATTTCATTTTTAGAGATGAGAAAAGAAGAAATCAGCTATTAGTCTTCCTCTGGAAATATTGCTATAGATTTTCTTATGTTTTCTTCATGAAAAGGACTAAAAGTCATAATGCTTAAGTTTTGGATGTTATTGCAGATATATTTTGAAAGTAAAATATGTTGGAGATAATTTTATCTGGGTTAGGTAAAACTGTCCAGAAGCACGTTTGTCGTTAATTTCTTCAGTGAAATAGATTGGTGACCATTGTAGTCATTAGTTTCTTAACTCTTCTGGGGGGTTTGAAGACAAGCTTTTTTTGATTGATGTGAAAAATGTAATGGGTGATATATTAAACAAGGCTGAGCTTTGCTTTTGTACACATCTTTCTTTAACAAGTGATATTTGTAAACCATGCTTACTTTTATTGACTTGACCTGACAAATATATCGAGCTATTAAAAATAAAGGGCCAGTTGCATTTTTTTAATTGTTCAAAAAGCCACAAACTTCACATCTGTGTGATAATCCTCATGCATCCTCAGAGGAGCACTGGGCATAGACACGTGAAATTAGAAGGCATGGAAATTTCTGTAAAATATTTGTTTTTTAAATACAGTCAATCCTACACAAACTCAAATAATTGTGGAGGCAATATTCCCAACTCATATTATGAGGCCAATTTAGTCTAAGACCAAAACCAGATAAAGATATTATAAGAAAAGAATATCATGCACCAATATATCTCATGGAAAGAGATGTAAAAATCCTAAAACAAGGTCTAAAAAATTGAATTCAACAGTTTTTGCGAAGGACAATGCATTAAGTGGGCATATCGCAGGAACGAAAAGGTGATGTAACATTCAAAACCAAATCAAAGTGATTCATCATATTAACAGGTTAAATGGTAAAACCTGTATGATCATTTCAAAAGATGTTGAAAAGTCATTTGAGAAAAATCCAACATCCATTTATGGTAAAGTTTAAGCAAAAAGTATAAAGGAACATTCTCCACTTCATAAAGACATTTGGGAAAAACCTAGAGCAAATTATCCTCCTTGTAAAATGCTCTGCAGATCTCAAGTCAACACTTCTGTGTCCAGGTTAACTACTCTTATGTGGGCTTCTTGGTGGAGGAGTAATGAATTTCTACAGTGAAAGTCTCAGCATTCAGGAAATAGGCAACGATATCTATTCTCACCATTTCTGGTCAACATTCTACAGGAAATTGAAGGCATATTGATTAGAAAGAAATAAAATTGTCCTTGCAAATGACATGATAATCTATGTAGAAAATTTTATAGAATCTACTAAAAAGCTATTAGAACTAATAAGTAAATTTAGCAAAGTTGTAAGATATGAGGTTAATATCCAAATTATATTTTTATCTACTAGCAGAAAATGATGGAAATAAAATTTTAAACTACAATTTCATCAAAAATTATGAAATACTTATTTCATATGAGAGAAATTAAAAATTAACTAAATTGCAATATTTTCCTTGTCCATGCATTGAAATACAATATTGTTAAAATGTTGTTTTTTTTTCCAAATCACAGGATTCAACATAATCTTCATCAAAATTCTAATAGAAATTAATAAGGAAATTCATATGGAAATACAAAAGCTTGGAATCACCTAAAAATTTTTGATAAAAGAAGAGCAAAGTTGGAGGATTTGAGCTATCTGACTTTGGTACTTATTAGAAATTACAGTAATCACGATTGTGTGGCACCGGTGTCAAAACAGACAAATATGAGATTATATATCAGTGGCAAAGAACTAAGACTTGAAAAAATAAATGCAACCATACATGGTCAATTGATTTTTTTTTTTTTTACAGAGATTGCAGTCAATTCAATGGGAGAAGGAGAATTTTTCAGGAAATTGAGGAAGACTTGAATACGCTGTGCAAAACAAAATGAAAAACCCCATGTCAAATCAAATAGAAGAAAAAGCAACTCCCCCCAAAGCACTTCACTCTATATATTATACTATGTATAAAAATTAGCTCAAAGGGGACCATAAACCTAAATAAAAAACATAAAATTATAAACAAGAAAAGCACAATAGATATGTTGGAATTGAAAAAAATTCTAGGCTGGGCATGGAGGCTCTTGCCTGGGCAACAGAGTTAGACTCTGTTTAAGAAAAAAGAAAAAGAAAAGCGAAAAGAAAAGAAAGAAAGGAAAAGAAACGAAAAGTGAAATTCCATAGATACGACACCAAATGCATGAACTATAAGAGAAAAAAATTAATAAATTTGGTTTTATCAGAATTAAAAATATCTACTCTTTGTAATATATTTTTAACAGAATATAAAAATAAGTCATAGGAAAAAAATTTAAAAATCATGTATCTTATGGAGGACTTATAACTGGAATATAAAATGACCCTCAAAATTCAGTAACAAGAAAACAATCAAAACAATTTTAAAAAGTAGCCATTATATTTGGCTGCTTGACTAAAAGAGATTATAGTTGGCCAAAAAAGAATTAGATGAAATACTATAAATGTTGTTAGACATTAGAGAAGTAAAAATTAAAGTCACAATAAATATCTAAATTAGAAAGAATGATACATCAATCAAAAATATATAGCAATATGAAGTGTTGGTAAGAATATGAAGTACCTTGAATTCTTATAACTTGATAGTAGGAATGTGAATTGGCACAACCACTTTTGAAAATAGCTCCACAATTTCTTAAAAAGCTAAACTTATACCTATTAGATGGCCCAGTCATTATTCTCTTAGATGTTAATTCAAGATAAAAAAAAACAACACACGTTCATAGAAACAATTGTATACTACACCAACTTTGTTTCCAGGAAAAATATGAAAACAACACAAATAACTGTGTTATAGGTTAATGGGTAAACAAGTTATGGTATATTCTCAGAAAGGAATATTACTCAACAACAAAAGGAATGAACAACTGATTCATGCAGCATCGTGGAATCAAACTATTTTATAATCTCAAAATAGTTATGAGTGGAAGAAGAAGAAAAACAGTGGGTTTATAATGTAGGATATAGAAAATTCTAGAATATGTAAATTAATTTCTACTGTGAAATAGTACATCAGTTGTTGCCTGGGAATGGCAGGCAGTAGAGGAGATAAAAAAAAACAGGAGAAAGAGATGCTAAAGGAACACTAGTAAACACTTTGGGATAATGGGCATATTCATTTTCTTGACTCTGATGATGGCTTCATTGGTGTGTATACATGTGTCAAAACATCAAATGGTGTGCTTGACCCATATGTTACACCTCCTACTCTCCACTATAAACTGTCAAGAATTCCAGATCAACATAGTGTAAAGTAGGAGATGTGATTTTCACTGAGTTTAAAATTTACCCTTTAAGATGAACTACAATTTTAAATCAAAATTGCCATATTAAATTACCAATGATTATTAAATTTGTCTACTTTTATTTTTAGTCAAAAATGAGATTCCATAGCACGTTACTTTTGACTGTGACTGGAGAAACATAGAACTGTCTGATGTTTATACTGTGCATAGTTCAGGCAGCTGAAGAAACTGGCCATGAACATAGAGTAATGAATGTATATCTGTGTGTGTGTATTCTTTTATTAAGTGCAACAGAGATAATTTCAACATATAACCCCAGTAGCATTGATTTTACTAACAAAAACCTCAGTTAATTTAGCATTTGTTATGGAGTTAAAATTGGAAATATTATTTATAGTCAGTATTTTATGTAAAATTCTTTGAATATATCATAGAAGTTTTACAGCTGTGAATTTCCCCATTATTTCTCTGTATGTACAAATTCTTAGCTCAGTTACCAGCATAAATCCTTAGTAAAATAAAAATACATCCATGTTATGTTAAATATCACACAACCTGACCTTTTTTTTTTTTTTTTTTTTATTTTTTTATTTTTTATTTTTTTACAACCTGACCTTTTAAAAAATTTTTTGTCAATATTCTTTAGCAGCTAAAGATTTGAAAAGAGGAAGATTCTCAAGAAGTACTAAGGCAACTGCAATAAAAATAGCCTACGTTGTGGCGGGCGCCTGTAGTCCCAGCTACTCAGGAGCTGAGGCAAGAGAATCGCTTAAGCCCAAGAGTTGGAGGTTGCTGTGAGCTGTCATGTCATTGCACTCTATGGAGGGTGACAGAGTGAGACTCTGTCTTAAAAAAAAAAAAGAAGTACTAAGGCAATCACTGCTATGAAACAGGCAAACCAAGAGCTATGCGGTCCTCTTGGAGGTAATTCCTTGGTCTTAATGCATCCTACTATGGTGTTTCATTGTTTTCATTATTGGAAAGAATCCAGAGTCATTGATCTATAGTACTGGGAAAGGGATGGGGTATATAAAAGGTTTCCCAGAATTATTTGATTAACTCATGCATATAGTAATGCTAGTGAATCCAGGGAAGGACCATGTATCCAATTGTTTTTTAACTACAATCCGTAAGTTATCATTTGAATTTTTGCTTTTTACATATAATATCTGAGATTTGTTTATCAGGGGACAGTGAAGCTGTTGTAACAATCCATGCTGAGGCCATTCTGTGAGGTGGCTGAAGAATATTCTAAGAAATATCAGGGCTGTGTGATGAAATGATCTTCAAAGAGGACTCCAAAATATTTCTCTTGCATCAAGTCTCTAGTAATCTTTCCATAGTTGATTGATTCTTGAGGTTCCTTCCTCCAACTAAAGTACCCCCCAAACAACAACAACAACAAAATAGAGTAGTTTAAATTCACTTCTACTTGATTGCTCATTGGCTTAACAGCCTATATTCTGGTCTAACAGTCTATATTTAGAGTGAACATCCTCTTAGAGATCGCTAAGTTCATGTTGTCTACTATGCTGTATTAGATCCTCTATAAAATAAGATTTCTTCTTCTTTTAAATTTCAGATTAATGTTAAGGTACAAATGATTAGGTTACATTTCTTGTATCTGTTAGGTAAAGTTGAAGTTGTACTCAAACCCTTCACCAAGGAGGTGTGCTATATACCTTTATATTGTATCTATTAGGTGAGAGTTTGCCATTAAGAAAAATAAAAACCACCAAAAATGTCTACGCTAATAGCCACAGTAAGCAGACTGTGAAGGTGAACTTCATCCTGGGGAGAAAGAATTTTCACTTAATAGATAAGCAAAGTGGCACATTCTGATATTCAGGCATGCTTACCCTGAAAACCAGTCTGAAATGATACCTCCTTTTGAAGCCAGAGTTAGTCTAAAAATATCTTGTGAATATACATCTAGCTAAGAGGTTGGAAAGGCTCCAAGGAAAAGTAGCAGTATGTTCTAGAACTGGTAGGTTTAGAAGCATATGTTTGTCAGAGTTTCATATGATAAGTGTATTTTCTGTTTTCTTTCACCCAAAGATTTTTTATATATGTATATATATATATATATAACATATATATATATAATGCACATACGTAATCCTACATATGTATATATATACATAAAACATATATTTACATTTAAAATTTACACATATCTAAATTTACATACATATTTTATCTTAAAACTAAAAAGCAAGTGAAATTATCCTCAGGATATTTTCCTCATATTTTAATTTTTGGTGTGAAAATACAAAGTAAAATACATAGATGTTTTAAAAACTAAAGGAATGCTAGAAACAGTCATTATTGAGTTCTTATTGGCTGTTGTTGCTACTGGAAAGATAATGCTTAGATAGGCAAAAAAAAAGAAAAATAAAAGAAGAGATAGTTTTCTACACTTAAATATGTGTTAAACCCACTAATACTCTTGGTTGATCACCTGTAAAGCATTAGCCTGAGGAACCTGTGGCCTTCTGATTTCAAGATCATTCTTTTTCAAGCACTAAAAGAGACAAGAAAAGCTTCATCTTTCTCTGTTGAACACCTGAGCTGAGTTTTCTCTGGAAAACATGGTCTTCATGAAATTGTAAAATTTTAAAGAAATAGATAAGACTTTATTTCATATGGACAGACTTTCTAGAATTTTCTTTTAATTGATGCTTTTATCTAAGATGCAAGCTGATGCTATTATTCTGGATATCCCTCTTTTTAATAATTCAGCAAATATTTCTGAAGCATCTACAAAGTAGAAAGGCTTATAGAGATACAAAGCAGATGAGACCATTCTAGACCCCTCTGGCATTTCCCATAGTACAGGAAACAATAATATTAATGACAACAAAAACAATAGCTAACATTTATTAAATGCTTACACTCTTGTTAGGCACTATTCTATGTACTTTACATCTATTAATCCATTTAATCTATTAACTCTGTTTGAAATAATTTATCAAGCTCTTTACTGGAAGCATACTTTGACATGAGTGGCTACAGAAGATAAGAATGGTGGATAAAAGGCTAAAGAGGAAGAACTGAGACTTGGTGTCAGTAGTGGGACAGCGGGACGCAGGAGTAGGACCAGAGATTCAAACACAGTGTCCACTTCACAACTTTGTCTGGAACTGTTCTGAGTGCAATAATAAATTAACACACTTCAGTGGACAAAATTAACCATCCCAAGATTGCAGTAGCCATCCTGATAGATGCTGTTTCCCCAGGAGGAAAGTGTAAGAGGAAAGTGTGGGAAAACCTTCTGCAGCTGATCCACATCTTCTCCAAGTTTAATCTTTTTTTTGAGTCTAGGACAGTGTTCTGTGGTATGAATTATTTGTGATCAGGACCTTTAACCCTTATTGACCAGATAGTAATGGGCTTGAGCAGTTTTCTAAAAAATGTCATAGTGGTTAGTCCTTTTCCCTATCTAGAAGAGCCACATAATTTTTTTGGACAAGTACCAAATAAAAATGTAAGACCCCTTGTTTGAAATTTATTAAAATCTTCAAGATGACAATAGTAGAACTTTAAACTAAATGGGGGGCCCTGTGCAATTGCACCTGTCACATGCCCATGAAGCTGTACCTACTCGTGTCCTTGGCAAGTTGCACACTTCACAGAGGTTCTGCATGTCTCAGTTTTATATGAAATAAATTATGTTCCAGGTGAAGAGCCAACATCAATACTCTCTTGGAACTATCTTCTGAGAACAGGTACCACATTAATCCTTGGTATTACTGACTACAGTAAACCTCTTTTAATTAAGTACATCGCTTCTCTTCCAGTATTCTGACATACAAATTATATGCGAAGGTTTATCACTCTTGGGGCCTTAGCTTAATAGCATATTTCTTGTGACAGGTAGAAATAGACCAACCCAATGAACTGGATATAGAAGTGTAAGAATTGCTGATGGCTTGAAACCTTCCACTCCCTTAAATTTTGCTGATCATTCGGTTCCATTTTCAGAGGCAATGCAACTAGCTTCTGTTAGCTGTGTTACAGTTCTCCCTTCTTAATTTTGATGGCTGCTTGCCAGATGACCTCTGAAGTGGTGAAAAATTCCTGTTGACTTCAGAACTAATTTTAAAATAAAAGTGTACTTGGATTTTTAATCAGATTGGACATTGAGGTGTGACATGAATGGCATATGAAGACTACATATCAAAAATCCCCTTCTAGGGGCACACACTGCGTCTCATTTATTCACAATAGTTTCCTTCATGAATCTTGTTTCCCATCAACTTTGTTTGAATCTGTCAGGGTACAAAATTATAACATTACCCAGTACCTAATTACAATTCAATGGCCTGAATTGGCATAATGTCTTTAATCATTTAATCAGTATTCCTCTTGCTTCTCAACTAGGTTATGTACTTTTCAAGCATACTTGTTTTCCTTATATAATAGAATGTTAGAATTGAATTACTTTGGAGGTCATTTATTTCCCTTCCAGTGTAGACTTTGTTTTTTTAAAAAAAATGCTGTGATAAATTCTTGGTTACTAAGATGAGTAGATCCTGGCTCTTCTCACATCTCAAAGAGCTGGCAATCTGTCGAGCAAGCAAGACTAAATGAAGCACAGAAATATGAGAAGGGCCTGCTCCAATATGAACTATCTATCTATAGATCTATCTAGTCTAGTTCCCTACTAGAAACTCATATATATTGTATGTACTTTACATCTATTAATCCATTTAATCTATTGACTCTGTTCGAAATAATTTATCAGGCTATTTACTGGAAGCATACTTTGACATGAGTAGCTACAGAAGATAAGAATGGTGGAAAAAAGGCTGAAGAGGAAGAACTGAGACTTGGTGTCAGTAGTGGGACAGTGGGACACTGTGATAAATGAGGTTGGAGGGGAGGAAGAAGGAGAAAGAGAGGAAGGAAGAGAGAAAAAGTCTAGTTTCTAGTATAGAAGGCAGGGGAGGATGACAACAAATGAATAGCTCTTTCTAGGGAATGATAGCTCTTTCTAGGAAGGAATGAGAAGCCTTCATGGAGGAGATGAGAGTTGAACCAGGTCTTTAAGTTTAAAGAGATTCTCTCGGGGCCAGCAGAGGGCAAGAAGGAACAAAGAAGAGAGAGTCTCCTTTTGTCACTCCATCCCTTAGTGCTGCTATTTCTCCAGTGATGATGAGTATGTGAGATGACTTTGTTCTCATTCACAACTGAGTTCTCAGTTATAACTGTGTTTTATTGAGTTGAGTAATTTTTTTTACACAGTATCATTTATTTCAAATATCTCAATTTTCTCCCAACTTTTAGCATACACAGTAACTATATTCCAGCCGAATTTCCCTCTGTTTCATGGTTGCTTGTTCATCTTATATTCCTGATTGTGTAATTAGTGATCCATTTCCAGCCAAAAGTTTCCATGGATTTTGCCTGTGAGTTCATGCTGAGAAGGTTGTGTGGTGGCAAAAGGGGAGGAAGATTAGGGGTGGGTTCTCTGTCCTAGAATAAATTCTTGTGCAAGGCAAAAGGGCCCATTGGTCTCTGCCAGAATGTTTCCCGCTGCCAGAAAGATACTAAATATGTAAGCTCAGTGGTATAAATCAAGCAGATGAACTTTTGGGGAAATGAGAGATTTTACATTTGTAATGTCAGCAAAGGAAAATGGGAACCAAGAAGCTCCTACTTGGCATTAGTGTCACGTTTCCAGCAGATCTCAGTAATGTGACTAAGCCTATCTCCCAGGGAGATTTGGAGTTGTTCTAGCTATTTATTAGGTTTTACATTTTTGTGTTAAATTCTTTGAGCTGGCTGGTCCAGCAACAATACATGTAGAATTGGAACAGAGTGACCACGGGATGGGGGGATCAATGGGAATACTGTGGTAAAAATGTTACGTCTGATGTTCAAAAAATTCATTTAATTGAAGCATTTCAATTATTTATTAGCTATGAAACAGATGTTATGTTTTTGATAGGTTTAAGAAGACCTGAGCTTAGATTTTACTTCCTGAAACGGTACTAGAACTGGAATCAGAAGATCTGTGTTCAATCTCAGCTCTGTCATAGTTACCTGTGTTTAAGCATGCTATACACTTTCTCTAGACCTTAGGTTTTTGTTCTAAAGGATCTAATATGCCCAGTAAGTGCTATATAAGGATAGAAGGATAGAATGAATATAATGATGAAACCTTTCATTTGATGGTACTTTATAGATTCTTTTTTCCGTTACTTCAACAATTTATTGAGCATTGATGCGGAATCCATAGGTACTACAACAGGAAGATTTTAATTCTGTGCAACACTAGGAAGGGAGTGAGCTGGGTGCTCAGAAATCAGGGATCTATTTATGTCTCTGTGCTACTTCAGACAAATCATTCTCTTATTCATCCATTTATTTGCTAACTCATTTTGTAAGTCATTAAATGTGCTTTGTGAATATTATTTTGTTTTTTAGTTCCTCTGTTTCAAATCTATAAAAGGGTAATAATGCCAGTAACTCAGTTATTTCATAAATTTAAGGGGAACAAAAGCATAGACCTCTCAAAAGGATAGTCCTTATCCCATACAACAATAGCAAAGCCAATTAAAAAAAAATTGACTCTGCCAGTGGAGTTCAGAGAGACTGAAAAACTACAAGATAAACGGAGAAGCCCACCCGCTAAATAAGGTAGGATGCCAGAAATTGACAAGAGGCGTCAACCAATCTATGGCTAACAGCCACTCTTGAGCCCCTAGAAAGAATTTCCTCTATCAGGTGAGGGAAGAGAATGGGCAGCTTTTCAGACTTGGACTGGAAGACAAGGCAGCTCAGGTCCAGTGTTCTGTCAAGCTCCTACCAAGTGGCACCATCAACAGAGGCTGGAAGCAGCCTTAGTTACTGGGTGGGGTGGGGAGTTGGTACCCTGCAGTTAAGTGGGAGGTACAAAAGAATGGCAGCTGGTTCTAGAATGTCTACTGAAAGCTGTAGAAAAACCTCACATGTGGGCTAATGTTCCGTTATTCAGCTGGAGAGGACTGAGCCTTGGAATAATAATATCATCAATTTTCTGCAGCCTGTTTCCACCCATTCCTAACCTGTAACTTAAAGTGTTTTTAAAAGTATAAAATAGTAAATAAACTTGAAAGTAAAGAAAAGAAAACCTTTTAATTTTTTGTTAGGGATTTTTCCAACTTTCTGATTGCTTTGATTATATCCAGGATCTTTTATAGTTCCATACAAATTTGAGGATATTTTCCCCCTTTGTTTTGTCTTGATAGGAGTTGGATTGAATCTGTAGATTGCTTTGAATGATATGATTATTTTAACATTTGAATCCATGAGCATGGAATATCTTTCCATTTGTTTATATCCTCTTCAATTTCTTTTATTAGTGTTTTGTAGTTTTCCTTGAGATATCTTAGCTAATTGGTTAGATTTATTAATAGGTATGTTATTTTATGATAGCTATTAGAAATAAGATTTCTTTTTTTGTTTTTAGACAGAGTCTCACTATGTGACCCTCAGTAGAGTGCCATGGCGTCACAGCTCATAGCAACCTCCAACTCTTGGGCTTAAGCGATTCTCTTAAGAACCTGCCACAACACCCAGCTATTTTTGTAATTCTCACCTGCCACAACACCCAGCTATTTTTTTGTTGCAGTTGTCATTGTTTAGCTGGCCCGGGCCAGGTTCAAACCCACCACCGTCAGCATATGTGGCTGGCACTGTAATCACTGTGCTATGGGCATTGAGCCAAGAAATAGGATTTCCTTCTTGGTTTCTATTCCAGTTAGTTTGTTGTTCCTGTATAAAAATGCTGCTGATTTTTGAATGTCAATTTTGTGTGTTGTAACTTTACTAAATTCTGTTATCAGTTCTAAGAGATTTCTGGTAGAATCTTTAGGTTTTTCCATATATAAGATCATGTCATCCGCATACAGAGACAATTTGACTTTATGAACAAAAAGAACAAAGCTGAAGGTATCACACTACCTAGACTTCAAAAATATATTCAATAGCTATAATAATCCAAATAGCATAAAAATACACCCAGACTAATGGAACAGAGTAAAGAACCCAGAAATCAATCTGTACCTGTCTGTGGCCAACTGACTTTGGACCAAGCATCAAGGACATTCATGGGGGGAAAAGGCATCATTCATAAATGGTGCTGAGAAAACTCTTTATTCATGAAGTTTTGAAACAAGACCCCTACCTATCACCTTACACAAAAATAAATTCAAAATATAAGACCCCAAACTATAAAAAATACTTAAGGACATTGATCTGCAAAAAGATTTTATAAATAAGACCTTAAAAGCACAGGCAACAAAAGTAAAGAAATGGGATTAAATCAAACTAAAAAAGAAATTTGCACAGCAAAGGAAACAATTGAGTGAAAAAGACTAACTACAGAATGAGAGAAAATATTTGCAAACAGGGATGAATATTCACAACGAGGAACTCACATCTTAACAGCAAAAATCCAAATAATCTGATTTTTAAATGGGCAAGTTATTTGTGCTGACATTTTTTCAAAAGAGGACATATAAAAGGCCAACAGATATATGGAAAATGCTGAAAATAACTAATTATTGGGGAAATGCAAATCAAAATCTCCGTGGTATACCATCTGACCTCTATTATCAAAAAGTCAAAAATAACAGATTCTGGCAAGGACGTCAAGAAAAGGAAACTCTAATAAATTGTTGGTGGGAACGTAAACTAGTATAGCCACTATGGAGAGCAGTATGAAAATTCCTCTAGTAATTACAAGTAGAACTACTATGTGATCTATCAGTCCCACTACTGGGCATTTATTTATCCAGAAGAAAGGAAATCAGTATACCAAAGAGAAGTCTGCACCCTCGTGTTTACTGTAGCTCTGTTCACAGTAGCCAAACTATGGAATCAACCTAGCTGTCCAACAACAGATGAATGGATTTAAAAATTGTGGCATATGCACACGATGAAATACTATTCAGCCATAAAGAATGAAATCTGTCACTTGTGGCAACATGGATCGAACATTATATTAAGTGAAACAAGCCAGGAACAGAAAATTAAGCATTGAATGCTCTCACTTAGATGGAGAAACCCCCAAATCTGACCTTATAGAATTAAAAAAATAGGATGGTGGAAAAGTAGAGGAGGGGAGATTAGGTAAAGATGTTTTAAAGGATACAAAATTATCCTTTAACTAGATAGAAAGGATAGATAGAAGGGATGAATTCTAGTGTTTTATAGCAGAAGATGACTGTAGTTAACAATCAGATATAGTTTCAAATAACTAGAAGGATATTGAATGTTCTCCAAAGAAAGAAATGTTAATTTTTTTATAGGTCTGATAAATTTTGAGATACTGTATATACTAACTACCTTGACATGACCACTATACATTGTATGTATCCAAACATCACTATGTACTCCTTAAATATATGCAATTATTGTCTTAAAAATAAAATAAAATAGACTTCTCCAATTTCCTAACTCTTCCCAAGTTTTCCTCTTCCACCCCAGTCTTAGGATGGCTAATAGGGAATGTAGCTTATTTCATGGTTCTAATTTATGACAACCCCCCCCCCCACCTTAAAATCCAGAAGACTAGTTTGGAACATCTCCTGATCTTCACTGATTCTGTGGGCTTTTTGACTCTTGGGATGTCAACTGAGAAGCAGGGTTTCTCCAAGGAGGTTATTCTTTCTTTTTCTCCCACTTTGATGCATCAATTCCTTTTGCACTGTCTTAGGATTATACACACGGGAGCCCAAGGGGACTGAATATTTTAAAAGTGCCAAAAATCTCAGCACTGATATGTTCTATACTTTGAATTCTAAAGTTTCCATATATTCCTTCTTATTCCTTGCGTGAAGTTAGGCAGAAGGGATTCATGTTTTATGTATGATTTCAGGCTGTGAAGGCCCTTATATTTCTGAAGACAAGATTTTCCTATTTTGTCTCTAGTGCTAAAATTTGGTCCTTCTTGCAATTCTTGCCTTTGGTATCTGTTAAGGAGCAAATACTCTTGGCAGTGGTAGCACTAAACAGAGACTCTTAATTTATGCTTCTGTGTGAGATTGGAAGAGGTGAATGTTAAGTTTTGGCCTTTCCTGTGTAGCTTCCCCAATTCTTGTGACTGGAAACTTATTTTGGAAATTACATAGGGTGCTTCTAGGGAAATGAATCCTTGCATGTTTCTTTCAGTCTTATTCATGTGATACTTATTGCCAGGAGCTGTCATGTCTTTCAATAATTTAGGGAATCACACAGGTGATGCAAAGTAGGTCCTGGCCACAAACCTTGCATAGAGAGCAATGTTGATATACAATAAGGAAGCAGAAGAGAAATCAGATCCAACGTTCAGTAACAAATCAGAGTTCATCATAGGAACACGCATGTATTTTACTTTATGTTTGTCCCTCATGATGGTTTGGCTTCTAGACTTTTTATTACTAAAGGAGCTTCCTTGTTTTTCTTCTTTCATTTTAAGATTTGAATATTTTCACATTCTTCTTCTAAAGCTAATTGATTTATCTGAATTTATAATAGTCTGTAACATTTACATTTCTCTCCTTTCTTTTTTAATTGGTAGAAAAGATGCAGCTAGCATTTTACTTTAGTGTGTCCTACTATAGACCTTGAGGTGCACGAAGAAAGAAAAAAAGTCAGAAGCCTGGGAAAGAGAACAAGTAGTCCTAATAGTTCAATCTTATATATAATATCTGGCTTTTAAAAAACATTTGTCCAAGAACTTATATGCATATTTTTAACCTAAAAATTTCAGGCAAACTCAGAAAATTTTTTTAGATTAAAAAAACCCCTTTTCTTTCATTTTTTTTCCTTTTGAAATTTATGAAGCAAAGAAAATCCTTAAAAAATACACCCTTAAATTCAGATGGAATTTCAAGGGTGTTCCAAACTAGTCTTCTGGGTTTTTAGTAGGGGAGGATCATAAATTTAATTTCATGAATAGTCAAAAGAAACTTGAAAAAGAAGAAATAATCGTCAGGTCTCATATTTTCTTATTTCAAAACTGATTAAAAAGCTGCAATAATGAAAACAGTGTGGCAGTGGCATAAAGCCAGGTACAGAGTCTCAGGGAATAGAATAGAGAAAAGGGCACCAAGACTAAAAAACGATATTGGGAAAATGGGGTAGTCAGATGCAGAAGAATGAAATTAGATCCTCATCTCATATGACATATACAAATCAACTCAAAATGGAGTAAGGACTTAAACATATGATCTGAAATTTTAACACCACTACAAGAAAATACACGGGACAATTCCATGACATTGCCAAGGCAATGATTTTATGGATATAACCCCAACAGTACAGGTAACAAAAGTGAAAATAGATAAATTGAACTATATCAAAATTACAAACTTCTATGCACCAGAAGGTACAATCAGCACAGAAACAAGAGAACTTGTGGAATGGGAGAAAATATTTGCAAATCAGATATCTGATAAAAAGTTCATATCCAGAAAATATAAAGAACTCCTACAGCTCAACAACAATAAAACACCCCAATGAAAAACTGGAAAAGGAATTAAATAGACATTTCTCCAAAAAGGATACACAGAGTGGCCCACATGCATATGAAAAGATGTTCATCATCACTAGTCATTAGGGAAATGCAAATCAAATCTGCAATTAGACATTACCTCACCCCTATGTGAATGGCAACAGCTACTTTAAAAAAAAACAAAACACAACAAAATAAAACCCGGAAAAACCTCAGAAAATAGCAAGTGTTGGTGAGAATGTGGAGGAATTGGAACTCTTGGGTACTGTTGGTGGGAATTTAAAATAGTGCAGCCACTGTAGAAATCAGGATGGTGGATCCTCGAACAAGTGCAAATAGAAATGCAATGTGATTCAGCAGTTCTATTCCTGGGGATATGCCAACGGAATTAAAAATAGGGGTTCAAAGAAATACCTGTAGACCCGTGTTCATAGCAGCATTATTCACAAAAGCAAAGAGGAGGAAGCAAAGCAAATGGCCATCGACTGATGAATAGATGAAGAAAATGTATATATATTCAAAGAAATATCATTCAGCTTTAAAAAGGAAGGGAATTCTTACCCAGCTACAATGTGTTTGAAACATTCCTGGAGATGGGTTACACGAGAGTGAATATAGTTAACACTACTGACCTGTACGCTTAATAATGGCTCAGGTGGTAAATTTTATATATGTAATTTACCACAATTAAAAGTAAAAAAGAGAGAAATTCTAAAATTACTGTAATCTCAAATTGTTAAATTTGAAAAGTTAAAAATGCTTTTTAAATTGAAATATTCATGTAGTCATGTTTCTGTGGTTTCTTTCAACCAATTTATCAACTATGCTATCACAAATTGGGCTCTTGTAATTTGTTTCATGCCGTCTTCACAGCAATGCTGGGAAATAGACATACTCAGCTACATTGTTCTCTCAGACAGGGAAAAAAAAGGAGAGATGCACAAAGGATTCACTGGTACTCGATGGATGCTAACTTTGATGGATTAGCAGGTGCCTCCTGAAGTGCTGCATTGAGAAGAATTAGAGGCATTTCGCACTCAGCTCCCATCATCTGCATCTGCCCAAGCAAAGGAAGAGGGTGGCAGTTGCGACTCTCATGCTGGGTGTTTGTGATCCTTTACCACTCTCTAGGTCTAAAAGTCTTTTCATTATAGGTATCAGTTCAATTTTAATAGGGCAGCCAGTGCCGAGAGGCAGCATAAAGTTAAGATAAATAGTTAGATTTCTGTTTTTCAGAAAGTTGCAAAAAGAAACATGCAAATCCATAGGAAAAGGTAGGTTACACATTTACTTAATCTAACAAGTTCAACAACAACTGTATTCTTATTGCAAGGGTTGATTTATTCTTTAATTTTCCTTCTAAGTGAAATTAAGTCATAGAAAAAAGCACAACGTTCATTTTTTTTTTTTTTACAAATATAAACAGATGGCAAGTGCATATTTCAAGCTAATAGCATAGTTGTTGAATTCAGCAGTTCAGGTATCTAGCAGCCTCTATAATGTGCTTTTATACATTACTTTAGTTTCTGACTCACATATTCAAGCTCTAGGAAATACATATTTTTATCACCTGTGTGAGAAATTATGTATCTATGAATTTTGAATAGTTATTATTTAAAAAAAATACACCTCCAGAAAATGCTGTCTGTCTCCAAGAGTGCCATCTGAGAATTTTCTAGCTTTGGGAAACCTGCTTCCTACAGTATTGCAGAATTGGCTGGAACATGTGCCTCAAATTATATCTAAGCCAGATGTGAGATAGATTTGTCTACACATTTGAATGTGCAACTACAAATAAAATACTCAGTTTAAAAGGTAATGCAGTTGGGTAAATTTTGTGCTGACACTTTCCGGTAAAGTCTGAAACCAAAACTATCAAAGCACCTTAGATGAATTCAGTACATGTACTAACGTTGAAAGAGATCAGTGGTTTGTCTTTAACTAAGAAAAGAAGGTTGCAGAATCATAATCATGATATAATGATAGTTTTTAAAAACATTTTAAAATAAATGTATTTGTAAATGTGTAGAAAAGATTTAAGAAACACACATAGACCCCAAACATGTACCAAAGTTACTTCAGGAGAGGTTGTAAAGGCAGAAAAAGAAAATAAAGCAAGGATTGGAAATTTTATTACATGTATTTTTCTTATTTTATTTTTAACACATTTATCACTTACATGATTTTTGAAACCAAAAAGAAAAAAATAAATCTATTTTGGAAATGCTATCTGTATTCTGGCATTGCAAGTAAAAAATACCCAGTATAAAGACATAGTTTATGTTCTTGACTAATAGTTCAAGTCTGTGAGCTATCTGGTCTAGAGCTGTGTTTTTCAAACTCAGAATCAAACTGTATTAGTGGATTGCTAAGGCAATATGATGAATCATTTCTGTTTACTTTGTGTATTTGAACAATTTTTCTATGGGATTATTTGCCTTTTTATTATTGATCTGTGGGAATTCAGAGTTCTGTATACTAGTGCTTTGGGAACTTAGGTGTTTTCTAAGGTTCTTTTTCAGTTTGTGGCTTGAATTCTCTCTTTACAATGTCTTTTAATAAGTAGAACTCCTTAATTTTGATGTAAATAAATATATATGTGTATATTTTCCTTCATGGTGTATGTTATTGCTGTTTTTTTTTAAAAATCCAATGTACATAATTCTTTTTTATGTTACTGCAAACCATATATGGAGGGTGCCAGAAAGTGTATACATATTTTAAGAAAGAAAAGCTGTATTAAAATTGTAATACCCAATATAGACCCATAACAAAATATGCATATAAGTCACATTGGGCACCTTGTGAAACTGCAGAAGTCAAACATGGTTTGACTAAAACAATACAGCTTTTTACTTTCTTCAAATGTGTGTATATGATTTGCACCTTCTGTATTTTGTTGTAATGATTTGTTATTTTTAATACTTTAATACTTAAGTCTGTAGTCTAATAGTGATTTAATTATTCATGATCTCATTTATTACTTTAGATGGAAAAGCTTTTGTCCCCACAACATTCATTAAAACATCATGTAGCGTCAATTCTGTTGTAAATTATAACTTCTATATGTATGGGTGTGCTTTTAGGTCCTTTATTATGTTCCGTTGTTTAATTTATTTACCCCATACCACTTACTGAGTCTTTATACTCGCAGAGCAGTGACACCAGCTAGTTTTTCTTCAGAAATTTTATATTTTTCATATTTTTTCTTCCTTATAAATTACAAAAATCAGCTTGTCATTTCAGCAAACTATGCTATCTAGGTTTTATGGTGTTTTATTTAAATCTATGGATTCATTTGGAAAAAACATAACATTTTTATGATATTGTTCCTGCGCAGGAATATTATCTATTATTCTACTCAAGTTTTTATGATATCTTTGTATCAGAAGACCCTGAGGCAGTGCTGCAAATCTGTCACATTCTGTCTCCTGCTCCAACCTTGCTGTGGTGCCCCTTTCTGCACAGATTTCAGGTGGCTCGATACAGGTGCGTGGGCACCTTCCTTCACTAATGCATCCTTGGTGGAACTGCCAGCTATGGTATACCAAAACGACCCCTCCCGCCAAAACAACCATAAAACTGGGAAAAAATGAAAAGAAAATATCAGGGCTCTGAAAATCAACCATAGGCAAATAGTAAACTAAGAAGAGTTTGTTAAGGAGATATTGCTGAACTGTGTGTAAGAAGAGTGGAAGTCCACGGTATTCTTTTCTGGAGCTGCTCCTATCCATCCCCCACTGGATCTAGCTTGAGAACATAGTATTTCTACCAGGTTAGGACTGGACATGAACACCAGAGGCTTTGCTGCCAGAGCAGACTGACTTGATTTGGAGTTGAAGGCCAAAAACACACACCTGTGCCAAGGTCAGCAAAAGTAGCAAACTGTAGAAATGAATGGGGAAGCTGTCCCTCTGCTAGACTTAAATTGCACTTTTTCTTTTGTGGTGAGCTACAGTCTAGCAGACCAGCCAAAAATCTAACAAATGAGACCTGAAAATGAGGGAGACCTAGAGGGGCTAGCCAAGCTTTTTCACATATTCCTCTGCTGTGGATGCTGCATATGAACAGGAGGTCTGAGAGTGTCTGTGTTCACATTTGACTGACTAGAAGCCTATGTGCACAAGTAAGGGAGATCCAAGCAAGTTCAGTATAAAGTAAAAGGTTGAATATTTGGGTTGTTTTAAGTCTGTGAAATTTATAAATGTCACTGCCATAAACATTCAGGATTTTTTTTTTTTTTTTTTTTTTAGGGAGGGCATAGCTTTTTTTCTCTCTCTGGTAAATACCTATTAGTGGAATATCTGGATAATATTTAGATGTATATTTTTAGCTTTAAGGAACAGTGGGTTTTAAAATTTGCTTTTTGCATTTTACATGAGATTTGGCAGTTAAGTTCACGAACTCATCCTATGAAAAGTGCCACATACCTCATCGCTAAATGTCACTATGGTAAGCTCCAAAGTACTTCCTTTGGGAAGATACGCTTTGATGTCAGCAGCTAGTCTACTTTTCAGAGAAATTTTGGAACTCTTTTTCTGGAATGATCAGCAGGCTGTCATAGTATAAAGGTCTGATAGTTAAGTTTGTGCACTTGCCACTGTGTGCTTACATTTGCAGCACTGTACAAACAACTCAGTAAGGTTTCATAACCTAGGTGTATCAGTATATCACAGCTGTGTTTGTATCATCATATGATGGTGCCTTGCTGAGTGGCAGTCATTTTTGTGGTGTGTTTTTGTGTGCCCTATGATGACAGCTCTGATGGTCATTCCAGAAAAAGAGTTCCAAAATCGCTTTGAAGGGTGGATTAAGTGTTGGCTTTGGGGTATAGCTTCCAAAGAAAAGTACTTTGAAGTTGGCAATAGTGATATTGAGCAAGGAGTTATGAAACACTTTCTCTAGGAGGAGTTTGATTCAGCAATGAGGTATGAAATGTATGAAAGTTGGAGTTTCTCTACGTTTACATTATGATTTGTTATGGTTAGTCTTTTAAACTTTAATTGTTCTAGTTTGTATACAATGGTATCTCTTTGCTGTTTTAATTAGCATTTCCTTAATCACAAATTATGTTAGAATTTTTCCATGTGCTAATTTCCTACTCAAATATCTTCTTTGGTGAACATTCTCTTAAACCTTTTTGTCATTTTTTTTTTTTTTGGTAAAGTTCAGTTGTCTTTCTGTTTATTATTGAATTGAGGAATTGTTTGTGTATTTAGATACAATATTTCCATCAATTAAATGCTTTCCAACTTATTCATTCAGTCTGTGTCTTGACTTTTCACTATGTGGCAGTGTCTTTTGAAGAATAAAGTTTTATAAACTTGACGAAAAATAATATTCTGATCTTTTCCCTTACAATTTGTAATTTCTGTTTTATTTAAGATATTATTACCTATCCCCAAAACACTTGGATCCACTGCTGAATTTTTCTTCTAGAAGTTTTATAATTTAATTGTTTTAGCTCTTACATTTGGATCTGTAATGCATTTTGAATTACTTTTCCAGAGTGTGTTCTGCTTGTTCCTAAGTGATAGTTCTTTCTCTGGGTTTGGGTAGCTTTTCTTCATCAATATGGGCTGATCAGTAGTCAGCTGAAGACTTGATGACTCTCTGAATATCTTCATAGCTTTTCTATGCAATTCATTTCTGTCTAACACTCTATCCTATTGATTCTAGCTGCCTGGCCCCCCCTAAATTCTCTGCTCCATCCCTCAATGCTGGGTATCTACCAGGCTCTGTGTGACTTTGCCTTCCACCCTCCTTGTACTGCAGCTTATAAATTTTTGTAGGCAGTAAGATCCAGCAATCTTAAGGCACTCCTAATTTTCTTTTCTTTTCACAGAGGTCACAATCCTGTGTTATTTGTTGCCTAGCATCTGATAATTGTTGTTTCAAATATTTTTCATGTGTTTTTTAATTGTTTAAGATGGAAGGATAAGTCCATTTACTGAATGTATAAAGTTTCCAAGGAAAGTTCTTGTAATTGAAATTTCAAAAATCCTGGTAACTAGGACCCAACAATAAATAATGAGATAATAAATATAAGAAAAGATGATGGGAACTTTATTATAATTAAAAGTAGAGTTCAGAGAAATCTTCAGACATATTCAATGAAAGTTTTATGGAGTCTTACTTTGTCATCCTTGGTAGAGTGCTGTGGAGACATAACTCATAGCAACCTTAAACTCTTGGACTCAAGTGATTCTCTTGCCTCAGCCTCCCAAGTATCTAGGACTACAGGCACCCACCATAATGCCTGTATATTTTTTTTAGAGACGGGATCTCATTCTTGCTCAGGCTCGTCTGGAACCTGTGAGCTCAGGGCAATCCACTTGCCTCGGTCTTCCAGGGTGGTAGGATTACAGGTGTGAGCCACCATGTCTGACCTTATCTGTCATTTTTTTACAAAATTAAAAATTAAGTAAATAAATAAGAAACAAAAATTTATTACACTGCATTGTTAATAATCAGGAAGAAGTTAAACTGAAAACGAGTGATTCCATATTTCTATTTTATGATTTTTGTGTTTATTTTATACAACTGAAATAAGTTTCTGGTTTCTATAACCGATAATCATAAAAAAAGACAACTCCAGTATTCCAAGGAAGAGGAGCTATGAAAGCTTTAAAGGCCCTAAACCAAAGATAGACATTTCCTGCCAATCTTCATTCCTGCTCAGGATTAATAATCACAAGAAATACTGGCAACTAAAATAGGTGTTGCATAATGGGATGATGTTTTTCTCAATGGATATTAAAATTGATGGAAACAAGACCTATATTTGGTTTGCATACAACATACAAGGAGAAAAATCAAAGAAGAAGAAAGTGGGCTGAGATGTTTTTAGCAGTGGTACCAGTTTCTGTGCCAAAGACATTGCTCTTTTGGAGAAGTCAGGCTTGGTATCTAAGGATGGAACTGCAAAGCCAAGGCAGGCTTTATGACTCTTTTAGGTACAATGATACTTTTGCCCATTTTTGCTTAAGATCTGAATTTTCCTTTCTTTGACATCTTACTAATTCATCCTTCTGGGGAGTCTTTCAAAGAAGAATACTCACCCTGAGGAAAAAAAATGAAGCCAAGTCTAATTAACTAAACTTTCCTATGGCTCAATGCTAAAAAGCAAACCTTTCAAGTTTTTGCCAATTGGCAGTTTTAATGACAGGCTTCTAGGATCAAAGCAAACTCTTTAACTTCCTTTAACAGTAAATTAATTGGTTGCTATTGACATGTAAAACACTCTCTGTGGCAGAAACACAAGCCTGCTTTAGTTAGTTAAATATTACAAGTGTCCTAAGTGGAGGACAATTTAATATGCTCCCCTTTAAGTCAGAAACAAATCATAGATACAAAAGAGATATGAGAGCACATGAAATTGTTTGGCTATGAAATCTTGAAGAATCAGCACTTCCAAATCTCAAGTCCGTATGGGGATACAATGGCACAGATTGGTTTGACAGTATTTATTGAAATACTAATAATTAACAATAAAAAATGGACCTACTGTGGAGATGAAACAAACCTATACTACATGTGCTTACTTCTAAAAGTTGTTGTTCCCATTGGTCTCAAAACAGATGACTTTGAATGAGGGAAAAGGGTATGGCAGTAGAAGGCAAAAGATCCATTGTCTAGCACTACTTTATAGTTAAGGGGGGTTGACTTTCATCAAATCACTTAGACATATCTCTTCAATGTTATATAGAGGCAAAGACTATGCAAGGATTATCTAGGAGTCTGACTTTATTCATTTCAGTATTTATAATTGATTGAAATTCCCAGACATAGTGAAGTTATTTGCAAACTTACAGATTTTTGTATAGGAGTGACATAAATAATTCATCTCTAATGAAACTCATAATCCTAAAAATGTCATCCTGTTATGTATTAAATGGTTTTGTATCTAACCAATCTTATCCTATAAATTGCCTAACTTCTATAATCCTTCTTAAACTTGCTATATAACATTTTGCCAGTTCAGTTTCTTCATTAATAAGTTGCATAAAAATTTTCATATTCCACATTTGCATAGAGTTATAATTTTACCTTTCTTAAAGTTATGCTTTAATATTATCTTGGGTGGGTTTCATAGCTCTCTGTTCCCTGTCAGGTAAGAAATTTCCAGTCCAGTCTGGATCAAAACTATGATATGATGTTTTTCAACCTTTCCTTGGCTACTTCGTACAATTCTGTCCTTGTCACTCTTAAGACACAGATAAATCAAAAGGAACTTAAACATTCAAATGGGTATTTAGCATCACATCTGCCAAAAGTTAAACTTGAGATTCATTTCCCAAGACAAAGGGTATATTTTAATATAAATGTATGTATGTATGTATGTGTATATATGTGTAGGTAAGTGTGTATGAGCACTAAACTATTAATTCATTGGACTAATGATGGATAAAACAAGCAATTGTGCTTTTTAAAACCCATTCTACTATTTCTATGCTGCATTGTTAATTTAATGTCATTGAATGCAGTAGTTTTTGTATGTATGTGGAACATGCAATTATATATATATGCAGTGATTTCAGTGGTTCAAGAAAAGGCCATTTTCTGTTCTCAAGCTTTCTCTCTCTGGTTGACACCTGAAATTTCTATTTCAGGGGATAAACTAGTGTCTCATAATAAAGATACAAATTTTAAAGGTAACAATTCTGATAGCAGCTATAAAATATCTTATATCGGGGTGGCACCTACGGGTCAAAGGGGTAGGGTGCCTGCCCCATATGCCAGAGGGGGGTTCAAACCCAGCCCTGGCCAAAAATTGCAGAAAAAAAACCTTATATCTATGCATACCAAAAATGTGAATAACCATTATTAGGGCTTTCTTGAGACTGAGGGAAAGCAAGAGTGAGCAGAAGATAACGGAAAAAACTCTAAGATTATGTAGTCTTGCCTAAAACTGTCAGCTCTTTGTCATCTAACACCATGTGCGTGAAGAACATTGGCTAAATTTCCTGTGTAGCAAGAATTCCGTCCTCTACTAGACTGATCCATTACATTGTATACCTCCTTCTTTATGCATAGAGGTAGTGAGCACTGAAAAGTAGGCAATACGTTTCTATTTTAAAAGTCAAGCATCAGTTTGCAGCACTAAATTTTTAAAAATAGCTTTTAGAACTTTAAAGATGGTACAAAGTGAAATAGCAACATCAGGCACTGATTTTCTAAAAAAAAATTTCAAAAACTTTGAAGATGCTCTCACCTTCTTTTGCCCTTTACAGCTATGATGAGAGTTTCACCTTCATCAAACCTTTTCTTCCTAGTGTGGAATGTGTGGTGTATGCATGAATGTGTGTGTGTTTCTTCTGTTGTTAAGCTTTGCTCAACACTTTAACTATAATACGGCGGAGTATGATTTATTTGCTTACTTTTTGTTGAGAATTTACTTCTAAATTTTGTCTTTTGTGAAATTTAGGAAGTCTTTGGTATTATCTCATCAAAGATTTTTTTCCTCTATTTGGTCTGTCTTCACCTCCTAGAATACCAATTACACATTTGCTGAACTATTCAATAATGTGTGGTAGGCATTGAGGTTCTTTTTCACGTTTTTCTATTTTTTCCTTTGCTTTTCATTTTGAGTTTTTTTCCCTTTGATCTACATTCAACTTAATTTACTCTTTCCTCTGTCTTTTATATTAAGATGTTTACTTCCTATAGGGAATTTTTAATTTCAGATGTATTTTCCATTTCATTCATTTGAAAAAGAATTTCATTTTTATTATCATTATTTTCTCCTGCCAAGATTTTCTAGTTTCTGCGCGTATACATCTACTTTTTCAAATAGAAGAGAGTTAGAACCAATTTAAAATCCTTGTCCCCTAGTTCCAGTATCTGATTCGTTTTAAGATTGGCCTTAGATAATTGTCTTAGATAATTATTCTAGACTGTGTTTCATTTCTATTGTTCTTTGTAAATTAGATAATTTTGCATCACATCCTAGACATTGAGAAAATTAATTTTTAAAGAATATGGATTGTTATCTATTTCAAATAAGTGTTATTTCTTTTGTTTTCTATTTGAATTAGAAAAGGCTAGATAAAAATTATAGCAACAGCAGACACTTTACCATTGTTAGTATTATATATGCTCTTTAAAATAGGTAAAGCTATCTATATTTGTACTTTCCTTTCAACTTCCAGCTTGAATGCAGGTCTACAATAATGTATAATTCACATTGTTTTTTGTTTGTTTTTGGAGACAGAGTCTCACTCTGTTGCCCTGGTTAGAATGCTGTGGCATCGTAGCTCACAGCAACATCAGACTCCTGGGCTTGAGCAATTCTCTTACCTCAGCTTCCTGAATAGCTAGGACTGCAGGCACCTACTGGCTAGTTTTTCTTTTGGTAGAGATGGGGTCTTGCTCTTGCTCAAACTGGTCTCAACCTTCTGGGCTTAAGTGATCCTCTTGCCTTGGCCTCCCAGAGCCACTGTGTCCAGCGTGTGGTTAGTTCTTTAAAACATGAATTGACATTTGGCATGTACCCTTGTAAAATTACTAAGTGTAGAATATAAATATCTTAACACAATAATCAAGAAAGTACAATGAAGGCTATGTTAACCAGTTTGTTGTCTTCCAAGTTGTATATAAAACCAGCACACTGTACCCTATAAATGCATTATTGTACACAGCTATGATTTAATAAAAAAATAAATAAAATCATGAACTGAAGCATTAGTGGCTTTCTAATCTTGACAAAAGGAATTTGAGATTAACACCTGTAAAAACTTGTGCTGACCTCCCAGTGTTTTATATTAGAAATAACCAGATAAAAAGTTCTTTTGTTTTAAGCCATTAAAACAAAATCTGTCACAGCATCTCCTAGAAAACGAATACAGTCTAAGTCGTATTTTCTGTTTTCTACATTTGTACTTAAGTTTTCCCAGAATATGAACAAATAAAATAAGAAATAAAAATAAAATACCTCTACTCTAAATGCAATGTAGCAAATTGGATTAGATTCTGGGAAAAAAGGGAACATTATGAGAAAATAATTAAAATTATCCAAATAAAGTTGTAGTTAATAGTAGCACACTAGTATTAATTTTTCAGTTTTAAATGAAGCTTAATTGTGTAAGATGCTTAACATTAAGGGTAACTGGAGAAAGAATATACAGGAAATCCCTGTATATCCCTGTACTATCTTTACAACTTTTAAACTATCTAAAATTTTAAAATCTAAAAAATAACTTTGCCGCACTTAGAATCATGATGAAAACTTATTGACTTCAAAGTCAATCAGACAAAAGTTGTTTTTATTTTTCTTATCAGTCAATCATTCTGAGTTTGGAGAAAAAAGTCTTGAGGTGGTTTATGATTGAGAAGATACACGCATTTCCAAAATATACGATCATGAATCCTGAGAAGAGACCCCCACACTGGACAGTAAAGCAGTGTCCAGCATGAACCCCAGTCCCCGTTACACTATTTTTGTCAGGGAGCCAACTGATCTATTTTGATATAGTTTATTTCAAAGAGTAATTGAAGTTAGGAAAATCATGACTTCATTAATAACCTCACATCTTTAGGAATACTGAGATTTACTGAGAATTTTACATATACCTTAGTTTTCATGGATTCAGTGTCACATTGAATCCTCCCAACCCCCTAATATCATTTTATATCTTAGAAACTGAGACTCAGAGGCATTTAGTAAATGCCTAAGATCTTCCAGTGCTTAGTATGTTACAGAGCCCAGCCATGATCTCAAAGTTTTCTAATCCACCCAAACCTACTGATTTTTCTTTATGGAATACAAAATGAAATAGAGATGATCCAATTATTTTGTCACATCTAGAGATAGAAATTTTTTTCTTCTCTAGTTTGTAAAACATTTTTACTCTTTGTGCTTCAACCATCATGATCCTCCCTTTGCTAACACGCAAACATCATTTAACTGGATGCTCAGTGTGCTCCCGTTAATGGCCACCAGGTTAGGGAGTATGGCACACCTCCTGGGGGTGGGACACAATTATAAGAGGGACTTTACTTAACAACTGCAAACATTATAATCTAATTCTTTGTACTCTTCATTAACTTGCAACAATTAAAAAAAAAAAGAAAACCAAACAAAGAAACAGATATCAGTTAACTATAGAACACATTCATTTCAGTAACAGTATGGAACCCAAGTGCTATTCTCCTTTTGCTCCTCATTGTACATTGTATGTCCTTGTCCTCCTAGAAGGCTGACTTCAGTGGACTGAATCTCCTGGTTTCTGTTTAGTTTTCCCAGTGAAAGGCACAAACAGGAGCTAGAGTTGGGGTTATGGTTACCTCGGGCTCCCTCTCTGGAAGGCTACTGTTCCTAGTCTGAACAGTCTGAACAGTAATGCCAGTCACTGATTCCATACAGTAATCTTTTCCTATGATCAGAGATTTTTACCAACTTTTGGTAACAGCTTTTTCCTCTTCCAATAATTCTGCAAAGAGTTGCTTCATTAAAATATTTTCAGCATTCTTTATTGTAATATCGGCTTCATGATGAGGCCCTGACTGATATATCCAACATCAGATTTATGGATAAAAATCCTTTGTTCTTCCTGAGTGTTAAGCTTTTTGCATTTCAAAACTATATACTCATCTTTAAAAGGAGAGCTGAGCCTTATTTCAAAATTTTTTTTATTTTTTAATTTTTATTTTATTAAATGATAGCTGTGTACATTAATGCAATCATGGGGTACAGTGTGATGTTTTAATATACAATTTGAAATACTTTCATCAAACTAGTTAACATAAGCCTTTATGTCATTTTCTTAGTTATTGTGTTAAGATGTTTATATTCTACTTTTAGAAAGATTCACTTGTACCTTTGAAAGATAAACCATAGAAGTGATCCCTCCAATCACCCGCCCTCCACCCATGCGCTGCCTTGCCTTCCCATCCCCTCTCCCCATATCTTTACTTACTGTGTTCTTGGCTGTGCAGAAGCTCTTTAGTTTGATCAGGTCCCAATAGTGTATTTTTGATGTTGCTTCAATTGCCTGGGGGGTGGGGGGTCCTCCGGATAAAATTTTTGTCCAGGCTGATTTCTTCAAGTGTTTTCCCTACACTTTCTTCTAGTATTTTTATGCTTTCATGTCTTAAGTTTAAATCTTTAATCCAATGAGAGTCTATGTTAGTTAATGGTGAAAGGTGTGGGTCCAGTTTCAGTCTTCAACAGGTTGCCAGCCAGGTTTTCCCAGCACCATTTGTTAAATAGGGAATCTTTTCCCCACTCAATGTTTTAAATTGGCTTGTCAAAGATCAGGTAATGGTAGGTAGCTGGATTCATCTGTTGGCTTTCTTTTCTATTCCATACATCTAACTCTCTATTTTTGTGCCAGTACCATGATGTTTTAATCACTATGGATTTATAGTATAATCTGAGGTGTGGTAGTGTGATTCCTCCTGCTTTGTGTTTATTCCTGAGTACTGTCTTGGCTCTTCAAGGTTTTTTCTGATTCCATATAAAACAAGTATTATTTTTTCAAGATCTTTAAAATATGACAATGGAGCTTTAGTAGGGATTGCATTAAAATTATATATTGCTTTGGGTAATATGCACATTTTAACAATGTTGATTCTTCCCAGCCATGAGCATGGTATGTTTTTCCATTTGTTAACATTTTCAGCTTTTTCTTTTCTTAGAGTTTCATAGTTCTCTTTATAGAGATCTTTCACATCCTTTGTTAGGTAAACTCCCAAACATTTCATCTTCTTTGGCACTACTGTGAATGGAATAGAGTCCTTGACTGTTTGTTCAGCTTGGTTGCTGTTGGTATATATGAAGGCTACAGATTTATGAGTGTTGATTTTGTAACCTGAAACGCTGCTGTATTCCTTGATCATTTCTAGGAGTTTTGTAGTTGAATCCCCGGTGTTTTCCAGATATACAATCATATCATCTGTGAAAAGTGAAAGTTTAATCTCTTCTGATCCTGTATGGATGCCCTTAATTGCCTTTTCTTCCCTAATTGCGATGGCTAAAATGTCCATTACGATGTTAAAGAGCAGTGGAGACAATGGGCAACCTTGCCTGGTTCCTGATATGAGTGGAAATGATTTCAACTTAACTCCATTCAATACAATATCGGCTGTGGGTTTACTGTAGATGGCCTATATGAGTTTAAGAAATGTCTTTTCTATACCAATTTTCTTAAGTGTTCTGATCATGAAGGGATGCTGGATGTTATCAAAAGCCTTTTCTGCATCAATTGAGAGAATCATATG
>NW_003852490.1:80893-124541 GCF_000181295.1 Otolemur garnettii
ATGTTGTTTGTTTTTTAATTTGTTTATGTGATGAATTATGTTTATAGATTTACGTATGTTGAACCATCCTTGAGATCCTGGGATAAAACCCACTTGGTCATGGTGTATGATTTGTTTGATGTGTTGCTGGATTCTTTTTGTTAGGATCTTGTTGAAAATTTTCACATCAATATTCATTAGTAATATTGGTCTATATTTTTCTTTTCTTGTTGGGTCTTTTCCTGGTTTGGGTATCAAGGTAATGTTTGCTTCATAGAATGTGTTGGTAGTATTCCATCTTTTTCTATATTTTGGAAAAGGTTGAGTAGTATGGGTACTAGTTCTTCTTTCAAGGTTTGGTAGAATTCTGACATAAAGCCGTCTGGTCCTGGACTTTTCTTTTTAGGGAGATTTTGTATAGTTGATGCTATTTCAGAACTTGATATAGACCTGTTCAACATTTCCACTTCCTTCTGGCTAAGTCTTGGGCAGTGGCGTGCTTCCAAGTATTGGTCAATTTCCTTCAGATTGTCATATTCCTGGGAATAAATTTTCTTGTAATATTCATTAAGAATTTTTTGAATTTCTGAGGAGTCTGTTGTTATTTCATCTTTACTGTTTCTGATTGATGAGATTAGAGATTTTACCCTTTATTTTTGGTTAGGTTGGCCAAAGGTTTATTGATTTTGTTGATTTTTTCAAAAAACCAACTTTTTGATATGTTGATATGTTCTATAATCCTTTTGTTTCCAATTTAATTTAATTCTGCTCTAATTTTGGTTATTTCTTTTCTTCTGATGGATTTGGGATTGGAATGTTCTTCCTTTTCCAGTTGCTTGAGATATCCCATTAAGTTGTTAACTTCCTCTTTTTCTGTTCTCTTGAGGAAGACTTGCAATGCTATAAATTTCCCTCTTAGGACTGCCTGTGTGGTATCCCAGAGGTTCTGATAACTCATGTCTTCATTATGATTTTGTTCTAAAAATTTGGTAATTTCCTTCTTGATCTCATCTCTGACCCATCTATCATTCATCATAAGGTTATTTAGCTTCCATGTTTTTGTATGAGACTGCAAATTCTTGTTGTTACTGAGTTCAACTTTTATTCCCTGATGGTCTGAGAAGATGCATGGAATAATTTCTATTCTTTTAAATTTACTGAGGTTAGACTTATGACCTATGACCTAAGATGTGGTTGATTTTGGAGCATGTTCTATGGACTGATGATAAAAATTTGTATTCTGTTATGTTAGGATGAAATGTTCTGTAGATGTCTGTTAGGTCCCAAAGTTGAATAGTTAAATTTAAATCTAAAATTTCTTTGCTAAGCTTCTTATTGGAGGATCTATAGGACACAGCCAAAGGAGTATTAAAGTCTCCGACTATGATGGAGCTGGGAGAGATCAAGTTGTGCATGCCTTTAGAGTATCTCTTATAAATTGAGGTGCATTATGGTTTGGCGCATAGATACTGATAATTGAGATCTCATCATATTGTGTATTACCCATAACAAATATAAAATGGCCATCCATGTCCTTGCTTATTTTTGTTGGTTTAAAGCCTATTGTATCTAAATAAAATGGCAATAGCTGCTTTTTTCTGCTTTCTATTTGCCTGGAATATAGATGACCATCCCTTCACCCTGAGTCTATATTTCTCTTTTAAGGTAAGGTGAGATTCCTGTATACAACAGATGTCTGGTCTGAGTTTCTGTATCCAATCAGCCAATCTGTGCCTCTTTAGAGGACAATTTAAGCCATTCACATTGATAAAAATTATTGATAAGCCTGGTAAAATTTTGAGCATTGAGTTGCTCGAAAGTCCAGTAGACATTTTTAATCCTTTTGCCATTGTGGAAGCTGGAATTTGATCAAAAGTTTCTGGGTGGGTTTACTTTTGTGGTGGAGGATTGCACTGGTCATTATGGAGGATAGGTTTGAGAATTTCCTGGAGAGCTGGTTTAGTTATGGCAAATTTCTTCAACATGTGAATGTCATTAAAGTATTTAATTTCTCCATCATAGATGAAACTCAGTTTAGCTGGATACAGGATTCTGGGTTGAAAGTTATTTTGTTTTAGGAGATTAAAAGTCGATGACCATCCTCTTCTAGCCTGAAAGGTTTCAGCTAAGAGATCTGGAGTCATCCTAATACTCTACCCCTTATAGGTTATGGTTTTCTTACGTCTGACTGCTTTCAGAATTTTCTCTTTCATCTTAACTTTAGTGAAGTTAATTATGATGTGCCTGGGGGATGTCTTGTTCGGGTTGAGTCGTGCTGGGGTTCTGAAACTATCTGCTATCTGAATTTCAGAATCTCTTGGCATGTCTGGAAAGTTCTCTTTCATAATTTCATGAAGAAGAGCCTCTGTGTTTTGTGAAGCAACTTCATCGCCTTCAGGAATTCCTGTAAGGCAAATATTAGTTTTCTTCAAATTGTCTGAGAGCTCTCTGAGAGAAAGATCCATTTTTGCTCTCCATTTCTTTTGATCTTTGGCTCCTGGGCTTGTTCAAAACCTTTGTCTTTAAAGTCAGAGATCCTTTCTTCTGCCTGTTTCACTCTGTTATGGAGGGTTTCCACCGTATCTTTCAGATCCTTGAGGGCAGCAACCTCTTGTCTCATTGTTTCAAAATCTTTGATCATTTTATCTTTGAAATCGTTGAATTCTTGATACATCTTTTTATTAATTTCTTGAGATATGTTTTGAATAATTTCTTGAAATTCTAATTCCCTCCTTTCTTCCATTCTTTTAATCTTATTTGCTATCCAAATTCTGAACTCAATTTCTGACATCTTAGCCATCTGTTTATGGATTGGGTCTTCAATTGCTTCTGCCCCATTTTTCCTTGGGGGAGTTGACCTACTCTGGTTATTCAAGTTGGCAGAGTTTCTCCATTGATTCCACCCCATGCTGAATTTACACTGTTTGGAGTCCTTCTCATAACCGTTCAGTCAGTGGCTGCCACCTGAGAAGGTGCCAAAACTTTTTCTGGTTGCCGAGAGAGACAGGGCATGTCTCTCATCTTCTCCCAGTTCTGGAGAGCTTGGGTGACCAGGGGCAGGGGAACGGCAGTGACTGCATGGGAATGTGCATAGCCAGATTAGACCTTGTTTGGCCCGCCAGGGTGACTGAGGGGCAGGAGAATGCCAGCTGCTGGATCGGTCTTAGTTCAGTCCCACCAGGGTGACTGGGGTGCAGGGGAATGGCAGCGGCCAGATCAGTCCTAGTTCAGCCCCACTGGGGCGACCTGGGGGGGCAGGGAAACAGCAGTGGTAGGATCAGTCCTAGTTCGGCCCTTTTGGAACTACTGAGGGGCAGGGAAATGCCAGCGGCCAGATCAGTCCTCCTTCAGCCCACACGAGTGCCTGGGGGACAGGAGAACAGCAGTAGCAGGATCAGTCCTAGTTCAGCCCTGCAGGGGCACGGGGAGTGGTCAGGGAAATGGCAGCAGCTGGATCAGTCCTGGTTCGGTCTGCAGGGGCAACTGGGGTCTAGGGGAACTGAAGTGGCCATGTGGGGAACAGGTGTTTGCAGGGTTGGGACAGTGCACTTAGTCTTGCAGGTGGCAGGACACTACTCTTGGGCCTCCTCTCACTGCCTCTGCAGGCAAGGGGGGAAGGGTGGACTGGAGATTCAAAATGGCAGTGGAAACTTCAGTTCAATTTTTCTGCCTGGCAAGAGGGTGTTTGGAGTTTCAGCAGGGTCCCTCTAGGGGAGTAGACCCCATTGCCTGTAGCTCTCACACATGGGGAGAGATAATAGGTCCTAAGTTCATCTCTTGCCTGTAGGAAGCTTACAGGAGCAGACAAAAAACAAAGAGAAAAACACAGCTCTCTTTGGGGAGGGGACTGACACTTTTCATTTGAGATGTTCCATATACCTGTAAGTTGCACTCCAGGAGTCACAGCTTGCCTCAGAAGAGGTGTCCTGTAGGTATGACTCTTCTCTCTCGGCTAGGCTCCCAGTCTTCAACTTTGTTGGAGTGTTCTCTGGGTTTTATCCTTCCCTCTGAATGGGAGCTTCTGTCAAAGGCTGGTACCTGTTGGTCATCTTGCCCCCCATTTCATCTATTGATCTCAAATTTTTCTTATACAGCCCTTCTTCTTTACACTCTGCCAGAACACACACATATACATACACACATAAATGCACTCTCATACTCAGACGCATAGTTAAGTATTTATTTAAATCAAAATTATCTTCAAAAATAGAATCTATATTGATAATATGGCTAAGACCAAAATTCAAATAAGTTTCTCTTCTTTCAATAATTCAGTCTTTCTATTAATGTGTGATGATATGGGAAATGACTGTGAATTATTTTGGTATTACACAGATATACCCTAATTTTATCATGGTAGAGTAGTAGAGTACAGAATGGTTTTGTTAAACCAAAGAGATGTTTGATGTTTGCATTTTATTTTTGTAAAAGAGAAGTAATTACAAATTTCATGATTTTTCTGTGACCTCTAATGGCTATATTGTGCTACTTAACACATAAATTTGATAATTATAAATACACTTAATCTATTCCTTCAATATAACAGCAACTTTGTAATAATTAGAAAAATAACTATTGGCTTCCATTTCTGGTGAGAAAAGAGTAAAATTGTAGTAGAATAATGCACCATCATGAACAACCATAAAATGGCAACCTCATGCAAAACTCAGCCACCAAAGGTACTGTTTTGAGGGGGAGCATTCTAAATAGTGAATTCTGTTTTCACGACTTTTAACCTAAGGCCAAATAATGTAGGTGTCACATATCAGGCGATGCATGTACCAATGGAAAAACTTCAGTTAGCGAAATCATGTAGCAGACAAGATCAAAAGGATCAAAGCGAAGAAAGAGACAGAAAATAAATCCTCAACTTCTATATATGCACATCTTTGACTAGTAGTAGAAACACTCATGCAAGAGAAGCTCAGCTACTGACCTAAGTTTAACTGAACTTAAACTGGAGATGCTGCCCAAGAAAAACTGTTTTTAGTTCAAATTTAAGCTAGATAATTGCCCAGTAATTAAATAGAATGTCAATATGCTGAGAAATTTCAAATTTAGTGATGGATGTGATCTAAAAAAAAAAATCATTGTAGCTAAAAAAAAAAAAAAAAAAAGAAGAGAGGAAAAATAGTAAATGAAACTCATTTCTACAGTGCAAAGGCAATTGAGGAAAAAAAAAAAAACTCACAAACTCTGCTAATGGCATAGTTAGAGATTTCTAGGGTCTGACCCTTCCAGGTCAGTTCACAGACTACAGAGGAGTAGAGTGGTTAAAGGCACAGGCTTTGAAGAGAAGGGAATTCATTTCTAGTTCCCCATCTGGGAGATTTATACCTCCTTTCTTTGCCAGTATTGTAATTTGTGAAGTTGGGATAACAAATCTCTTCCTTTTAAGAATGATAAAAGGAATAAAGACTAGGTAATATTGATGAAATTGATCATTTATGTAAAACCCCTAGTGAAGCCCTAAATTTATGCTAGGGTACACAGTAAATGTTTGTATGACAGTGTTGATTATTATAGTTTTAATATATATAGTTATAAAGTCAGTCCTGGATCTGGAATCTGAGAAAACTGGTTTTGCATCATGGTTCTTTCATTTTAGTTTTGTAATCTAGAAAAATTGCTTTACTTCCTTGATTCTTCTCCTCAAAATAAAAGGACAAATGACACTACCTATTTTATAGTGATCTCGTGCACATTTCATGAGCTAACTCCTGAAAAGGAAGAACTAAATGGAATGCTCACATTTCACCATTTTACCATGTTATTATTAATAAACATGCAGATGCAATAACCTTGGCAAAGGTGAATGAGGAAGTGGACAGAAGAATGGTTTGGACACAAAGCCTTGAACTAGGGCATCTCTACATTTGATAGGTATATAATATTAACAATTATCTTTGAAAAATGAGGTATTTGTAGGAATTTGTTAAATTCAGAAAGGAAAAATTAATATATATTGATTTCAGAATAGAAAAAATCAATATATAAATACACTAAGAAATGCACAAATGAATAGATATAGCAAAGTCTTAAGTCTCCTTAGTTTTAATGTAATTCAAGTACTGGAGGTAATTTTTAAACCCTTGAAATATCACCAAAAGTTCTATTTAGAAAATATCTTTCCATATGACATTTTGTAGAGATCAAAATGAGACTACTGGGAATAGTGTACAAGAAAGGGATTCTGCCTGATGTAGACTGCCATAATTCCTTTACTAACTTAATGCAAAGACATTGCCTTTTTTTAGTAAGAATATATTGCTCTATGAGTCTCATAGCTGGAGAATGTTTGAGGATGGATTAAACTAAGGATAGAACAATACTGCAAACCTTAATATAGACAGCTTATTTTGGAACTGTAAAATAGTAAAAGCTATGGTGATGACATCTGTGTTATAAGATGTCATCTGTGTTAATATGACTTGGAGTAATTAAAGTCACTTTGTTTCTATAGTCTTATATATTACAAACTAATCACTACGGAGGAAATGTGCCTTACATTTGGAGATAATGCTGAGTAACAAATGTGAAAATGACAACCAAAAGTACTATCAGGGGTAAAAAAATTATGATGCTTATAATAATTCTGAGAAATATTATTTAAAAAGTAAACTCTTGCTCAATGAAAATTTTTACTCTAAGACACTGCATAACTAACATCATGTATTACTTAGTAGGCCTACCTATTGTTTTTATAACACTTCACACCAAAGCCATTAACCTCAAGCTGATTATTTATTTTCTGTTCAATGACAGCTCACTTATATAATGAGATTATATGAAAGTTTTAGGGAGAAGTGATTTTTAGGGAGCATAATAATTTCTTATTCTTATTGAATAATATTCACAAAATAAAGGCTAAGGACAAATTTGAAAAACAATTAGAGAAATATATAGGAAAATGGCTTGAAATGTATTTTATTCTATCAGCAAAGTCATAATTTAGTTATTCGTTAATTATTTAATAGTCATTTGTCAATCACCTCGAATATGCCTTTCTTGCTTTGTACAAGAAATACTTTGTGGTAAGTGAGAAATCTTGCAATTTTGAGAAGTTCACAGATTTTGGCCTCTTATAGTTCTTGGAAGAAATCCTTTCAGAGAGACATTGTAGCTTCATTTATACTAGATTGATAGTGTTTTACAATGGTGAACTTGAGGTTGTCATGTCCACTTTTTTAAGTGTCAAGTGTAAAGATTACTTGGTTATGATAATAAGACTTTATTTTCTATGTTGACAATCTATAAATTTATATTGCGAAAAATTCTCTCTCTTTTTTTATTAAATCATAGCTGTGACATTAATGCAATCATGGGGTACAATGTGCTGGTTTTACATACAATTTGAAATGCTTTCATCAAACTGGTCAACATTGCCTTCATGGCATTTTCTTAGTTATTCTGTTAAGACATTTTTATTCTACACCTAGTAAATTTCACATATACCCCTGTAAGCTGCACCATAGGTGTGGTCCCACCAATTCCTCTCCCTCCACCCATCCTTCTCCATCCCCTCCCCTCCCTCTCCCCTTCTTCTTGGGCTGTAATTGGGTTGTAGCTTTCATAAGAAAGCTATAAATTGGTTTCATAGTAAGACTGAGTACACTGGATACTTTTTCTTCCATTCTTGAGATACTTTGCTAAGAAGAATATGTTCCAGCTCTGTCCATGTAAACATGTAAGAGGTAAAGTCTCCATCTTTCTTTAAGGCTGTATAATATTCCCTGGTGTAACATATACCACAATTTATTGACATCCATGGGTCGATGGGCACTTGGGCTTCTTCCATGACTTAGCAATTATGAATTGGGCTACAATAAACATTCTCGTCCATATATCTTTGGTATAATGTGATTTTTGGTTTTCTGAATATATACCTAGTAGAGGAATTGTAGGATCAAATGGCAGGTCTATTTTTAGATCTCTGAGTGTTCTCCAAACATATTTCCAAAAGGAATGTATTAGTTTGCATTCCCACCAGCAATGTAGAAGTGTTCCCTTTTCTCCACATCCATGCTAATTCCCATGGTTTGGGGATTGCTGACTTTTGTTGGTGACATTAAGGCAAGATAGATACCCATATCCACCTTCCCAATAAAAACAACAAAATGGTGGGTCACATTTCAAAAGAGTAAAAGCTAGCAAGCAAGTACAAGTACCTTTAGAACATAAAAATAGGAGAGTATAAAAGTGAAAATATATCAGAAGTTGAAATGTAAATGAACTAAATCTAGCTGAAAAAATAGTCAAAATGGATAAAAATATTCAATCTATCATAGGTGTACATTTATAAGAAACACACCTAAAATATTAGGATAAAGAAAAGTTCAATGAAAGAGAATCTAAATGTATTGCAGGTAATCATATACAAAAACATCTTTGTAGCTATTCAAACAAGATAGACTGTAAGTCAAAAATCCTGTAAATATAACAAGTGATTACTTAAATTCAATTCACCAGAAGGGCATAATAATTTAAATTTGAATATAAGAAATACTGTAGTCTCAAAATACATTTATTTTATAAAAAGTAAGAACTATTGAGGGAAACGGACATATTTACCTAATTGTGATCTTCAAAAACTTCTTACTATTTTATAGTCTACCTGCTCTCAAAAATAGGCTATGGAAGACTCAAAGTCCAGTTAATAAAATTCATCTACTGGGTAGTTACAGAATACTTTGCTGAACAAGTTAAGAATATATGTTATTTTCAAGCACACAGAGGCATTTAAAAATGACATATACTAAGCCATGAAAGATTATAACTTCCATAATAAAAATCTGTGATCACAGTGTAAGAACTCAGTCAACCCAATATCTAAAATAAAACTGATAAGGTTAGAATTAGGAAACTTTCAATAATGTATGCCTAACAAGAAAATACAAATATGGTCTTACAATTGTGTAATGAGACAGTAACAAAAAGACTACATATATAAAAATAAAGGTAATTCAGCTAAAACCATACTTAGGTATTATAGGCTGCATTGGTTTTCTATTGTTGCCATTCTGAATCACCACTGTCTTAGTGGTTTAAACCAACAGAAATTTACTATCTTTTGGTCTATAGGTCATAAATATGGTATGGTGTCTCCAAGCTAAAATTAAGACACCTACTAGTCTTCTCATGTTTTATCTCTCTACCCACCCTTCTGCCTCTCCCATTTGTAAGAGCTTGTGTGATTAGATTGGACCTACTAAATAATCAAGTATTAACTCTCCCTAAGTAGATCAGACGGTGAATAGCCTTAATTTTAAATGCAACTTTAATTCCCTTTTGCTATGTAAGAATGTATTCTTTAAAAATTAGTAAGATAAGTCCCTTGTTTTTAATATGTTAGGTGATATTTACTATAAATCCATAGAAAACATATAGTTTTAAGATTTGTATAAGACATTGGTACCTGTTATCACCATTCTTTTCAACACTGTCCTTTCCTAAATAATAAGAGAAGAAAAATAAATAAAAAGCATATGAATTAGAAAAGAAGATTCCTAACTTTGTTATCTCTGATAATGATCGTTAAATAAAAAACTTCGAAAGGTACTAAGATAATGAATCAGATTTAATAGGAGAGCATGGTAAGTTTGATGAATATAAAAATCAATACAGTATATAAAATTCATTGTATTTAATAAATGCTCACATTCCAATAACACTAAAAATTAAAAACTGCAACTAAACTAAGAAATACCTGTAAGTCCTTTATAAGGAAATTATAAAACTTTGTTATTTTAAAAATATTTACATCATGTTATTATGCTAATAATAGGAAAACCTAACATGGTAAATTATTCCTCAGATGACCTATATAACAAATGTAATTCCAATCAAAATTCTGACAGTGTTCTATGAAGTTTGAGAGATGATATTTAACTTAATAGAGCAAAGGTAAAAATAACCAAAACATTCCTTAAAAAGAACAGTTTGAGGTTATCAAATATCCAGAATTGTATGGTTATACTAACTGAGTCAGCTTGGTATTAATGTCTATAGAAGTATAGATTATTGTAAAAGCAAGAGAGTTTAACGCAGATGCACAAGTACCATATTTTTTATGTATAATGCAGTTTTTTTTGCCCCAATTTTTGAGAGAAAAACAAGGTTGCACATTGTACCTGGGTAATACTATTTGTTATTAGTACATAAAATTTCTTGCATCTTGTATCTGTTCTTATGTTTTGTAATTATTCATTACATAAAATATCTTATACCATAATATGTTAAAAAATGTTAAATTTCCATTATAATACAAAATCCAAGTACCTAAATATAAACAAATAAATATTTGAATTTGAAAATTAAGGCTCGGCGCCTATAGCTCAACCGGCTAAGGCGCCAGCCACATACACCTAAGGTGGCGGGTTCGAATCCCCAGCTCGGACCCGCCAAACAACAATGACGGCTGCAACCAAAAAATAGCCGGGCGTTGTGGCGGGCGCCTGTGGTCCCAGCTACTTGGGAGGCGGAGGCAGGAGACTCGCTTGAGCCCAGGAGTTGGAGGTTGCTGTGAGCTGTAATGCCACGGCACTCTACCCAGGGGGACAGCTTGAGGCTCTGTCTCAAAAAAAAAAAAAAAAAAGAAAATTAAAAAGAGACTCATTTTCCTGAAAGTTTGGGTCAGGAACATGGGTGTGCATAATACGTAGGAGTGCATTATGCAAAGCAGAATACAGTATATGAGACAGGGATGCATAACAGAGTTGTCATCTCAAATGGCTGAAGAATGGATGAATTTTTAATAAATTGTGACAATGTTCAAAAATCAACTCCAGATGGAATAAAGACAGAAATGTGATGATAAATGTTTCAGAATAAGAGAAGTCTCCCTCCAAAATTCTGATTTTTTTTTTTTTTTAGTGTTTGCCAGTTTCCATGTTGTAGATATTCCCATTCATGATTTCTGAGGGCTGTGCAATTAGATAGGAAAAACATCTCATCTTTATTTTCACTGAATTTCTAACTGAAATTTAGCATTTACTTCAATCATGAATGAAAGGAAAAACCTAAAATAGTATTACCAGCATGGAGGATTTATTACCATAGAATTCAGAGGTAGGCAGATCACATCAAAGTTATTGCAATATTCCAATATATCATTCATGCTAATAATTTAATAGAAATTGTGGCAGTAATTATACCATTGCTAGATTTTTAAAACATTTATTTTATTTTTTTTATTTCTTATAGCATAACTGTGTACATTAATGCAATCATGGGGTACAATGTGCTGTTTTCATATATATTTTGAAATACTCTCATCAAACTGGTTAACATAACCTTCATGTCATTCTCTTAGTCATTAAGACATTCATACTCTGCTTTTAGAAAGAGTCACTTGTACCCTTGTAAGATAAACCATATAGGTGACCCCACTGATCACCCTCTCTCCCCCATCCACCCTCTTCGCCTCCCCTCTCCCATCCCCTTCCCATATTCTAAGGCTATAATTAGGTTATGACATTCCTATAAAAGCTATGAATTAGTTTCAAAATAGGGCTGTGTACATTGGACACTTTTTCTTCCATTCTTGAGATACTTTACTGAGAAGAACATTTTCTAATTCTATCCATATAAACATGAAGGCAGTAAAGTCTCCATCTTTCTTAAGGGCTGCATAGTATTCCATGGTGCACATATACTACAATTTATTGATCCATTCGTGGGTCAATGGGCATTTAGGCTTCTTCCATGACCTAGCAATTATGAATTGGGCTGCAATAAACACTCTGATGCAAATATCTTTCTTGTAATTTGATTTTTGGTCTTCTGGATATATACCTAATAAGGGAATTGCAGGATCAAATACCATTGCTAGATTTTATGGTGGTCTAATAAAGAAGAACATTTATGACTATAGCACACATTTTGAAATATTTTAATTGTATTTTTAAAAAAATCGGTTTATTTTAAAGCTATGTGTTTTATTTTAAATGTGTAAAGTATTAATTCTTCAAAATATTATCATGAAAAGGTATTATAAGTTTCCATGAACTGCTAACAAGCTTTAAAACATGAAATATTTTAGGAATTCTTGTATATGTACATCAGGAATTGGTACAGGACTATTCATAACAGCATGGTTTGTAATAGCAAGAGCAGGGAACAATCCAAAAGCTCATCAAATGCACAATGGATAAATAAATTATAGTTCATTTGTACAATAGAATACAAAGACTTTTTTCAGTTGTAATAAATACTAAGAAAAAAATGTTGGATTTAAAAATTTTGTTTTATAAAATTAGAATAACATCTGTTACACCTGAAATAGATGGCTGCATTTTGAAATCTTAACAGTTATGTTTTTCAGAATTCAGTGCATTCTTAAGGACTATTTTTAGCTATAGCACTATTTTCTGTTATTTAAAACAGAGGTATGTCTAAATATAACTGTTTGCTTCATGTCATCAAAAATATTATGAACATGATATTATGTGCTCAACCGTAATTCTTGTATGTCCTAATTTTTACTTTGTTAAAATTAATTTTGGTATTTCATCTCAGGTTATGCAAATTCACACACACCTATGGTAAAAATTATTGTTATTTAGAGTTGGAATATAAACAGAATAGGAGAAATACCTCTTCCACTGAAAGGAAGATGTCATTTTTCTTAACAAAAGTGGCAGCCTCGTCATTTGCACTAATCATCTATCTTATTTCCTGTTACAAGTACATTGCAGGCATTGTGGCCATGGATTTGTCTTTTTCTCCTGAAATATTGCAATGATACTACTAGAGCCTATCTCAGATGTACTTTTTAAAAAAGATAACCTACTTGAAATTGCTCTTTTTTGCAAACATCCATAATTACTTATACTTCATTACCAACAAAGTCATCTTGAATACTGTTTATAATTGTAGAATAAGATAGAAACAAACCAGAAAGAACATAATTAAAGATAACATAGGTAATTCTTAAAATCATGTATAATTTTCCTTACTGTATTTAATGTGTTAATGTGTTTGTGGGATAAATTGCCAAATATTTGAGGAATTTATGTTTAAAACCAAATAATATTCTAATTTTTATTTAGAAAGATGAGCTATACAGACAGAACAGCTTTGCCAAAAGATCATAAATACAATGACAATTCAGGAATGACTATTAGAAACTCAATGGCCATTGAAAATCCTTGATCATAGATAGGAAAATTCAAAAGGCAACTTTCTTGAGAAGGAAAATAGGAATTGCTCTGCAGGGGCAGAAGTTGAATATGAAGTAACACAAAGAAATATGCTCAATTGATTTGAATTCTATAAAATATTAATAAATATTTAAGTTTACATGTTATCTTGTTAGTATCTGTGATTCCAGATCTCCATGGAGTACATTAGGTTAAGAGCTTTTAAAAGTCTTAAAGTTGTCAAGCTTACTCAGGAATCCATGAACCCAAAGGAAGCTTTCAGAAGAGTCTTTCAACTTCATCTAGTTGATATATTGCCATAATTGAGATAAAGGCCATATTTGTTGAGTTCAGAAATAAAGCAAAGATTCTTGTAACTGTGATGCGGAGCCTTTTCGCCTCTTCTCTTATAAAGACATGTGTGATAATAATGTGAAGTCTAGGGATTTGGAAACCTGTCACAAGGAAAACAAAACCAAAACGAAACAAGAAACAAAAAACCACCAAAAACAAAATCCATAAACTTATGTGTTGTCAGAAATGACATGGAACATCAATAATCCTTTGAACAAAACCAATTTTTTTCCAGAGGAAAAGAATTCCACAGCCTATAAAAACCTGAGACTAAAGTGTTTCTAAATTATTAGGTTTATGAAAAAAAGATCCCCCAGCTTTAGGGCTTAAGAATTCTGTTTGCTTTTCACTGAGCAGGTCCCAATTTAATCTGATTTTGGAGGTTTCTTTATCATTCCCCATCGGATCACATACTCAACCTATGTATAGTCCAGCTGACTTATCTATTCCAAACGATATAGGTCAGATGCGTTCTACATGCGTGCTAAGAATGACAGGCAGGACTTGGTGAGAACAATAGAATGACTTGGTGAAAATTGATCTGTACTAGCTGTAATTACCAATTGAAATTCCTGCCAATGGGTGGTTGATCGTATTATCATGTACTCAAGCAACACATTCTAAATTTATGATTGGGACAATAGTTTCTTGCTTTTGAAGTCAGCGGTTGATGATAAAAAAAAAACAAAACTGTCCAATGTTCTTTGAAAGCTGTCTCCAGTTTAGGTTTCTGTCTGACTGCCAAGAGTCTGGAAGTCCAGGAATTTTCCACTCCTCACTTAGAGCAGTAAGTAAACATGACCAGTGACAAAGATATGATAATATTCAGCAAAATTTGGCTAAAGCAGATTCAAATGTAAACTATTGCTTTTCCAAGCCAAGAACAAATGGACACAAGAAATTTCTGTGCAGGCAGGGACAATCAATTAAAAAGCTTTCTGAGACATTTTCTCTAAAGTAAAATATTTGCATTTATCTTTCAAAATGATGAGCAACCTTTTCTGATGAAAAAGGTGAATTAAATGAATATTCCTTGATTGATTAATTTAAAAAGAGACCAGATAAAATAAAGCTATGAACCAACTTAATCAATCTAATTTCTACTTTCAAGTTACTTTGAAGGTGATGAAATGAGGTAAAGAATGATAAACTCCTTGCTCAATTCTGAGATTACCTACAGAAAAGTTAATAAAAAGTGATTACATAACCATGGCTTTTTCCAATATTTTCATAACATTAATATTCCCACCAGGTTGCTTCCTAACCAGCAGTGGATTTGGGGAAACAGAGTAGAAATTGCCTCTTAAAGGACTTAGGTTGACTTTCTTGTATTCACTCTGTGGCTATAAAACTTCAAGGACACGACTAATGGTTATATATTTAGCCCCAGTATATTCTGGGTTCTCTGATTGTCTTTGTTACTTGTCCTTTTGTCCTAAATGCAGAAAATCCAGACTAACTTCTTTTAAAATGCTAGAGAATGGGGTAAGGGAGAATGAGCAATGACTGGTAATGTGTGTATGGTTTTTTGTGGGGAGGATGAAAAGTTTCTGGAATTAGATAGTGGTTATTGTTGCACAACCTATGGGTATGTTAAAAACGACTCATCATAAATTCTTTCCCTAGACCGATATCTATAAGAGTTTTCTATCTTTTTCTTCTAGAATTCTTATAGTTTTATTCTTTAGGTTTAAGTCTTTCAAAGTAAATTAATTTTTCTAAGTGGTGAGAGGTGTGGATCCTGTTTCAGTCTTTTACATGTGGCTACCAGTTTTCCTGCTCCTTTTATTGGATGGGATGTTTTCCGCACTGTCTGTTTTGTCTACTTTGTCAAACTGAAGACCATTCTTCAGAGTATCACAAGAATGGAAAAATAAACACTTACATGTACTCAACATTAAATTGGAACTAGTGAACTAGTCGATCAAGACTTATGTGCACGTATGAAATTAGACCTCAGTTGGAATCAAGTAGGTGGGCAGAGGAGGATGGGTAAATTCACACCTAAGTGGAGCAATACATGTTTTTTGTGTGAAGGGAACAATTACAACTTTCACTTATAATATACAAAAGCAAATGATGTTGCCCAAACTCGTGTACCCCTGTCATATTCTGAAAGTCAGATTAAAAAAATTTGAGTTGTGCTTCAAACTAACTAATTTTATAATATATAAATTATATATCAATCAAAACAAACAAAAATCCCCCCAGTATAGTCAGGAAAAAATCACATAAAATAAAATTCCCACCCAGTGAAACTGAGAGCTAAGTCTGTCTCCTTTTCCCATGTCTCTGTTCTGTTGCTCCCTTCTCTTCCATACCCACCTGCCAGGCATGATTAGGCAAACTTGTCCCGGTACAACCAGCTATCCTCGTTTGCATGGGACCTTTCCGTCTTAGTATCAAAGGCCCCCTGGTCTATGAAATCTTTTGGTCGTGAGTGAATCTGGATGATTTGGTTGGTCACCCTACCTGTCAACAAACTAATCCTTTTATAGAGATGCAGAACTTACGTGTTTTCTTTCTTGCCAAAGCATTTCCATTTTCTCTGTCATATATACTGCTCCTTCACCTGCTTATCCCCTGGAGGAAGGAAGCAGGACCTTTGTGGGCACCTGGGCTCATTGTCCTTAGTTTGGTAGTTTGACTACGGCCATGACTCTACATCATATCTTTGGCCTAGAACCACTACAGTGTTAGAACACTTGAGTACCTTTAAATAACCAATTAAAAACAAATTTCATCACATTTCCTAAAAGAATGAGAAATGACAAAACTTTCATTTTTCTTAAAGAGAAAATTATTAAAATTCTCCTTTTTATATCCACTGAAAGACAATGTTCCTGTTCCCTGTGGCTTTCTGCTTTGGAAATAAATATTTAATCTAAATGTCTTTTTAACATCTTCCTGATTGGAGTAGATGCTCTCAAAGCCACAGCTTACCTGAGTTATAAACGCTGATTCACTTCTCAGTCTGGGGCTCTTCAACACCGCACAGAGTACGCAGAGCCTGAGGTGCTAAAAATGGACTTAGCCTCAATGTCAGCAACTCACTTGTGTTTTCATTCTTGCTGCAAGGATTCAAAGAAGACACAATTCCCAATTGTCACCTCTGATTTTCTCCTACATCCAGAAATACGTAGGGCTTTTCTATTTCTGAAGCCTTCTGATTTACTGCTGTGGTTAGTTAGATCAGTTATTGACCTTGATAATCACTTCTTCTCTAGCCTTAGTCTGGGTCACTCCCTTTTCAGAAGATAGAAGGGAAGTGTGAGGCATCTCTATCCTTGGACTGTAGTCTGAGGAGCATCCACTGGGTGCTGCTGGGAGCTTTACATTAGTTATTATATAGTAGCTCCTTTAAGCATGAAATGAATTATTATATCCATAGCACAAATGAATAAAGTGGGGGGACAGAGTGATAAAAATAGTGTTTGTAGGGTCAAACAGATCTGGTGTGGCTGCATCAAAATTTAAGACCAGAAATGTGACCATAACTTCCTGCCTTTTTTGCTAAGTGTGCTAATGCTACACTACATGGGCAAGGAACTACCTGGTTGGGATTTGGGAAGAATATGTATTTGTTTGATAATCAACCTGGATTCTCTTTGATTTTAATCCTTCCAACAATACCCCATGTTCTGTGCCATATCTAGATACAACCCAAGACCCGGTCACTTACACTGCCCTGGCAGGTACGTAGCACAGAGGGAGTAGACAGGGAATAGAGACCTCTCCAGTTTGGCTCAAAGGCAGCCCTTGAAACCTCACAATCGCTTCCCTGTCCTCGCTACTATTTTATTTTTATCCAATGCATTTATCACTTTTCTGACTCTTCATTTATTTCACTTATTTATTTATTATCTCTTTCTTGACTCCAGTATATAAATTCCATGAGGACAGGATTTCTGTTTGTTTTGGATCCCTCCTCTTCTCCGATGTCTAGGTACCTGGTCCTCAGTGAACATTTTTGGATAAATAAATAAATGAACTCTCAATGGGACAGAAAAGTGAAGTATAGTGGAGCTGCGCCTCATGGGAGGTTGGGGTAGCAAATCCCCTAAAGTATAGTGCATATGCAGAGAGCTCTGCTATCTCCGACTGAATTCAAGAGGTAGCTTTCCTTCCGGGACTGAAACAGATGTATATTTCTTTGGCTAAGCATAAAATGTAGTACTTGCCTTGCTAAGAGTATAGTTACCATATTGCACTGAGAATGCTTAAACACCGAAATCAGTAAAAGTCACAGAGTTTCTCCAGGTGAACACACATGAATGTAATGCTCCACTAGTGTGAGGAGAAATGTTCCTTCTTAATCCAGCCAGACATTAGCATTAGAGGTAGAATTCCTCCTCTGCCTCTAACAGAGTGAAATAAATGACAATCCTTGCTAGGCAAGCATGAAATCTGGACTGTTTTAAAAGCTAGCTTTCCTTTGAGTGTACCCCTTCACTTTCCCCTGGAATGGCCTATAGCTTTGCGTGAGGTCTGGGAGTTGGCAGTGGTGCCATCTTGCATTTTTCAGAGCTAGAAGGTGGCAGTGTTATGGCATTTATTCTGTAATCCATGGAGAAAGGCACTGCCCTAATCACTCCCAGTTTAGCTAAAGGTCAGGATGCATCTAGGAATTTTAAAAAGAGAAATAATGGCTCTTCAGCTTTCTATACACTTTTAGATTTATTTTGTGGTGTTGTTCTCCCACTTCCAGGGTGGTTTATTTCTGTTATCCAGGATCTTTGCTCTGGAAGCGATCACATTTTCACAATTCACCGTCAATTTAGATTTTGTGCCATACATCTGTTTGGCTCAGTCTCCAAGGTAGACGCTCCAAGAATGACTTGAAGCCTTATGCTCTGCATTTAATCACATCATAATTTTCCAAGATGGATGATGCTTCTGGCAAATAGAAGGAAATTTTAATTTGCAGGTCATTCACACACTTGTAACATGACTACAGAAGGATGTTGAAAATTAATGTCTATTTTACATTTATTCCAGGGGAAAGTGAAAAAAAAAACAACAAAGGAATAAATTTCTAAACTTTTAGATACCTTGCAAAGAAATGTCTTTAGTTCTAGGTATCCCCAAGTGAGGTTCACAGGTACACTGATATACCCCAAGCATAAGTGGGGAAAGGGGAAAGGGAAAAGGTGACTCACCATCCAGGTTTGCCTGAGACTTAAGGTTTCCCATAAAGTGGAGCTTGTAGAACCCAAACATTAGGCAAAGTACCAGGTAAACCAGGATGGTCGGTCACTCTGGAAGGAGATGAAAAGATCTGAATGTTGTAAACATTACTAGAGTGTCACTCACACTCAATTCTATTACTTGTTCATTCATTGAGCCATTGTTTGCCTGACATCTACTACAGGTCAAGAACTGTGCCAGGAGTGGGGAATAAACACAATGTGACTAAGGCTCCCGGTGCACACCATAAGGTTCAGAGCCTGATGGACTTTAAGACACTGAGCAGAGAAGGAACCTAAGTATCTCATAGTCAAAACCATCCTCCTCTGATTCATAGATAAGAACTCTAAGACTCAGAGGTTATGAATAGCTGATGGTCTTATAGTACATTGGACCACTCACTCGAACCCTCAGCTCTTAAAGGCTTTCCCTGTTCATTGAACCAAACTGTCTCTGTCTCCATCTCTCATCAGCTGCCACTTGCATTTCAGCCTTTGCTAAAGTAAAAACTTCATCATATTGCATATGTGCCTATCCAGGTTATAAATCTAGATTCTACTGGCCCTGTATTGATTCTAGGTTTTGGATAAAATGACAATCCATTCCTGAAGTAATGACAATAATTTATAAATAATAATGAGTTAACATAGTCAAAAATAAAAGAAGGAGAATTATTCTTATGGAAATATATACATTGATCTTTTGTGTGTAAACAGATCAATCCTGCATATGTTGTCTATTAAGACATTTGTCACTGTCTACCATTTATCATAATCATTTATGACGTATGTTATATGCTCTTGATAAAGGTCCATATACTACCCATAATTTAGAATCTCAGCACTTTACTTGGTGCCTTGAATGTAGCTGATATCTAATAATAATTGCTCAGAAAAAAAAACAAAACACATGAATAGAAACACATACTCTTTCAAAAGTCTGTCAGTTTGGGCAACTGCTTTCCTAGGAAAAGGAACAACTGTTTCAACCTTGTCTTGCCTTGAAGCAACCCCATTAAAAAAAAGCATTTAGCTTACTAAATGCCTATGTGTTTGAGCTTTTTGAAATGATTTCCTGGCACAAGATCTATTCTATTCATGTTTTTCAATTCAGACAGCTTTTACTGATACGGACTAACCTCTGAGGTTACAGAAAGTAGGAAAAGAGCTGGAGAAAGCTTGTTTTGAAGCTGGTCCAAAAGTAAACATGTTTTCACAGCATCTAACACAGTCCTGGCACATTGGAGGTTTTAAAGAAATGCTTATTGGAGGATAAGATAAATCAAGTTAAATTTCACTCCTATGTGGAATCCAAAGGGGAAGCTCCTTTCAACATTCCAGAAGATATAGGTGTTTATATTAATTTAGTCAAAAGGGATAATGATTTTTAAAGTATTGGGAACAAAAGATTTGTGACGATGGTAAACTCCTTTGAATTTAGAATAAGGGTAAGAAAAACTTTCCTCATCTCAGGAGGAGAAAGATCAACCTAATTACATATTTAAGACCTAAGTAATCTTCGGAGTTACTTCCATTCATTAACTATTATTCCACTTTGGTATACTATTAGTTTATAAGCTCTTAAAAAACTTAACTTTGTCACACTATATCTTTCAAATCAATAAGTTGTTCTCAATGTCTATCCTTATAGAACACCTGTTTTTGTCTAGATAACCTGATTTTTATTGTATTCATTGCTTTCTTTGTCCCAAGTTCACCTTGTAACAAGAACTACTCGACTTTATAATTTCTCTTGCCCACAGGGACCAGACAGCTTCCCTTTAGCTATATTTAAGACTATGTCTAAGGAGTTCTCTCTCTACTTTCTCTACTCCCCCAGGCTTCCTCTATCTGCTCAGACAGATGGCTTAGAGATTGAACTCTCTGTTCCATATCCTTCTGCCTTCAGAGACCTTTTCACATTTAACACATCCTGGACCCAACTATTGTTTATGATGTCTCTTTTAATTTTTCATATAAAACCCCACATTAAAAGTGACGTAGCTCTTGAGACACAGTTGATATTGAAGACAAGGCAACTATTATTATTACAAATGTTTGCGACTGCCAGGAGTTAGCAAGCTTTAGAGCAGTGGTTCTCAACCTTCCTCGTGCCGCAGCCCTTTAATACAGTTCCTGTGGGTCGTGACCCACAGGGTGAGCACCACTGCTTTAAAGGAAGAGCTGGTCTTCATTCTGTTGCATGTTTTTGACTCAGCTGTGCTGATATCAAGCTTAAAACTAATAAATTCTATTAAAAGAATTTTGGCTATAGTTCCCTTATAAACATACTGTCAATGAATTGATTTTATTTCACTAACTCTTTAAATTATATGAATTGATTTTTTAGCTAACAGACTACTTCTCAGAGTACTTTTGTTAATTACTAAATAAACTTATTAATTTTACTTTGCATAATCAGAGTTTTTTTTTAGAAGCAAAATTTCAAATTCATTGACTAGCCAGAACACACAGGCGAGTCAATATAATTCAGAACAGTTGATTGTAGTGTTTTATTATTCTATCACAACAGTCAGAAGCAATGAGTGAGTTATTTTAATTAGGTATAAATGTATTTCAGATACTCAAATTATTCTAAAGCAATTCCCTAGGAACTATACTTGGCAGTATGCTCCCTCGTCATCTTAGAATTTACAGTTTGAAAGGTTATTCAAGAATAACACGATAGTTTTAGCACCTTCTTCCTCAAACCTTAAACATTTCCATTGTGTGTCCATATTGTAAGAGCCAACATTAGTGGTTCAGTCTAAAAGTATAAAAACTATAGTAACCACATACCATTTCAGTCATGAGGATATCACAGGATGCCCAGGAAAAGGACTATCTCCCTGAGTGGAGTATCTTTTAAATTCTAAGTGCAATAGAAGGTCTCACCACAAGTAGCTACTGGAGCATAGCTGTTTTCCTTGACGGTCAAAGCTCTCTCTGTGTAATGTGGAGAAGTAAGTATGTGTCATAAAACACTTATATACGTTGATTTTTATTTTCTTGTAATGAGCATTTCACAGTTCATATGATCTTCTCAGTGCTATGGAACAAGATAAAGCCTATTGCACAGAGTTAGGGACATTATCTTTGTAATCGGATGCTCTAAATTTGGGCCCTGATTCTGCTGCTGGTGTGTGTCCTTGGAAAGTAATTTAGCCTCTCTGAGTTCTATTTTCTAGGGCACAATTATCTCAGACTATTGTTCAGGAGAATAAAGAGTACACATATGAATGCTTAGTATAGGAAGTCCCTGATATAATTGCAACTACCATCTCGAAAAAATATACAAAGAATATATGTAGTGAAAATCTTACTATCAGTATTTCCAGCTCTCGAATGACTCTGTTCACTTAATTCATTTTGACGTTACATGATAAATTGTTTTTATTTGCCAACAAAAGTCTTATAAAAACTCTGTTTCAGCCCCATCATCCTGATTTGATTATGATTGTAGCTCTAAATCATTTCCTCTGCAATGCTGTTTTGTTTCTTTTGTGTATTTTAAGATAATTCCTATCTAAACATGGTATGAACCACATCACCAGAATCTAATTAGTAGATCACCTGCTCCAGCAGCATGTGCCTTTATCTCATTACTCCTCCCCTGTGAGCCATATGTCTGCTTCCGACATCCATCTTTCTAGGTGATTATTGTAACAAAGAATTTATTCGGTTTTGTAACAACTGCCTGTCCTTTCTGCAAGGCATTTCTTTTCTCAAGTTTCCCAATTCAGACATCCTGCAGTTGTCTTTCCCCACCTCCTGCTGTGAATATGGTCCAAAGTAATACAGTTTCTTTTTCTATCCTATGTGTGCTCATTTTATTTAGTTCACTGATATTGAAAGTCACCACATTGTCATTGTTGGTTTTATTTGTTTATGCCCTTTGTGATGATTTTTTCAGAAAGAATTATATAAGCATCATGCTGAACTTTGTGACCAAAAGCTATGGTATGCCAGGATATAATATAGGGAAAAGTCAGAAAAGTGTAAGAAGTGAGTTGAAAACAATGACTAGTGTTGGATTTATTTTTATTTATTTATTTATTTTTTTTTGTGAGACACAGAGTCTAACTCTGTCACCCTGGATAGAGAGCCCTGGCATTATCATAGCTCACAGAAACCTCAAACTCCTGAGCTCAAGTGATCCTCTTGCTTCAAATCCTGAGTATCTGGGACTATAGGCATCTGCTGCAATGCCTGGCTAGTTTTTCTATTTTTAGTAGAGATAGGGTCTCACTCTTGTTTAGGCTGGTCTTGAACTCCTGAACTCAAGAAATCCACTCACCTCAGCCTCCCAAAGTGCTAGGATTACTGGAATGAGCTACCATGCCCGGCCTAGTATTGGAATTTTAAAAAGTTCTAGCCCCTAACTCATCTCTGTTGGGAAAAAGCTGTTATGGGAAAAGTCCCTATATATTTTATGGAATCAGGATACTGATTAGTTTCAATGACTTTATCTTAAATGTCCTAGGAGCTTTTTGAGTTAAAGTGAAAATATTTCCAGGGACAATGTATACTTTTCTGCAAGATCCACTATTTTCTTTTAATATTTAAGAAAACACTATTCATGCATTCAGTATACATTTATTGAAAGCCTGCTATGCACATGCACTGTTCCAGGAACTGGGAATGGCATGATGAAGAGGACATACATACCTTTATGACTTTTTGAGTTATTAGGGAAGTCAGGCTATGAGGGTGAACAAAGCAAAGGATAAAATGAGAAGACAGTGATACCAGGAATGCCTTACCTGGTGGAAAGGCCATTTTCAGAGTATAGAGCTGAGATCCTGGAAGTGATCAAAGCTGGCTTAAAGTTCCATTCCCTTCATAAATAATAGAGAAACCTTAGAATATAAAAATCTCTGAACATGGCTAGAGTGGAACCATACCTAGGAGCTACTTATTTTGCAGTCCTTAGTAGATTACTCAAGTAAAATGGGTAACTTTATTTAAAAAATACTTTGTCCCAACTCTATCAACTTTCATTATTATATACTTTCTAGCACACTATTTGTCTCTTTAAAACATTTACATAATTGAACTTTTCCCCAGAATTTATTTTGAAAAATTTTGAACATATCAAAAAGTTTAACACACATATTATTTCTGACAATGAAGTTTATGAACATGCCACCATGTGCTTATGTTGGCAGCACCATAGAAACAACTTGGTAAGGTTTCATAACCTTGGTATAACAATGTCTCACAGCTGTATTTGTGGCAATATAATATGTGGCAGTGTTTTGCTGAATGGTGTTCATTATTGTTGAACAATAAAACAAAAAACATTGTTGAATGTTTTTGTGTGCTCTTATGAAAATGTTGTAGCTTGAATTAGACCAAAGAACACAAGTTGAATTTCTTGTTCAACTTGGCAAATGTGGAAATGAAATAAGGGACGCTTTAGTCCAAGTTTGTGGGGATAATGCCATGAAGAAAATGACAATGTACAAATGGAATAAGCATGGTTCTGAGGGGAACAAAAGTGTCACTGATGAAGTTAGGGTGGCCAGTAACAAGCAGAACTTCCAAAAACATTGGAAATATTTATTGATATGGACATCGAAATTGTTGGGTGAAGTATAGCAGACAAGTAAACACTGATAGAGAAACAGGAAAATCTTAATAGATTGGCATAAGAAAGATTTTGCAGAAATGGTCCCAAAGTAGCTCAGTGATGAACAAAAGCAAAGAAGAGTCAAACTTTGCAAAGGCATTTTGTAGAGGCAAGATGATGTTTTGGGCCATGTTATCACTGGTGATGAAACATGGATGTACCAGTATGACTCTGAAACAAGAGTCAAGGTGCGCAGTGGAAGTCAGCAAATTCTCTGCGATCAAAAAACTTCCATCATTCCAAATCAAGAATCAAAATAATGTTGCTAAATATTTTTGATATCAGAGAGATTATTCATTATGAATTTGTACCAACTGGGTAGTTAACCAAGTTTATGATTTGGAAGTGAGAAAAAGGCTGCATGGAAAAGATGAAAGCAATGTGAACTTTTCACTAACAGCTCGTGGTTCCTGCATCAGGACTATGAACCAGCTCACGTGGCACTATGTGTGAGGGAGATTTTAGCTAGTAAAAAGATAACTATATTGGAACACCTTTCCTACTCACCTCATCTCGCCCCCAATGACTTTTTCCTTTACCTGAAGATAAAGGAAATATTGAAAGAAGACTTTTGATGATATTTAGGGCATCAAGGATAACATGATGGTAGCTCTGATGGCCATTCCACAAAAAAGTTTGAAAATTGCTTTGAAGGGTGGACTAGGTGCTGATATCAGTGCATTATATCCCAAGGAAAGTACTTCAAAAGTGTCCACAGTGATTCAGCAATGAGGTAGCACTTTTTCAAGGATGACTTTGTGACCTTCATTGTCAGACCTTATAGGCCTGAAACAAAGATTCTACTACAATTAACACTTTGCTATATTTGCTTTTTTACATATCAATTTATCTATCCATCTCTCTATTTATCAACACATTTTTTATTCAGTTGAAAACTCTTTGTGGACATCAATACACTAAACCTTTTAGTGTGTACTTCTTTAACTAGAGTTTAATATTTGTTTGTGTCTGTATATGTATATGGCAAATATGTATTTTTACATTTTCAGTATAGCACACACATGATGAAATGTACAAAACCTAGTTGAACTATTCAATGAATCTTGAAAAATGCATACACTTATCCAATCCAAATTGTTATCAAGATGCAGAGCACTACCAGTACTCAAAATAGTGTTCTTAAACTCTTTCCTAGGCAATTCTTGTCCCTGCTACTCCAGAGGCAACCACTGTACTTATTTATTTTCAGCACGGATTAATTTTACCTATTTTAGAACTTTATATAAGTTGATACAGAAAATATAAAGCTTTTTGTGTGAGGCTTTTTAAACTTAGTAATTGATTTTGAGATTTATCTATGTTGTGTGTATTAGTAGTTTGTTCCTTATAATTGCCAAATAATCAACATATTAATATATAGCTGTCTCCATAGCCATTTTTTTTTCTGATGATGGACTTTTGGGCTCTCATCAAGTTAAAGATATGAATAAAGCTTCTATGAACATTCCTGTCTAAGTTATTTCTATAGACATGCACTTTCATTTCTTATGCATAGTTTCCTAGAAGTAGAATATCTGGGTCATAGAAAATGTGTATGCTTCAGTATCATGTGGGTATATTAAGTAAGGTGTAAGTTATTTAAAAAGATCAAAAATTTTTTTTGAAGGAGTTGTGCATACCAGGAGAAATATACAAGACTTTCATTTGTTCCACACACTAGCCAATTGGTTTTTAATTTTAGCCATTCTTGGGAATATAATGGTATCTCATTATAGTTTTGTTTTGCATTTCCCTAATGATTATGACTTTGAGCACTTTGTCATGTGTGTGACTTTAATTATGAGTTATCTATTTACTTCTTTTGGCTTTAAAAAAACTATGTTGCTTGTTTGATTAAACAATCATTCAGTCACAGAAGTTCTTTATTCATTCTGTATTTGAGTTCTTTTTCAGATACATCTCTTGTGAATATTTTCTTCCAGTTGGTAGCTTGATGATTCATTTTTCTAAGGGTAGTTGTGAGGAGAAGATTTTATTTTCATGAACTCTAATTAATCCCTTTTTATGGCTATTTCTTCTTGTAACCTGCTTAAAAAATATTAACCTGTCTCTAAGTGGTGAAGATTTTTTTATTATTCCAAAAAATTGTATAGTTCTACCTTTTTATTTGGATCTATGATTGAATTATTTTTTGTACATTGTGAGGCAAGAGTTGAGATTCACTTTTTTCCACATGGATATTGAATTTCTCAATACTGTTTGTTGAAAAGTCTTTTTCTTTCCCCTTGGATTGCTTTGGCACCTTTGTCAGACATTAAATGACCATGTGGTTCTATTTTAGAGGTCTGATCATTTAATGTCAGACATTAAATGACCATGGAGTTCTATTTGGATTTATTGCTCTTCTTTTTATCTATATTTAGATCACAGTCTTGGTTTTATAGTTTATAGCTTTAGAGTAGTCTTATTATCAGGTAGTGTAAATTCTCCAACTTGGTTCTTATTTTTCAAAATAGATTTTACTATTCTACAAAATTTTCATGTCTACATAAATTTTAGCATTCACTTGTTAATTCCTATAAAAAGGTCTGCTGGTATTTTGATTTAGATTGCATTAAATCCATAGATAAGCATGGGGAGAAGTAACAAAATCTTAACAAAATAGAGTTTTTTAATCCATGGACATCATATATGTCTTCTTTTATTTTTGTTTTCAGTCTTTATAGTTTTTAGTTTGTTATGGACTGAATGTTTTTGTCTCACAAAAATTCTTATGATAACCCCTGACCACCAATATGATGGTATTTGGAGATGGGGCTTTGGGAGATAATTAGGTGATCCAGGTGGGAATTTGGTCTGAAAAGACTAATGCTTTTATGAGGATAGATATCAGAGAGCTTGATATTTCTCATTTAAGTGCACGCTCAGGAAAGACGAGGTCGGAACATTGAGAAGGTGGCTATCTAGAAGCCAGAAAGAGGACCCTTGTACAAAGGTACAAAGACTGTACTCACACAAAGACTGATCTTGCTAATCCCAGACTTCTAAGCTTGGAACTGTAAGAAAATAGATTTCTGTTGTAAAATCCATTTAAGTTCATGTTTTTTAATCTTTTTTTTATGGCAGCCTAAGACCTAGTACATAGCTAGGTTCTGCATATTTTTGTTAAATTTATTCCTATAGATTTTTATATCTTTTACAAATGCATCATTTCAAAATTTACTTACTAGTTATTTACCACTAATATATATAAAAATCTAACCTTTTTATGTTGACTATATAATGTGTTATTTTGTCAAAATGACTTAGTAGTTCTTATTCCAGTTATTTATTGCTGAAAAGCAAACTCCTAACTCAGTGACCTAAAACAACAAGAACATTTTTTTTTTCAGTCATGAATCTGCAATTTGAGCAAAGTTCTCTGGGTACAGCTTGTCTCTGCCCCACACAATGTTAACTGGGACAACTCAAAGGCTAGCATCTGGGATAATTTGAAGGCTCACTCATTCATATGTCTGATGATTGATACTGAACGTAGGCTGAGTACATAACTGGGACTGTCGTTGGAACACACACACATGTTCTTTGCATGTAGCTGCTTGAATTCCTTGTGTTGGAGTAGCTTGGTGCTAAGGATAAAACCCTTGAACGGTAGAGGACAGAGAGAGAGAGAGCCCGAGCACACACATGTCAGCCCCCAGTGGAGGATGTAATATCTGTTATGACCCAGTTTTGGAAGTCACACAGTATCACTTCCTCTGCATTCTATTCTTGAAGGCAGTCAGAAAATTGCCCAGTTGCAAGGAAAGGGGAAAAGACTCCACCTCCAGACGGGGGAGTAACAAGACTCTAAAAAAGCGTATGGCACTGGAAATTTTGCAGTGAATATTTTTGGAAACACAGTTTAACAGTTCTATCAGTATTTTGATAGAGTCCTTAATATTGTCTAAATAGTCATTCATTTTGCTGTGATGGGAGATATTTTTATATTTAAAATGTTCTTTATGTCTTTTATTTCTTTATCTTATCTCATTGCAATGACCAGGACCTCCAGTAAAATGATAAAATGATGAGTGTAAACATGTCCTTGTTCATAACATGGGAGGTGCTTTAATATTTCACATTATGTGTGATATTAGCTATGAGTCATAGGTGATCTTTATTAAATTGATTTCCACAATTTACATAATTAATTATAAATAGTGCTAAATTTTGTTAAGAACTTTTCTTGCATCTAGTGAGATGATCATGTATTTTTTAATCTAGTAATATAATGAATTACAGTAGTTTTTATTTTTTATTTTATTTATTTATTTATTTTTGGGAGAAGAGTCTCACTTTGTTGCTCTTGGTAAAGTGCTATGGTGTCACAGCTCACAGCAATTTCAAACTCCTGGGCTTAAGTGATTCTCTTGCCTCAGCCTCCCGAATAGCTGGGACTATAGATGCCTATAACACCCAGCTATTTTTAGAGACAGAGTCTTGCTTTTGCTCAGGCTGCTCTCGAAGCCATGAGCTGAGGCAATCTACCTGCCTCCCAGAGGGCTAGGATACAGGCGTGAGCCACTGTGCCCGGCCTACAATAGTTTTTAAAATGATAAACAAAACTAGAATAACCATTGCTTTATGATGCATTGTCCTTTTTATAAATTTCTAGATTCATGTTTCTAATATTTTCTTAAGGGTATTTTAAATCTGTATATAAAAACAGTAGTCTAAAAGTTTTTGGTAATAATTGTATTAATTTTGACATCATTGTCATTCTAAAATCAATAAAACATGTTGGGAAATCTTTCTTTCCTTCTATGTTCTGAAAGATTGTGAGTAGGTTATATGTCTCTTAACTCTTACAGATATAGGAGCATTAACCAGCAAAATATGGGACGTATATATTGTTTGTGGGATGATTCCTCAACAAATTCAAATTTTTAAATACAAATGAGGTTATTCCTATTTTATATTTCATTCTGTAACAGCGTGCTAAGTCATCTTTTTAAAAAAGATTTGTTTGTTTTATCTAAATAGTTGAGTATATTACTGTAAAGTTGTTCATTATATTTCCTGATTAATTTTTAATGACTTTCATTCTTGATATTGGTGCTTAATATTTTATCCCTCCTTTTTTGATCAATGAAGCCAGAATTTTATGAAATTTCTTCTCTTTTCAAAGAACCAAATATAATTTTCTTAAAAGTTAAAAATTACTTTTAATTTTTAGCTTATTTGAATAATATGTATCTCTGTCTTTCTTTTGTTCATAATTGTATCCCCCGTGTCAGTACATTATTGGGCTGATAACAGGTGCCTGGTAAGTATTTATTTATCAAGTGAATAGATAAATGATCTTTTTGTTCTAGTTATGTTATCAGAGTCATACATTTTTTTTTTTTTTTTAAGAGAGTCTCACTCTGTTGCCCTAGGTACAGTGTTGTGGTGTCATAGTTCACAGCAACCTCAAACTCTTGGGTTTAAGTGATTCTCTTGCCTCAGCCTCCCAAGTAGCTGGGACTACACAATGCCCGGCTATTTTTTGGTTGTAGTTGTTGTTTAGCAGGCCCGGCCTGGTTCAAACCTGCCTGCCTTGGTGTATGTGGCCAGCACCCTACTCACTGAGCTAATCACTCTGGGTGCTAAGCCAGAGTCATCAATTTTATCAGGATAATATTATTAAATTAAATTTTTCCTTTTCACCAACTTTTAAGCTATGAATAGAAATAATCACAGAGGGCTCTGAATTGAGACATCTATAATCCTACATTTTGGTTATAAGAGATATAAGTGAAATTTTCCCTAATCTGATTTCAGTGTCTGCTACTAAATATTATTAGATTATAATATATAAATTGAATGTTATCAGGTTGTTTCTTCTTTTTATTCAGGCAACTATCTGGGGGTAAATGATCCTTAGAGAGGTAGTCTTCCCAAGAACATTCTTTTAAAGAAACTGTAGCAATATTATAGCTATTCCTGACATTGACCCCCCTTAAAAATATTTTCGAGCTGATATTTAGGTAAAAATCATTGACCTAAGAGGTTGACAATTGTTTTCACATTCTGAGGGATCAGTATTTACATCATGAAGGATATAACTATTAATGTAAACTACATCAGTCTTGTCAGAGTGCTAGATTAGGGCTAAAAGAAATACTTTTTGATTTTACTCATGGGATTTGACCAGCTATTATAAACTAAGGTTAGTAGGCTCAAATTTTTAACAGGATTCAAAATTCTATTTTGCTGCAAGGCTGCATTCGAAAAGGGAACAAAATTTTAGACCTAGATGTTTTCTATTTTGCTTCCTAGATCTCTTATCAACAGATTGTATGAAAAGCTAAGAGTACATTTCTGACTTCTATATGGGGATGTTTTTAATCACTGAGAAGTGAAATGTAATGTCCCTTCATCACAAGAAAAGACAATAATACATTTGTTTGAGTTTGGAGGCTTGAGAAGGCTTGGAAATGGTTGTTTAAAAGTATGAAAACATTCTCACATAAGTTTGCCATTATTTACAAGCTTCTTGATTGAATTTTATGAGGTGTATGATATGGGCCTCTCTACTCCCTAAATTCTGGGTTCTCTATTCCTGCTAGCATCTGTTCACGAGACAGGCTTCTTGGTTATGGTCTTTTTTAACAGGATGCTTATTATTTGTTCCTGTGAGACTTTTGCACTTGCTTCTTGATTTTCACCTCATCACCACATTTCCCTCAATGTATATATGTTCTATTCCATCTTTCCTATTCATTCAAACATGTCCACATGTCCTCAAAACATGAGTAGAGTCCCACATTTTCCAGATTTTTCCACTTTGGAGTTTAGAATAATTGTTCTCTTATAATTATTCTCAATAATTAGAATATCATTCTCATCAGCTCTCATGGCTTCATTAATTTTGACTTTCAAATACTCTGTAAAATTACTCTCTACTTTATGTATTTATGCTTTTTAAAGCCAGATGGACTATAGCCCCAGCTTGAGAATAAGTACCATGTATAATATTTAAAAAATAGATTATGTTCAATATAGAGAAGTAGTTAAACAAGTAAATTCTGGTCAAACAAACCTAAGTTCAAATACCAACTCCTATGTATTAATGAGATAGGTAGGTTATTTCACATCTCTAAGCATAAATTTCTTTATCTTTTTGTAAATAAGAGACAATGCAAGTATGAATTAGAAATGGTAGGTTTATAGCAAGGATTAAATAAGATAATGCATGTGATATGAATGCTCCATAGTTAAGAAATTCAAGTTACTTTTATACCACCACCACATTTTTTAGTGAGTTAGTATTATCTTCATAAATACTATTTTTGAACTGAGCCTCTGTGACATATATACTACCATTTGGATCTACCTCAAAATACCCTCATATATTTGTTTTACTTGCTTCAGTTATTTGTTCTCAGATTTTTGTTTTCTCCCTTAACTTCAAGCTATTGGTTTTATCCTTTCCTTGATGTCAATAATCCTGTAGCAAGAAGCGTAGCATTCATTGTTTTGCTTCTTATCTTATTCATTGTTTTGCTTCTTAGGATGGGATTTTCCCTAAAACTTTCACGGATTTTATATTACCTATTTTAAGAAATAAAAGTGTTAGTGTTAACAATTCTGGCTGTGAACTTGTGCCTGGCACACGCTAGGGACAGTACATTTTTTTTTTAATTTGTGAATTAATCAGCAGACTAATAATCAATGCATGAATGGAGAGCAGGCATGGATAAATATTTACTTGCTCTCCTGTTGACTGTCCGATGCAACTTATCTCCTGCTTTCCCCTGCACCCATTCTTCCATTTGGTTGAATGACATCAAGCTTGTATCATATTTAATTTATTTATTTTTGTGTGGGTGTTTTTAGTTTGAGTTCTCCTTTTCTCCACTTACTCTTCTTGCAATTTTGGTTTCGTTAAAATCACATTTGGAATTACACTGATATAGTACAGAATTCCCTTTAGTTTTTGTTATTTCCGTCCCCAGTTCCTATAGTTTCACCTTAAGTTTAGATCACAGTCATTAATCCTGATTTTTGTGCTTGAACTTGTTCAAAACATGAGGACTAGATCTTCTGATCCTTTCTGAATTCCCCACTTCAGTCCAACTTCTGTTTTCATTAAGAAATTCTGCCTAGTTAGCCTAGCTCCAGCTGGCTAACTAGAATTTGGTATTCAAAACACTCTCTACTACTGGCTCTGTCCTCTGGTCTATTGCCTTCTCTTACAGGATGCTGAACATGCCCTACTTATTATCCCTGCAATTTCTGTTTTTGTTGCATGTGGTATAAAAAGTGGAAACCTAGCCAGATACAAAACTGTGCAAATTCTTTCTCAGTACGTAGGATAGTGTTCTACTTTATAGAAAGAGTTCATTCCTATGCCATTTGATAATAATTTCAGCTGTCCAAAGACTTGAAAATATCTAAATTTCACATGTGAAACTTAACTACCTTCTAAATCGATGTTTAATGTTTTTATCCCAACAAAATTATAATTTATTATTAAAGTAATAAATTTAATACCAACACGCAATTCCTATATTCATGTGATTATAATGGTAGATTCCAAAATTTCCTAGCATTTCTGTTTTATTCCATTCTACTTATTTTTATAAAGTTGGTTGCTACCTATTAATGACCTTGGTTTCTGTGTTTTATTAAATTTGTTAGATTCCATTACAACAGAAAATGTGACATTCCTGAAATTTCTCTTATAAGCTGACATTATTAATTTGGAGTTACAGTGGCCTTCACTTAGGGAAGTTAAAAAAAAAAAAGAACAAAAAAAGTGTAGAAAAATATTTTGTACATCATGAATTTTTTATTGATTATTTTCTTACTGACTCAGATTTAATCCCTCCTCCACCTCATATATAGCATACTGCCCAGTTCTTTTTATGTATTCATTTGTGCTTACCAATTAAAACTCCTTGACAGCCAAAGAACTGGGAAATGTTCTGAAAAAAAGGTTAGGCTGGGATTTTCATAGGTTGGTTCCTTTTCATAATTTTGAACAATGTGGGAGAATTGTTCCCAAGGGTGTTCCCCAGAGTGGCTAAAGGCAATATTTCAAAAAAGATATTTCATAATTTTAAACCATTTTGCAAAAATTTATGTTTAAATGAAATTACTTTGTTGACTAAAGGGTTTATCCAAGGCGTTGATATGCAAACAAGCATTATAAGTCTCTACGTGGTGGTCCAGAATCTGTCATAGAATAGTCATTTTCAACGTACAATTAACACAATGTTGAAAACTGGATGGAAATAGAAGACGCTGAGCTAGGAGCTAAAGGACTAGAAATCTCATCCCAGCTCAGTGCACGCCTTAGGCAGAGCAGCTGATCTTTTTACTTCTCAATTTCGTTTTCTGTAAAGTTAAGAAGACAGAAATAATAATCACTATATTTTTTACAGTTTTATTAATCTAAGATGTGAAAAGCTTAATAGCTTTCCTAAAGAGATTTGGAGGCAAAGTGTCACTGCTGAACATAGTTACAGGACTTCACCTTTAATAGCATCTCATTGGCCTTGGGTCCTCACCCTCAGCCTTCTTACTCAACACACAGTCATCAGTCTATAGTTTGGAAGAAAAACTTTGCCTATCACCTAATTTTCATTTCAAACTCAATGAAACTTCCTACTTACTGTGGTTTGGGGTTGAAGCCACAAACAACTAATTTGCCTGCACCCAGACTGCTTTGCAAACTTCCACAGACTGAAAATATGCTCACCCAAGCTTTGTAGTTATTTGTGCTCTCTTATCCAGACCTGGAGGATTCAAGATCCAAATTAATGACTGGAAATTTCAAGTGAAAGTTTAATTATCACAAATATTATACATTTTAAGGTGAAATTAAAGAGTTAAATAGTAATTGGAGAAGGAATACTTTCTGTCAAATAGGGCTATTTGACTATTAGGGCTAATTCCTAGGAATTATTTGAGAATAAATTATTTTATTAACTAAAATTTATAATTATTTGTAATAATACAGTACAAATAGATTCTCTCAAATGCAACAAAAAGGTAGAAAATTATAAATCCGTAATTATGTATTGGATTTGAAAAAATGTTTTTCCCATCCCATTTTATCAACATTGTAGGAGAATAATTTCATAATGGTATTTACAATTGTAATTTTTTTTTTTTTTGTAGTTTGTGGCTGGGGCTGGGTTTGAACCTGCCACCTCTGGCATATGGGGCTGGCACCCTACTCCTTTGAGCCACAGGTGCTGCTCTATAATGTAAATATTTTAATAAGTATATAAACATGTGATCAAATTATAGAACAGATGTCATTTTAGAGCAACTACTTTGAAACACTTAATTTTTCCATAGTATATTTTCAAAACATCTACTGTATTTGGTTTCAAATCCCTAACATTTGTGATTTGTCTGAGAGGTCTACTGAGAGGTAGATGAGATGCATTGACCCAACTAAAAATGAATAGAACTCTTTAGTTATGAAATTTATACTAATTTTGTTAAATGTTAAATTTCATTACTTAGTCAAAATCCTCTTTTCCTCTGCTCTTCTTTTTGCCTTTAAAAAATTTTTTATTTATTAATTTTTGTGACAGAGTGTCACTCTGATGCCCCAGGCTAGACAGTTCAAGCATCAACCTAGCTCACAGCAACCTGAAATTCCTGGGTTCAAGTGATCTTCCTCCTGAGTAGCTGGAACTACAGGTACTGGTCACAGTTCCCAGTTAATTTTTCTATTTTTAGTAGAGATGGGAGTCTCACTCATGCTCAGGTGGTCTTAAAGTCCTGAGCTCAAGTGATCCTCTTGCCTCAGCCTTCCAGAATGTTATGATTATAAGCGTGAGCCACTGTGCCAGCCCATTTTTGCCTTTTTAATGCCATTCTCTTATATTACATTAAAAAAATACTTTAAACCTTTTAGTTTAGAATACCTTTATATTACAGAAACTCCATAATAGTGCCAGAGAGTTCCCATGCATTCCACATCCAGTTTTCCTTAGTATTAAAATCTTACCTTAATATGGTTCCTGTGTCACAATGAAGGAACTGATGTTGAAGTGTTATTAACTACATTCTGTATTTTAGTGGTCAGATTTACGTAGTTTATACTTAATGTCCTTTTTCTCTGTGCCCCATTCAGGATACCACATTGCATTCAGTATTCATGGGCAACTTAGGCTTTTTGATACTGTGACTGTTTCTCAAACTTTATTTTTTTGATGAACCTGATACATTTTAAGAATATTGGTCAAATATTTTGCGGAGTACCACTCAATTGGGGATTGTCTATTTTTTTTCTTACCGGGGTTATAGATTTTAGGCATGAAGTGAAATGCCATTTTTATTACATCATCTAAAGGGGATGTACTATCAACAGAACATTGTTGTTGAGGTTAACTTTGATCACCAGGTTGAGGTGGCATTTGTCAGCTGTCTCCATTATGAACTGGTTCCTCTTTTCTCTGCATACTATACTCTTTATGAAGAAGTCACTTTGTACAACTCACACTTAGGGAACGGAGGAATAGTGGCTTAAAAAAATAAGAAAAAAATATCATGGATGTAGTGGTGATACACAGATTTGTATAACCCTTTACTATTTGAAAAGTGAATTTATTTATATATCACCTAGCCACCCACCTTATGTGATAGGAATGGAATAAATCATAGGGGTAAGAGTAATTGGTAACGTGTCAAAGAGGTGAAACAATAAAAAGGAATCAGATAGAATACTTCCTTTAGTAAAATTTGCCGAATGGAAGCTGGTTGCTTTATGCTTCCTGGAATATTTCATTGTTGTATCTTTTCTGTCACTTAGATATTGTCTTTTGAATGTCTTTCTATCACTCAAATCTCAGTGTTACAAATGAAAACCTGTCATTCTTTCTTTCCTACTGCTCAGCTATATACATCTCCCTGTCCGTCTCCCCGACAATCCCATATCCTTTTTAAAACAGCTCTTCATTCAAACTTACCTGGTTCTGTTAAAAGAACTACCCTTTCTTGGCTGGATTCCATTCCATTACATTGAAGTTAATTCTTTTACTTAATTCTCCATACTCAATGAGTCAATAAATATTTCCTTTGTTCGAGATATTTCTTTTTATCTTTGTTGTTGAAATCAGAGCCCTCATTATGCTTGTATTCCTTCATGCCTGGATTCCTACAAAGTTTTTTTTCAATTATTACCTACGTATACTAGTTCTTTCTTAAAATTGTCTTCCAATGCCAATTGTATTGGCCCACTTCCCTGCTCCAAAAAGTCTAGCAAATTTCTGAATTTTAGCACAGAATCTCTTCATGTCTCCTGGATTCAATGAAACAGACACAACCTCACATCCCACTATACCATGGCAAGCATGAAGACCTCTAACTAGGCTGAAATTATGATCCTGGGAATAAGCCTATTGTTCTCCTTTCCTCAAATGCTATTCTATTGTCCAGATCCTAATCATCCTTCAAAGTTCAGTTCAAATTCTATCTTTTCACTAAAGTGCCTCTTAAATAAATCTAAGGTTCAGATCAAATTGATGTCTGTCAATGTAACTGGGAACAAAGATAAGTTGGTTATTTGGACACAATTTTAGAACTAGATGGGAAGAATAAGTTATAGTGTTTTATAGTACTATAAAGTGGCTATAGTTAACAATAATTTAGTATATATTTTTAACCAGCTAGAATAAAAAGTTTTAATTATTCCCGACATAAAAAATAGTAAATGTTTGAGGTGATAGATATCATAATTTACCTTAATTTGATCATTACACATTATATACATATATTGAAATATCACATGGTACCCCATAAATAGGTAGAGTTATTGTGTCAATTAAAAAATAATTAATTGTTGGAATAATTTGATGTTGTCCTTCTAATGCAAAGATTCTAGTTTCTCTTTCTTCTGTATTCCCCACAACACACAGACAAATGATGGACATATGATAGATTGCTCTTTGTTGATTGATTGTGAAGTTTCTATTTCTCTTTAGGGAAGTGGTCATTGAAACTTGGCTGCTTTTCCCTTTGCATTTGTCTGCCAGCCTTAAACATTAATTAGAGTATGTTTTCCAACTTTAAAATATAAGGCTCTCTAAAAAATAAATCTTCCTACAGTGTTTTCTCAAATTTTAACTACATTCTACTGGCTGTTTTACAAACTTGAGGCATTTCTCTCTTTTGTTTTTTTGGAAGCTCTCCAGACAAAGTAGATTTTTAATTTTTTTTTATAGGAAGTATTGACATGCGGCAATTAGGATTTTCTTAACAGTACAGAAAACTCTTAACAAGAAGGAAGATATGAATGGATAAATGTTTTTTCTCTACCAAAACCAAAAAAAAAAAAAAATCCAAAAAAAATGGTATTCAGAGAATTTATAATTGTTTCCTTATTCTGGAAAATTTAAAGAATTATTTTTAAGGTCATATTGGAAACAATTCTAAGTGAATGCTGTGAAGTTCTCCCTCATGAGTCGGAGTGGTTTCCAAATTAATCCCATCAAAAGGAGATCTTAGAAGCTCAGAGCAAACTCTCGAAATGCCTCTCTGTCCTTTGCTTTCCAACACAAATTAAACACAACAGACCAGAGAGCAAAAGTGGCTTTGGAGAATTGTTTGCTAAAGATGAAAACAGCTCAGGATCCAGAACTGGAAGAAATTATTTTTATCATCAAAGTTTGTTTCAGTAGAGGCTTTAAATGGAATCAGAACTGCTATAGAAAGTACTGGATGGGTGATGGTGAGTGGGTACAGAGGGCTTAGAGGAGTAAATTAATTCAGTGAGCAGAAAGGGAGACACTCAGCCCAACGGACTCTGTCAGGTCTGTCCATTCAGTTATTAACTATGAAATATAACTTTTTCAACACAGCTGGGAACCAAAATATACACTTAAGTTCCTAAAGATTGGTATAAATTCTTAAAGCCAATAGGAAAAGGGAGTTCTGTATCTTTCAATCACTATATGAATTGAGCTCCCTTGAAGGCACCTCACATTTTTTTGTACCATCGTATTGACCTCAGTCTTGTTTTACAGAGCATATTTTGTAGAGAACTTGTACTATTTTTTCTTTTCATCATTTATTATTTTACAAAAACAAAGCATCCAGAGTCATCCATGCTTTCGGCTTTTATAGAAATGGAATTCTAGAAAGGTAAAACTAGTAAAAGCATAGATATAATCATCACATTATATTTATGGTCTGTATTGAAGAATGATCTTGTCAGTTATTTATTGACAAGATAATTCTAAAATTGTGTGGTCTCATTCTATCCCCTTTCACCTATACTATCTCCTTTCATCTATTATCTCTGTTTTTTGAAAGCCTTTTTTTCCCCTTTCCCTATTGGAATGGGATAAATTAAATCAAAATTGTACCTTTGGTTTTTGAGAGAACTTATGCAGTGTTTATCTAAAGCCTGTAATGAAGTATGTAGAACTTCTCTGAGCGAGGGAGAGAATTGCCATGGTTTATTACTATCTCTTGTGGGGTTCCTTAGGTTGTCAGAATTAGAAGTCAGTGCTCCCAGTTTGGTATAAGAACTAAAGCATTTTAAGAATTGCTCTTTCAACTTGATAGCCCACTTTTTGTGTTGAAAATATGAACTTCATAAAAGAGTGAGAGATAATTTTAATTTTTTAACTCATTTACATTTTTTTCTGAAAATAAATGTAATAAAATGGCAACCTTTTCAAGTTCCTGGTGCCAAATATGATTAAGAAAAATTCTGGGTAAAGAAAATGTACTTCAACTTAAGCATTACAAGCAAATTAAAAGACACCTAACAGAATAACCATAGGGAATCTCTAACCTAAATAATACTAACAGGTAACTTTTAATATGTAATATGTATTAAAAAATGCTTTAACATGTGTTATATCAATTGATCTCAGCTCTCCTCTCAACCAACAAATTTATTATGTGCCTGTGAGCTAAGCGAGGTCTGATTTTTAGAGAAAAGGGGCTGGCCAATTGAAATAAACAAGTTGCAGAGTATGGTATTATTCCCTATTTCTGATTCATTGGGGGAAACATTTCCTTCATTCCTCCTATCTAACTGCTTTCTTAATAAGATTCCTTGAGTCTGATATCTGGGGACAGTGGGAAACGTTCATTATTCAAGGACAAAATGATTGTCTCTATAGACCATTCTACCTCATATATAAAATAATTACTTGAGCTCATAATACTGGTTTAATATAAAAAATCAATTTTATATCTCTATTTTTATATCAAGCAATAAAAAAGTTTAAAAACTAAAAATAGCATCAAAAATAAGAATACTTAGAGATAAATTTGGTAAATTTTACTCTTCATAGTAAAATATAAATAAAATGTTCCTTATAGGAATTACAGAGATGTTAATGGAGAGATAAGCCATATTCATGCATCAAAACTCAATATTTGTAAGATGTTAATTCTCACTCAGTGGATCTACAGCTTCAACATAATCCCGATCAAAATTCTAGCAGACATTTTGTAGTAATTGACAAGATAATTCTAAAATGTACATCAAGTTATAAGAACCTAGGGTATGCAACCATCTCTGAAGAAGAACAAAGTTAGAGGATTTTTCCTACCTGATATCAAGATTTACTATAAAGCTGCAGTAATAAGACTGTGTGTGGTATTAAGATAAAGCTAGACAAGTAGATCAATGAGGTAAATGAAAGGGTCCTGAAATAGAACCATACATGTATGATCCGTTGATATTTAATGAAAGTGCCAAAATAGTTCAGTGGGAGAAGGTGAATGTTGTCACAAATAGTCAACATTTGGATGGCCATGTTCAATAAAATGATTCTTAACCTGTCTATCATTTATATATAAAAAATAACTCAAAATGTATATAGAACTCATTTTAAAAGATAAAAATATTTTTAAAACAAAACACTAAAAGTTTTAGTGACCCTGGGTTTTGAAAATATTTTAAAAATATAAAATAAAAGGCATGAAGGAAAATTTCATAAATTGGACTCAAGGGGAAAAAAACTTCTACAAAACTATTGTTAAAAAATGAAAACTCAAGCCAAAAAACTAGAAGGAAATATTTAGAAATCAGAGGTGTGTATCTAGTCTGTATATACCATTCTATTTTACAATTATAAAAGACATACATCTCAATACAAAGGGGAAAAATATTGAAAAGACAGTTCATTGTAGAAAATATACAGACAGCAAATATGTTCCTGGAAAGATGCTGATCATTATTCATCATTATAGAATATTAATTAAAAAAGTTAGCTATGACTGTACCAAGTGTTGGAGAAGATATGGAGCAACAGGAACTCTGATGTGCTGCTGGTAGGAATGTAAAAAGGTACAGTCACTTTGGAAAACAGTATTGCTATTTTCCAGAAACATACATACTGTAGTTAAACATACACTTAACACATGACCCAGGCATTTTATTCTTAAGATATTTATCCCACCAAAGTGAGGGCATATTCAATGCACATTTTGTACACAAGTATTCATGGAAGCTTATTATGTGGTTAGCCTCAAACTGAAAATGACCTAAATATTCATCAGTAGATGACCAGGTGAATATATTCACAGTACTGCTCAGAAATAAAAGAAGTTAATTTGCAAAAATATGAATGAATCTCAAAATAAATATTTCTAAGTTAAGGAACTCATGCAAAAAATATACAAGATTTTTATGTATATAAATTCTTACAAAAATAATGAGTCTAAAATAAACAAAATTTGATTTTCTAAGAAGAGAGGTAAGGAGAGAAGAATGGAATGAGTACAAAGGAGACAAAGATATTGTGGGTCAGGATAGATGTGTTCATTATGGGACAAGGCTGAGGTTTCACTGCCACATATAGGACATAAATCATAACTCATAAAGTTTACATTTAAATATGTGCAGTTTGTTGCATCATGATTATAGTTCAATGAAGTTAAAATGTTGAAAACACATTTCCACTTTTAATTTTTTTATGTCGAAAACTATAAAATTAAAGCAAAAGAAAAATAATAAATTCTTCCTTTCTATTATGTCAGTATATGCTGATTATTTAACCATGCTGCCCTGCGTGCTTTCATATTGTTTTAACTTTTTTCTGTTACAGAAAGTACTGTGTCTTTATACACACCCTGTTTACATCTTTAAATATTTGTCTGGAATAAATTCCTAGATTTAGGATTTTTGAGTTTAAAGAAGTATTACATTTTTTGAAGGTTATTTGACATACATTATTCAAAGTCTTGATAATCTCATATTCTCATTCCCATTCTGACCAGTCAAATATCTAGCCAGAGATTATAGAGAAAGGTCCACCACATAGAAGGTTAATATCAAAATTGATATTGAAAATAGAGAGAGAGAGAGATAATATAACAGCGTTATGTGTTTGCTCTCTGCTGTCAGAGAATTACTTTAGGATGAAAGTACGACAGTGAGGTGTGCTTGTGGTTAATACCATCAGTGAAAACTGACACCTTGACTTAAAGTTAATTGGTTGGCTGTCAAATTTATGTGCTTTTACCTATGCTTGAGATATTTGCAAATGTCTAAAGTCTTGGTTTTTTCATATTTCTAGAAAATGTCATTAAAATATGCATATAAAACAAATAAGTATAATTACTGTGAAAGAGGGCTGTGAGAATGGAATGTTGTAAGTGGGAACAATAATACACTTGAATTTGGATATTATTCTACAGCTTTCAAATTTATTTTAAATATAGCTACTATTATTGCCTCCCTCAGATACTTGCAATATAGCTACTATTATTGCCTCTCTCCAATGTACGTATAAGGAAATTCTAGCAAAGAAGGTGGGAAACATAGTCTAGGCTAATTACATGGACGATAAGAAAGAATGAGGAATTCAGGTCTTTTGACCCAGGTCTCACCAGATGAGAGAACCTTAGCAGATGCAAACAAACAATAGGAATAGAGATGTCACCAATTCTCTTTAGCTAGAGAAATGAGGTATGTGCATGTAACTGGTGTGGTGTGGACGTATGTGTGAGTGTGTGTGTGTGCGCTGTACTAGAACTTCCATGCAGGTTGGCTTATCTCCTGCTAATGCTAAGAAGAGTACCAATGAAGCCCCTGAAAGTCTCTACATTTTCTTTCTTTTGAGGCTTGAAGGTCAAAGGTGCTCTGCTGTAGGGCTGTTATATGCACAACGCTGAACAGACTTGTAGCAAAGCCTAAGTTCTCACATGAACCACTGCTTCAGTAGGTGACAGTGTAACTACAGAAGCCTTAATCATAGCTTTAACACTGACTCTGTGACCTTAGGCAAGCTGTACAAGTAAGTTTTCTCACTTACACAAAAGAGATGATATTATGCCATGCAGGTCCACATTAATTCCGTGATTAAACTTCTCTGATGTGTTATTAAATTGTATAATGTACCACTCCCTATACTGTAGGTCAGAGAGTAATAGTAAGTCAACACATAAAGGTTTCTGCCCTCCTGAAGCTTAAAATCTGTTGAGAGACACATACATTATTAGCTAATTATCAAAAAAGTTCAATTGTAATAAGTAAAAAGTACTACAGGATTTTAAACTGGGGAATGTGACGTAATCTAAGAATTCTAATGTTTCTGTGTAAGAGATTATGCTTCAGCTGGGCCCTAAGCCTGCAAAGGAATTAAAAGTGCACAAAGCCTAAGAGAGAAAGGTCATGAATGAATGAAGGCAGATTTAAGGATTCAATGAAGTAACATATGTAAGCTGAGTATCAGTGCCTGGTATGGTCATGAACACACAATCAATCGTAGAAATTATCCAGAAGTTTGGGACCAGCCTGAGCAACATAGTGAGACCCTAACTCTACAAAAATTAAGAAAAGTATTATCCAGGCATGGTGGCATGCCCGTAGTCCCAGATACTTGGGAGCCTAGGAGTTTGAGGTTGCAGTGAGCGATGATGTACTGCACTCTAGTTTGTTCAACAGAGACTCTGCCTCAAAAAAGAATCATAGAGAATCATCTCTTTTTGTTAAGAGAAACATATTCTAAATCCAGGCATTTGACCTGGATAAATTATAATATTGTGACTTCTTACAAAGGGGAATTTGGTATTAGGCCTTTTTTAACATGAAAGTAAACATCTTTATTAATTTTTAGGATAAAGCCTTAATAATTAAAATTTAACTTGGCAGCAAGTATAATTTTAAATTACTCTTATAGGTCTTCATATAAAGGCATTTCCTTTATTATAAACAAATGACTTGCTGACGTCTCCTCTGTGTGATAAGGTGATTAGTTGAGTTCCTGGATCTTTGAATGGTAACACCTTAGTTACTCTCAGCATCACTCACTGCATTTCCAGGGCAGGGTGATTAGCTGAGTTCCTGGGTCTTTGAATGGTAGCACTTTAGTTACTCTTAGCATCTCTCACTGCATTTCCAGGGCAGGGTGATTAGCTGAGTTCCTGGGTCTTTGAATGGTAAC
>NW_003852490.1:125349-391712 GCF_000181295.1 Otolemur garnettii
GCATTTCCAGGGCAGGGTGATTAGCTGAGTTCCTGGGTCTTTGAATGGTAACACCTTAGTTACTCTCAGCATCTCTCACTGCATTTCCAGGGCAGTGAGCACAACAGCCTGCAAGTTAGTTGGTGGGACAAGCACTTGCAATCAATGAGTAATCAATCTCACAAAAGACAAAAGTTGGTCCCAACTTGACTGGTGCCAAGTAAAGGAGCAAATTATTTTGTTAACATACATGAGATACATATTTTTTCTGTGTATTTAACCTTGAGATCAAGCTCTGATGTCGTTATGCAGGTACAAATGACCAAGTCTATTTCTACATTAAAACAAGGTGCCCTATTAAGGCTGTGGAGCAGTCCTGATATACCTGGATTTCTTTTTCACTTAACCTGTATCATTTCAGCAAGATTTATATGATAAGAGTTATATTTGTGAAAGATATTACATGCTTCTTCCATTGCTTCTTGAAAATTGATGGCTTCACAGTTTGGAGCGGACTCTTAAGACTGAATTACTTCTGATAAAGTCATTAGTTCTACCATAGAATTTCATCTAGTATTTTAAGATACAATAATTTTTACCTTTAAGTGCCATTCTTGAATATGTGAAAGTACTGATTTGGGAATGGCCGTGTTTCTGGAAAGGCTATGTTTATGGCAAAGAATCCTGATTTTTGAGCTAGGAATAAATTTGTTTTAGGATTTAGTAAGTTACCTTCTCCCTGAGGTGAAAATAGTATAATGTGCATATGTTATCAGAGGAAGCGAAGTAGCTACACATCTGAAGTTAGCTTGGGCATCTCTTTTCCAGTATTAGGCCAAAATTGGCTTGCTTTTGATCTTAACCTTTATAAGGTCAAATAACTAAAAGGGCACTTCTGTATCATCCCTGGTACCTGTCATCCTTAAAACCCGGGGTTGGAAAACTTCTTTTAAAAAGCCAGATAGTAATTATTTGAGGCTTTTTGGCCAAGAGGTAAAATTGAGGCTATTAAGTAGATACTTATATAACCCTTTAAAATGGAAACATGACAACATTTAAAACCATTCGTAGCTGATGGGAAATACAAAACAGAAGATGGGCCAGATTGGGCCTTCGGGCCTCAGTTTGCTGACCTCTTCTGTTCATATCATAACTAATCAACATAGGAACAATAATAACAAGCTACTATCTGATCCAATTAGTGTATCTCAGTGAGATTAACAATGACAGAAAGAAATTAGGGTGTAAATTAAATATCTGAGCATACATTTTCAAGTCAAAGTAAATATGCTACATGTAAGTTGGTTTGAAATTTTTCTTATATGCCTTTTGATGCTGAAATTTATTCTGCCAGTTGAAGTGTAAAGGTGTATTTATTATTGCAAGAATATTAATTAATGATGAAGGTAAGTTTGTATACAGAAACAATTATTAAGAGCTTTTACATGGCTAATCCATGTAGACTGGTAATTAGCCAGATAACATTTCAAAATATATGCGGCTTTTGAATCAAAAATTTTGATAATATATAAGTCAAAGAAGAATAGTAGAGATTATACTATATCCTAAATATGATCTTATGGAATTGTTTGGTTAATTGTTGCTTTGCAATGAATTAAAAACCAAAATTTGTATAAACCATGATTTTTATTATTTTTCCAATTATGCTGTCTGTCAAGGAAAAAAATTCTTTTGAACATTTATTATTAAAAAATGAAGTAGAAACAAATTTAAGCTCAAATTTTATGAGGAGAAGACAGACCTCTGGAATAACATTGAATGAAAAATCTCATGATAAGTCATATTTGGTCCAAGAACAATAAAGAATTTAAAGAGTGTGAAGAAGAATAATTGGGAAAAAAATGAAGCCCTCAAAATCTGTTTTGTTCTCAGCAAATTGTACAATCATAGAGTTTACAGAAATGCTATATGAACATAATTCTTTGCAGTTTTACATGCATAATGGCTAAAATTCAAATGACAAGTTGAAATGATTGCTATAGCTACCAATCATAAAGAATTTTTAGATCTGTTCAAAGTATGAATTCTAGGTACATTTTCCATTTAAAATCTTATTACTGAAAAATTTCTTCCTGAATTATATCCTGCTGTATACTGAAAATTAGTGATTGGTAATTTAACTAATTTTTTTCTTGTAAATTGCACATTTGAGCATGTCAAAACAATAAGAAATCAACTATAAATCTGACAGCTCTGTGGGTAATGATGATTTCAATCTTGCTTCTATGTGACTTGCTGGCTGAGAGCTTCTGTGGTATCAAACAGCTAGCAACATAGCTAATTTAACTGAAGAAATATTTATAGAACAGAAAATAAGTGTCATGCAATATCATTGTCATTGAACAAACTTGAAGATTTGAATGATTTATGGATTATAAGCATAAGATGTCTTATTCTCATCTTACCCTATGGTATCAAGAAAGTAATGATAGCACCACATAATGGGAATTTTAAGCCACCAGCACAAACATTATGGATCCATGTAATCTTTCTTCTTCAGACACAAACAAATTATCTGATGTATAAAAGCTTTAGGAACCATTTTGTCAAGAGCTTAGATTGAATATTTACTAGTATTGCAAGTTAAAATTCTGCTTGAACTAAAGAAGCTTTGCAGATAATAATGCCAGGACTTACAACAAATGTACCTTACAGAGAAAGTAATGTGTTTCCAGAAATCTACTGAAGAAGGTCTTTGAGAAAGTGGATATTGTTAAATATTTGCTGAAAGATCCTTGAATCATTCTACTCTAGGTTAAACCCAAAAATTTTTTTTTTTTTTTTTTTTTTGAGATGGAGCCTCAAGCTATTCCCCTGGGTAGAGTGCTGTGGCATCACAGCTACAGCAACCTCCAACTCCTGGGCTCAAGTGATTCTCCTGCCTCAGCCTCCCAAGTAGCTGGGACTACAGGCGCCCGCCACAACACCCAGCCATTTTTTGGTTGCAGCCATCATTGTTGTTTGGTGGGCCCGGGCTGGGGATTCGAACCCACCACCTTAGATGTATGTGGCTGGCGCCTTAGCTGCTTGAGCCACAGGCGCCGAGCCATAAACTCAGAAATTATAGTGAGAGTAATAATGGCAGAAAAGCAGAAATTGACAAATGATTACGTTATCTTGAAAGCCAATGGCTTTGCTTGTGTCACCTCTCTGTAGGTAAGGTAGAGAATGCATCTTTACCCTCAAGGGATTTTATGAACAAAAGCAAGTATATGAACAAATGTTGGGGAAAAAAGATGTAAGTGAGGGAGGCAATTCTAAGTTTCCTTATACAAATATCCAGATAGCATCTTCAACCTTCTCTTATAAGATTAAGAAAATGCTGTCATCAAAACCAAGAAAATCTTCAAGTATAGAAGTCAAAGAGGAGATATTTGTGTAATCATTTTCTACTAGAGAGGAAGAAAAAAACAAATTGAGAGCAACATCCCTTCGAGGTGTGGAGAGTCAGACAGAAAAAGAAAAACCCTTTCTTCTCTAGAAATCTCAGTTTAAGAAATGCTGAGGCACTCTAGGAAAGAAAATTGATGATAAATTATGGTTCTTGTTCCCTAAAAAAAAAAAAAAAAAACAAAATTTTGTCTTTCAACATTATTTTATACTAAAATGTTACTATGGAATCAACATTTAATTCAATTACAAGTTGAAGAACCTTTGTCTGCAGAAATGCCTTGGCACAGTTGAATGCCGATGTTTAGTATTTATTCATGAGGTATTTGATCAACATTTTTATTCAGTCAGTGTTTAGGAAACAAAATCCCTAAGGCTAGACAACATAAATTTATAATACATCCTATCTTAATGATTATTCACAAACTATATGAAGAAGATCCCACTTTATTTCCCATTTATTTACATGAGCAAACTGAGTGAGACAAGTTACTTTGCTCCAGGTCACACTATTGGTTCACAAAGTTGGGTTTCAACAAGAGATACCGTAGTTTGAGATTTTGAGAATATTTGCAAAAATAGTGCCCAGCTCTCCATTGTGTTAATATCTCCTATAAGTATTGGACATTTATCAAAACTAAGAAATTAAGGGTGGCACAATGCTAACAACTAAACCACAGAATTTTTTCAGATTTCCCAAGTTTTTCCGCTAATATTGGTTTTCTAAGATCAGGTCCAGGATGCCACAGTGCATGTAGTTGTCCTGTATCCGCGCTCTCTTCCAGTCTGACGTTCCTCAGTTCCTTGTCTTTCATGATGGCCTTAACAAGTGTGAAAAGTTGTCAGTTGTGGAGTGTGCTAAATTCAGGATGTGTGATATCTTTGTGATATGGTTGAAGAAGATTATTGTTGGGAAGGATGTCACAGCATCCTTCCTTCTCGGTACCCCCTATCAGGAGTCACAGGATGTTGGTGTGTATGGCTGATGATGTTATCCTTGCTTACTTGCTTACAGTGATATCTGCACGTATTTACCTTCCATTGTCAAGTTACTCTTTTTGCTTTTATAATTGGTATATTATAAATATAATATGTTGATAAATATTTTACCAGATATACTTTGAAACTATGTAGCCTCTGCTTCTATTTTAAACTTGTACCCATTAACTATAGTACCCATTGGTGAGGGTGGCTGTAACTATTATTATTGTGGTGTCATAACAGCAAGAGTGATCATTTATTTCCCACATTCTTCTATATTTATTAATTAGATATTTTTCTACAAGGAAGAGTTATTCCTTTTCAGACATTTATTTATTTATTCAGTTGTTCATTTATGTCAGTTGGACTGACAAGTATTTATTTTATTCTTTGGATTATAATTAGATGCTGCCATTCATTATTTTGTTGTTTAAATTGTTCTAACTTTGGCTTTTGGTACTTACTTTATGTCGGCGTTATCCAACTGTACATACATCTATTTTTTCTCTCTTGCTTTTTTTCTTTCTAACCCATTACCCCTCCATTCCTAGTGGTTACAAAACTACCATCCTCTCTTTTCCCTCTCCATCATAGCAAAACTTCTTGTGTGGTGTTTTGTTTTAATTGTTTTTGGCCGGGGCTGGGTTTGAACCCACCACCTCTGGCATATGGGTTCAGCACCTTAATCCTTTGAGCCACAGGCGCTGCCCAGCAAAACTTCTTGAAAGAATTGTCTGTAGTGGTTGCCTCCACTGACGGCATTCTATTCTAATTTAGCTTCTGACATCACTACTACACTGAAACTTTTGTCAAACAAATTGCCAAACACCTGCATGTTGCTACTGTGATTACTCTAGTTTTAATTAACTTCTCAGAAATATTTAACAATGTTGATAATTCATTCCTTCCTTGAAATGATTGTTCTGTGAGTTGCAGTTTCACTCTGTTGCCCAGGCTAAAATGCAATGACATCATCCTAGCTCAATTCAATTTTAACATCCTGAGCATAAGGGGTCCTCCTGCCTGAGCCTCCCAAGAAGCTGGAGCAAAAGGTGAATGCCACCACGTCCAGATAATTTTTCTATTTTTTAGTGGAGATGGGGTCTTCCTTTTATTCAGGCTGGCCTAAAACTCCTGAGATCAAGAAATCCTCTTGCCTTGGCCTCCACCACATCCTGCCCCAAATGATTCTTTATAAAACTGTCTTGTAATCCTAGCACTTTGGGAAGCCACAGCAGGTGGATTGCTTGGTCTCAGGAGAGGGAGACCAGCCTGAGGGAGAGCAAGACCCTGTCTCTACTAAAAATAGAAAAACTAGCCAGGCATCATGGAGGACATCTGTAGTCCCAGCTACTCAGGAGGCTGAGGCAGTAGGATCACTTGAGTCCAAGAGTTTGAGATTGCTGTGAGCTATGATGAAGTCATGACACTCCACTCAGGAAAACAGAATGAGACTCTGTCTCAAAAAAAAAAAAAAAATTCTTGATACAGTGTTCTTTTGATTTGCTTTTTACTTTCCTAACTAGTCCTTTTTAGATAGTATTAGCCAGGGCCTCTTCTGGTCAACTTTAGATGTGAGTGTCCCTTAGGATTTCTTGATAATTCCTCTTTTCTTGTTTTACTGGTGATCTCATTCACTCTCGTCACATTGCTGTCAAGGCATCCTTTGCTGGCCATCCTATATGAAATAGCACTCCGCCTCTGTGGGCTTCTCTTGCTCTGCTTCCTGGACACATTGCATATTAATTTTTTCATGTGCTTACTATCTCCTACCTCTGAAATGTAGGTACTGAGAGTGATGGCAGCTGAAGTCTATTTGTTTATTGATATACACTACAGCCTAGAACAGTAGGAGAGGAGGGGAGTCTTAAAAATATTTTTGAGAGAAAGAATAAATCCTAGTTTATTCTTGGGGAAAATAAACAATAATCAAACTAAAAATCAAAGTTCTTATCGAGTTTAGGTAAGGACTGTGAAGGACATAATCATGATGCCCCAGAATAAGGTAACTGACGAAGTAGCCTAATTTTAGACAGGTAGTTGGAGAGAATCCCCTTTAATTAAGCTGAGCATTGAACTATGAAAAGGACCCAGCCCTATGAATATCAGGGAAGAGAAAATTCTGTAAAAGGGAAGCAACTATTGCAGAATTCCTCAAGCAGGAAAGTGTTTGGCACGCTCAAGCAAAAGAAGGAACTGTTTTTAGAGTGTGGAGCATGATACAAGATACGGCTGGACGTGGAGGGTCAGTTTAGGTTTTATAGTCACTGAGCAAGCCAAGGGCAACAAAATTCTTAATAATACATAAAGAGGGATTAGTACTTGTTTAAATATCTACCCTTTGTGAAGGCAAAGCACCTCTGTGGGTACTTCTGCTTTAAGCAATATCTGGTATATCTGGTATATAGATGGGACTTTAAAAACTAGATTGATGGTAAAACGGCCTGGAATCAATCTTATAAATATTGACATTCTCTTTCATTTCCAGCTTTAATAAACACTGTGGCAAGTCCTGTGTATATAATCTCAACTATTGCTATGATGAACCTGTAAGCACTTTTCTCTAAGATCTTATCAAATGGCCTTACAAAGCTAAAGAATTATTATCTACAAGCAACAAATTTGTGTTCTTTGCTTTCCTCCCCAAAGGTAAGGATTGATAGTAAAAATTTCCTCTTTGGTGATTTATGAGTTTTCTCTCACTGGGAGAGTTCAGGCGAAGCCCAATACACAATTTATCACTTATTCTATGAAAAACTGTTGACACTGGAATGGTTGGAAAGACTGGATAGCAGCATTCACTGCAAGTCTAAAATCCATGTGTTTCATGGCTTATCATAAAAACCTTCCTAATAAAGAATAAATTAAATTAGATTAATTTGATAAAAAGTTTTATTTTGCTTTGGCAGTTCCTTAGTGTTTAACTATGAAAAGATACAGTTTTGACTTCCAGTTAGACTGATGTCTTATTGATAGTCAAGAAAAATGCAAATTAACATTTTCTAATAAAACACATATGCAAGTAATAATAACAAATTAAAGATGCAGCCAAATGCTAAATAGAAGGCATGGAAACGCTATTAAACTGACGTGTATTTTACACTGGAATAGAATCCATCTTAATGTGTCCCATCTGCTCCCCTTGACTTACTTTTGGAAAAGAACAGTTCAAATTGTCTATGTTGTAGTATTTTTTTAATTAAATCATAGCTGTGTACATTAATACTCTCATGGGGTACAGTGTGCTATTTTTATATACAATTTGAAATATTTTCATCAAACAGATTAACATAGCCTTTATGTCATTTTCTTAGTTATTGTATTAAGACATTTATATTCTACATTTAGAAAGATTTACATGTATCCTTATAAGATGCACCATAGGTGTGATCCCATCAATCACCCTCCCTTCCCGCCTCCCTTTCCCCTGTATTCTTGGGCTATAATTGGGTTATATCTTTCCTGTGAAAGCTATAAATTAGTTTCATAGTAGGGCTGAGTACATTGGATACTTTTTCTTCCATTCTTGAGATACTTTGGTAAGAAGAATATTTTCCAGCTCCATCCATGTAAACATGAAGGAGGTAAAGTCTCCATCCTTCTTTAGGGCTGCATAGTATTCCATGGTGTACATACACCACAGTTTATTGATCCATTCGTGGGTTGATGGGCACTTGGGCTTCTTCCATGACCTAGAAATTATGAATTGGGCTACAATAAACATTCTGGTACAAATATCTTTGTTGTAGTGAGATTTTTGGTTTTCTGGATATATACTTAGTAGAGGAATTATAGGATCAAATGGCAGGTCTATTTTTAGCTCTCTAAGTGTTCTCCACATGTCTTTCCAAAAGGAACGTATTAGTTTGCAATCCCACCAACAGTGTAGAAGTGCTCTCTTTTCTCCACACATGTTGTAGTATTTTGAAGGTTGTTGTTCAAATGGTGATATTAAGTTACATGTGAATTTCTCATTTTCTGGTGACTTTGTTTTAAAGACACAGTATGCTGAAATTACATGTAATCCAATCAGACTCACATTCTGTATGCAAACCTTAGCATTTAGGATTAACAGGACTGTAATTTTTTAAAACTTTTTCGGTCTTAAATTTGATAATTGAATAGTTTTTTTGTTGTTGTTCTATTCCTAATAGAGAAACTCAAAACAGTTCTGTAAGCAGTTTCATCGTGAGCTTTCCTTGGTTAGCTTTTTCTATTTCCTTTATTGTTGCTATTATTTTTTCTTCTTCCTTGCAAATGTTAGTTTTCTAACTGCATAGAAAAGAAGCATGGCATTAATTACAGCCTAACGAGCAGCCCAATTATATGAAAACAAACTGACTTAAAAAATATACTCAGTAGCCTGAATATATCCAAATTTCCCGATAAAGTAGGCTTATTAAATATCACTACAAATATACCCTCTTCCAAGCTAAAAATGTCCACAAGGCTGCTGTGGTTTAGTTTATTCCCCAGACATCATGCACATTAACGTCTGTGTGAAATATGCTAGAGCTCAATAGAAATGAATCTCATTAGTATTTAAATACAACAATTAGTTCGTGTTGTTATTTATTGGCCAATTATATTAGAAATTATAGTCTTTAACAGAGGACAATCACATTTCCAAGAGCTATAATTTCGCCTGCCGTGGGTAGGAAACATATATAATCAATGTTCACAGCAAATAGCGTCACTATGTTCCCCCACCTTCTTCTAAATATATCTCATCTTATAAATAAGAAGTGTCGATGTGTTTAACTACACTTTTCCAATTTTACATTGACGTTCCACTGGTCGAGAGTAATTTGTTATCTTCCTATTCACTGCTTTTTTCCATTCCTCTTATCTGAGGTATAGATACCTCAGAGGTATCACTAAGTGTCTTAAAAGGTTTAGATTTTGTTTAACAGTTTTTTTGTAGTGAATTTACAAAACATATTTCACTTTTTACTGAGTAACTAGTATAATAAAAATAAGCATCTCTCTGATATTTTCAATTTACTACAGGTTTGTACTTACCGCAAATAAAAGCTCATTGCCTTTAAATACACCACTACCTTATGTATTGATAAAAATCGTATAGCAATGACTTTTTAATTAGGCTCTGTCTATAGAAATTCTACTCACCCTTTAAAAGTTTTGTGCATGCATTCATTCTTTCAAAAATTCTTCTTTGATCTTTCCAGCCAGGAGTGACCTATTTCACTGCCCAGCCTCCACAGCAGTAGGTCTAGATTTCTGTTACAGCATTTAACCACATTATGGTTTTTATGATTTTGAATATAAAGACATAGAGATATAAATTTGGAGAATGAACCAGAAAATGGGGATGGTTGTGTATTTGGCAATAATAGTCTTCATGATAAATAGCTCATGTCTCTAAGATTCTTAATATTTCAAAATAATTTAATTAAAATATAAAGTCAGATCATAATAGATTTGGCACTTCCACATTTATTTATTATTATTTTGAGAGGTAAAATGAGGGACAATGGGTTAGTTTTATGGGGAAGTTTTCATAGAAAACAGAATCCAGAGTGTATAGGAATCCTTCAGGGAGGGAGGCAGCAGATGACGCAGGCTGTGTCTTTGCGTGGGGGCGGCCTCCACCATTTAAGGCCCTGAGAGCAATGGGCTCTTAAAGGAAGGGTGAGGTGGGTGAAAAAAATGACATGAAAGACATTCTAACTGCATTTCACAATTCAGCTACAACTGGCCTAAACAAAGAAGGTAATATTCTTAACTATTGTGTTGCTAATAAGTGGCAGAGCAGGAATTTTAACTCAGATATATCAGAGTATGACATTTTTCTGATTAACCAATAGATTTTTCTCCAATAGCACTTTCCCTTAAAGGATTACCACTTTAGATTGACATTAATTTTAAAACAAATAAAAAATAAAGAGACTTATAAAAAGCTTTTAAATATCCTCATCAGTTTAGAGCTCATTCAGAGGGCCTGACAACACAGTTTCCTAGTTCACATCAGGATAGGGAATTTCAGCCAGATGGAAATTAACTGCATCACCAAATACCCTATTTCGTACAGCTGACATTTTCTACATAGCAAGGCTTTCTTTGTGAAGAGATCAGTGCGTTGATTTATTTTCTGGTACAAGCCCTTCATCTCACTGCCATGAACTGGGAAGCAGTCAGAAGACAGGCACTGACTCTCCTTCCCCAGACTCACTGAACCAGAATCTGAAGGTGATCTGTATGTGTACAACATTTTTAAAAGTACTGGTAAAGAGGATATTTCAGGTATTGGTAAAGAGAATATTTTAAAGTTCACTTTGAAACACACAATGCTTTAAAGCAAAAACTATCACAAGAAGATTTTGGGATCTGCTTTATTTGAGGATATCCAATAAATAACCACTGATGCTGTATAATATAACAGAGTTTTGCATGCATGAATTATTTGATTTTGAAAATGATCCTGTGTTAACATCTCTAACTTGCCCTGAACCTCGTCAGTAAATTGTACTGTCAGAACTTCACGGACAGCGTCTCTAAGATCCCTTTTTCTGCTTTATTCCTTTGTGATTTTTTTCCCCCTGTTTTCTCTCAGTAGGAATAGGAGATATTTACCATAGTAGACATCTAATATAAGTATGTTGAGGAGGAAATTGTAGATTTTTACTACAGGAATTGGCCTGTGAAATATTTATAACATAAATATTGTTATTCTAATGTTTTGAAACATAGAAAATCATATATATTTAATTTGTGAGACGATCATTGGAAATATTCTAATACACAAAAGTTTAAAGCCTAACCTTTGCACAGGGGATAAAGAAAAATATGAATTCAATTACTTCGCAAATGAACATCTTGCAACATATAATGTGCCCAAAGCACGTTACGTCGCAATGCTCTAATAAAAAATAATTAAAACAAGGAAATAACCTGTCATAAGTACCAAAATGTACCCACGAGCCGATGAAAAGAATGTAAATGAGATTTTCCAGAGAGACTTGGGCAATTGTAGGTTATTTCCTTGGATGGTAAATTCTGTGAAAAAGGACAAATTTGAATGAAAAATAAGTTTAGGATCTGCAGTGTGATAAGCCATTCTCTGACATCTGCTCTCATTTATCAGGATTAAAAAAAAAAATTGTATGTCATTGGTTTCTCATGCTCCACACTGAAGTAAAAACAAATGCTTGCTTTTTAAATATGTTATTTGTTACTGGAATTTATAAGACAAGTGGACATGAGGATATTAAATGGGCATTTTTCCTTCTTATCATTCATCACACATGTTCAGGTTAAAATCAGGAAAGCACGTGGGAAAGAATAGAAGCCCAAAATTTTGTAGATGTTGTAAGACAAAAAAATCAGAACATTATGCTCTAGAAATCATGTGTTTTTGAGTGTACACATGATAAGCTGTGAATCTCACAGGTACTTTTGAGGGTAAATATAATCAGGACAGTGCTGCTGTTTCTCTATCAATATAAATACTGTGGAGTGTAGACACAACAGGCACACAAGTACCATCACCCAGGTGAATGAATGGTTAGCATTCCTGTGCAAACATGAGGGACATACACTGTTGTTATTCTTTTCTATGAGTTGTCGTTGGTGACTTGGAGCACAGCCCAAGGCTCAGGTAAGTTTTTGGATCCTTGTGTGGCAGTTTAGAACGGGTCTGTTTGTTTTCCCTGGGGACAACTCTTGTTATCACTTAAGTCCTGGAGTCTGAGAAGTAGTAGCATTGAAACTTAGAGTTATAGCCAATGGCAAAAGCTTTCAGTTTCCCCTGTTTGGGGAACTAATGATGACGTCAGTGTTTCAGGTAAAGATAGTCACCCAATGGCTAGGTGCAAAGATCGGCAGCTCTAATAGCCAAAACAATAGAAATAACTATTGATATCTATTTTGTCTTATAAAATGTACAAGAAGATATTCTTAAATTATTATTTAATTCTTACACATAGCCTTTGACATAGGTGTTATTTTAGAAATAAGATTTCTGAACAAGGAGGAATGAAACAGTGCTTCTGCTACCTATCCCAAAATAGCAGAACTAAGATTCAAGCTTCTGGGAGAATGGTTGATCCCAAGGTTCAATGATTTCTTTATTACTTCAGGCTGCCCCATCAATTTAATCTTTTCTAGATTTTGGCTCTCTCCTTTGACTTTCAGAATGGGATTTGGGAATGACTGGCCAAAGTTAAGGTACAGCGGCAGCCACGGAAGGGAACAAAGCAAATTAACTCCCGCAGAGATTGAACTGAAAGCCATTGCAGGGTTCTTGCTGGACTCTTCCCTTGTGCTTTATTTAGGACTTTTCAAAGGGTACTGCCCTGGATGACTGCCCCTTTTTCCTAATTCCCATTCACCTAATCCTACTGGAACAATTGCTGGATGCTGAAGAATCAGTCAAGCTGGACAATTATTTTTCCCATCATCTATAAAAGTAAAATTGTGGCATTAATTTCCTTTGAGGGTAATTAAGAGAAGTGAAATGAACTGGAAATTAGGAATAAAGTGTATTCTATATGGGAAGTATTTGAGGAAAAAATAGAACAGCTCAGCTATTCCCTTAGGTTTTATATAATAAAATATATTTATATGGTACAAATGATTTACTCTTATAGCCATCTTGGAGTGCTGTTTGGTGGCTTACATACGTATTATTATGTATATAACCAGAATCCCCTGGTAGAGATATATTTCTTAATCATTTTTACTAGATGAGAGGTACCCTGTAAGTAGTCTCTTGGGTTTAGGTATGTCATCAACTGGTAAATGTTTGGGTGTGCCATCACTGGTAAATGTTTAGGCAAGCTATCAATTGGTTAATGGGCTCTAATGACTTCTACCAAAGTACGTCTGTTCATTCACTAGCCAATTGTTCCCTCATCTATCACATCTGTATAATTTGATATTTGGGGAACACAGTAAATGAGGATGTTTACATTATTGTAACCAAGTAGATTTTTCTCTCACATATGTAGTCTTATAATTGTCCAAAACAGTGGTTCTCAACTTTTCTAATGCCCTGATGTATTTTCATTGTTACAAAGAGGTTGCGACCCACAGGTTGAGAACCACTGGTCCAGAAAGACAGTCACTTTGCTTTGAGGCAAAATGTGAAAATGCTCAGCTTTGTTCTTATAAAACAAGAAATATTTTACATATTGGCAGTACACGTTAAAGGGGAAAAAAGGCATATTTGATGTCTATCTATTGCAGCAAGAATGCATCAGGTCTAAACGCCATAATCTAATAATAGATCTAGTGAGGATAATTCTCCAGTAATTTTTCCTGAAGTGAACATGATTTTAAAAAACTCTCATACTTATACTCTTAAAGTTCTCTGGGTTACTTGATTTTGGAGAAATTAAGCCGAATAAAAACTTGCAAAAAATTATATAGAGAGAACAGGGGGAATGAAATAGCTGAATGGAAAGCGCTTGTATTATCCCTTCACATAACCCTAACTCAACAACTATCTTCACAGACAAGTACTTTCAGAAGAACTAAAAATTAGATGAATGACTACGTTGTCTGGTTAAACATTATATCAAAGAAAGAGGCACTGAAGAGGCCTGAGAAATAGTCTTGCATTGCTTATGCCTCTCTTCCCAATCTCCTAGCAGTGCTATGCCAACATACTCAGTTGAGAGAGAATCTGTGTGCCCAGGAGAGGGAGAGTGAAGTGAATTAAAATTCAGGGCCACCTTGGCACAGGAGAACAGGGCAGAATTCTGCTAGTGCCTGCGGAGGGAGCATTTTTGACTAGCCTTGCCAAAAGCCTGAGTTTCCATTAGCCCCACCACTGGCAGGAAAAAAGCAGCCTGGGGCCAGGACTAAATTCTTAAGGCAGTCAGGCCACCAGGAATACAGTTCTTGGTCAATTCCTATGGCTGTGTTGGCTCTGAGCCAGTGGACAAAGGGTGCACAACACCCAGGGAAACAACAGCAGCTGGTGCCAAGCCAGCATCTGTGTCATCCCTCCCCCAGCTCAGGGAGAGTATTCCTCTACTTGAGGAAAGGAAAGTGAAGAGCTCAGAGGACTGTGTTTTGTACCTTGGGTACCAAGTCAGCCAGAGTGAAATAAAGTGCCAAGCAGACTCACTGTGTCCAGGCCTTAGTTCCTGGACAGCATTTCTGGACTAACCTTAAGCTAGAAGGAAACATGTTACCTTGAAGGAAAGAATTCAGTCTTACCAGGATTCACCACCTGCTGTATAAACATCAGAGATGGAAAGGAAATAGTCACTACTGATTTGGGGTGAGGCAGTGCTGCCTATACTATAATCTAGCCTGGTGGCCACAAAACAGTAGCCAAGTCATTCCTCCCCCAACTCCAGCAGCCCAGCAGAGACAGTGAGGGAAGAAAGTAAGAGACATTGCCTGGTAATCCAAGGAATTTTCTTATATTTTAATCAAGCTCACAAAGGCAGTACCACCAGAAGTTTGTAAGAATCACACCATTACTAGGCTTAGGGCTCAGTGCTACTCCAGTTGCAGTGAGTAGAGACTTAGACCACAGCACTCAATCCTCTTGGAGTATCTGGAAAATCTTTTCCTGAAGGACGGGCTCAAACAAGTCCAGAAATGTAAAAGAAATACCTAAGTCTTCAATGCTCCAACATAGGTGAACATGAACAGCATCAAGAACATCCAGAAGACTTGACCTCACCAAATGAACTACATGAAGGGGGAGTTACCAGTACTCAAGTGATAGAGATAAACTTTCAAATGAAAAATTCAAAATAGTTGTCCTGGAGAGGAAGCTCAATAAATTTAAGATAGTACAGAGAAGAAATTCAGAAGTCTGACAGAGAAATCTAACAAAGGTATGGAAATAATACAAAAATAATAAAGCAGAAATTCTAGAGCTTAAGAATTCAATTTACAAACTGAGGAATCCTTCAGAGTCTCTCAATAGCAGAACTGATCAAACAGAAGAATTAGTGAGCTTGAAGACAAGCTATTTGAAAATACACAGTCAGAAGAGAAGAAAGAAAAAAGAATAAGTAAGAATTAAGCACACCTGGGAGATTTAGAAAATAGTCTTAAGAGAATAAATCTAAGAGTTATTGGCCTTGAAGATTAGGTTCAGAGAGAGTTTATTTAAAAAAATAATATCTGAGAACATTCTAAACTTAGAGAATGATATTAAATATTCAGTTACAAGAAGGTCATAGAACATCAAGCAGATTTAACTAAAAGAAAAAAAGTCTACCTTAAGACATTTAATAATAAAACTCCCAAAAGTTATGATAAGGAAAAACTCCTAAAGGAAGCAAGAAAAAAAAAGCAAACAGTAACATATAAAGGAGCTCTAATATATCTGACAACAGACTTCTTAGTGGATACCCTGCCAGCCAGGAGAAAGTGGCATGACATATGGAAAGTGCTGAAGAAAAACAAACAAACAAAAAACTTAACCCTAGAATATTGCATCCTGCAAAATTATCCTTCAAACATAAAGGAGAAGTTAAGATTTTCCCAAACAAAAATAGTGATTTCATCAATGCCAGACCTAAATGCTAAAAGGAGTGCTCCAATCTGAAAGACAAGGTGGTTAATGAAAATAAGCAAGCTGAAGGTATACAACTCACTGGTAGTAGTAACAACACAAAGACAGAATACTCAGTTGCTGTAACTGCAGTGTATAAACCACTTATAGCTTGAGTAGGAAGATAAAAATATAAACCTATCAAAAATAACAAAAGCAGCATTTTGAGAAATAGTTTAAAAAGATAAGGTGGTAGAAGCAAAAAGTTAAAAAGCTTGGGTGATAGAATTAAAAGGTAGAATTTCTGTTAGAGTTCTCTTTGCTTATTTGTTTATATGCAGAATTGCCATATGTTTAAAATAATCAGTTATGAAATTTTTTTGCAAGTCTCCTGGTAACTTCAAATTAAAAAACCTACTACAGATACATAAAAATGAGATTAAAGAAAAAGAAATAAAAGCACACTACCAAAAAAAAAAAAAAAAAAACAACAAACAAACAAACAAGAAAACCCCCACCCTTTTAGCAAAGGAAGACAGAAAGGAAGGAAGGGCCACAAAACAACCAGAAATCAAATAACAACGTAGCAGTAGTAATTCCTTACCTGTCAATAATGACCTTGGATGTGAATTGACTAAACTCTCCAATCATAAAAACAGAGTTGCTGAATGGATAAAAAGGACAAGAGCCAACTATATGTTGTCTGCAGGAAACCCACTTCATCTATAAAGATGGAAATGAAAGATCAAAATATATTCTATGGAAATGGAAATCAAAAAGAACAGGAGTAGCTATATTTCTGCAGTCAAATGTTCTACCACTGAGCTATCCCCCCTCTAGGAGTAGCTATATTTCTATCAGATAAAATATATGTTAAGACAAAAGCCATAAAAAGAGACAAATAAGGTGATTACATGATAAAGGGTCAATTCATTCATAGGATATTACAGCTCCAAATTTATACACATGTTTCCAAGACTGGAGCATTCAGATATATAAGGCATATATTATTATAGTCAGGGAAAGATAGACTACAATAATCACTGGAGACCTCAGCATTCCACTTTCAGCGTCAGACAGATCATCCACACAGAAAATCAACAATAGAATGTTGAATTTAACCTGCACCATACACCAAATGGACCTAATACACATAGATATTAACAGAACATTTATCCAATAGCTATAGAATTCATGTTCTGCTTCTCAGCTCATGGGTCATTCCCAAATACAGACCATATAATAGGCCACAAAATAAGTCTCAAAAAATTGGAAAAAAATGTTGAAATTATACCGAGTATTTTTCCTGATCACAATAAAATAAAATTAGAAATTAATAAATAAAGGAACATTGGAAAGTACACAAATACATGGGCATTAGATAATATGCTCCTGAATGATCAGTGGGTCAATATTAGTTGATTGAAGATATTAAGAAGGATATTAAAAGATTTCTTAAAACAAATTAAAATGAAAACACAATAGATCAAAACCTATGGGATATAGTTAAAGAAGTAGTAAGAGGAAAGTTCATGGCAATAAGTGTTTATATGAAAAAGGTATAAAGACCAGTTAAAAACCCTACCGATGTATTTCTAAGAATTAGAATAAGAACAAAGCAAACCCAGAATTAGTAGAAGAAAAGAAATAATATTAGGGCAGAAAGAATTGAAATTGAAATAAAATATACAAAAGGTAAGTGAAGCAAATGTTGATTTTTTAAAAAGATAAACAAAACAGACACACCTTTAGACAGGTTTAAAACAAGAGGGAGAAAACCTGATTAAATAAAATCAGAGATTAAAAAGGAGATATTGCAAATGATACAACAGAAATTCAAAGGCTCATTAGAGATGATTATGAACAACTACATTCCAATAAATTAGAAAACCTAGAAGAAATGGATAAATTACTAGTCACAAACAATCTGCCAAGATTAAACAAGCAGCCATAAAAACTCTCCCATCCAATAAAAGCTCAGAGCTTGAGTCCTTTACTGCTGAATTCTACTAAGCCTTAAAGAAGAACTAACACTAATCTTAATTAAACTATTCCAAAAAATCGAGAAGAAAATATTCTAAAATGTATTTTTTAAAGCTTGTTAACCCTGATTCCAAAACCAGAGAAAGGAATAAGAAAAAAAGAAAACTATAGGCCAACATCACTGAAGAACAAAGATATAAAAATCCTAAACACAACAGTAGCAAACTGAATAAACAATACATTATAAAGATTATTCATCATCATCAAGTGGGATTCATTTCAGGGATGCAAGGATGGTTCAACATACACAAATCAATCAATGTGATACATCACATCAACAGAATGAAGGACAAAAACCATATATTTATTTCAATTGCTGCTGAAAAATTATTCAGTAAAATTCAACATTGGTTCATGATAAAAACTCTCAAAAAACTGTGTAAAGAAGGAATTTACTTCAACACAATAAAAGCTGTATATGATAGACCCCTATCAAATATAACACTGAAGGGGGAAAAACTGAAAGCCTTTCTTCTAAGATTTGGAACAAGATAAAGATGTCCACTTTCACCACTGTTATTCAACATAGTACTGGAACTTCTAGCTAGAGAAATCAGACAACACAAAGACATAAAAGGCATTCCATTAATTGGCAAGGAAGAAGTCAAGTTGTTCTTGTTTCCAGACAAAATGATTTTATATCTATAAAAATAAAGACTCCACAACAACTATTAGAACTGATAAAATAAATTTGGTAAAGTTGCAGGATACAAAGTTAACGTACAAAAGTCAGTAGCATTTCCTTATGCCAATGGGAAACAATCTGAGAAAGACACCAAGTAAGCCATCTCATTTACAATAGCCAACAATAAAATACCTAGGCACAAATTCAACCAAAGAAGTGAAAGATCTCAGTAATGAAAACTATAAAACAATGATTAAAAAGTTGAAGATTACACAAAAATGAAAGAAAGATATTTGATGCTCTTGAACTGGAAGAATCAAAATTGTTAAAATGTCCATACTATGCAAAGGATTCTACAGATTAAATGTAGTCTCTATCAAAATGCCAAGGACATCTTCACAGAAATAGAAAGCATAACCCTCAGATTTATATGGAACCACAAAAGTCCAAGAATAGTCAAAGTTATCCTAAGTAAAACGAATAAAAATGCAGTAATCACATTATCTGATTTTAAATTATGGTACAGAACTATGCAACCCAAGCACACAGTACTGGCATTAAAATACAGACATGTAGAGCAATGAAACAGAAAAGAACCCATCAATAAATCCGCACGTGTAAGGTGAACTCATTTTTGGCAAAGTTGCCAAGATCATTTAGTGGGGAAAGGATAGCTTCTTCAATGAACGGTGCTGAGAAACTGGATATCTATATAGAGAAGAATGAAACTAGACCCTTATCTCTCACTATAACAAAAGTTTTAGACTTAAGTCTAAGACCTGAAACTACTAAAAGAAAGCATTGGAGGAACATTTCAGGACCTTGATCTGGGCAAGGACTTCTTGAGACCACATTTCAGTATATATCAAATGACAGAATGTTCACTTTACTGAGTTAAATTTGAACACAAAAGTACATACAGAGTTCAAATTCTTATTGAAAAAAAGGGAAATGTTTATCCCTTGGAAGTTAGATCATGGGGCTTTTGTTTTCCTTTCCTTTTTTTTTTTTTTCAGGTCTAGTTAAAAAATAAATATAACTTAGAAAGAAGGTACTTGCCCTGCACTAAAAGAAGCTTTGATAAAAGCTTGATAAAAGAAGTGGAAGTGAGGGAATGAGAGAGGGTGAATTTAGGAACTTTTAAGGCACAGTGGGGAGTTTTGGAATGGGAATAAGCTAGGTCCTCTTTCTTCAGCAAATAGAAATAGCAGATGCATTGAAAAGTCACCCTGTAGAGGGTTGGGTGCAAATTAAAGTCAGTAAGTATTGGGCATGGTTATTGTGATCATGTTTCCTCTTTTCTAGAACATTAGCTTTGCTTTTTAATTTGTGGTGATAGTTTTTATTGTTGCATTTGGGACAGACATGTTCTTAAATGTGAAGAAGTATTTCTCTATATAGGGCATAGTTTTCAGCTCTAATTTCTACTTAAAGAAATCAAGAGTTTAGGAGTAAGGAGCGAGGCAGAAGATAAAATTCAGGGTAAGCAACGTTGGGTAACAATACATCATTCTAGGTTTGGTATTTGTAAAAACCATTTTGATAATTGTTGATGCGAGGCACTTACTAACTTTCCTCCTTGCTTTGGTAGCTACCATATTCTTTTGCAGTTAGATGTTTGGTGGCTAATAAAGTTAGCTAATTATATGGTGCTACTGAGTCTGCTTTGCTCAAAATCTACTTAGCAATTATTCACTGGAAAATGTTTTTAATTCTGTTTAATGGCATTTTTAAATATAACTTCTCTTCTTCCTAACGTTGCCGCATAATCCCTTATTAGAAATGCTAATCTCAAAACTTAATGACTAGGCAGCTTTCTGTTATCATAATAGCAGCTACTTTAGATGTTTAGACATTGCAATTCCAGCCCTAGCATGGCTAAATTCATTACTCAGAGCTGAGACCTCAACATTCACAGGCCATGAGGAGCAGTTGTAGCTTTCTTGCTGTTGACAATGAAGCTTGTACAGTCATGGTGTCTGCCATAAATATTCACTTGTGAATTATTACTGGAAAAGAAAAGAAAAATAGAATATCTGGTCGGAAAATCAGCAAGAAATTTCAGTATTTTAATTTTTCTTTAAAAAATATATTTGTGAGTAGAAGAGAATACAATCACAACAATGTTTTCTAATTTTGAATGTAAGAAATTGAAAAAAAATAGTGTTAAAGGTTTGGGAAAGGGCAGATGGGGAGAGATCTCTTATGCAATCCTGAGATGAGGCTCATGCCAGTCCCTGCTCTGATCTGTGTCACCCACCAGGTTGGCTCCACCCAGACGTGACCAAGGCAATCCTCATCTTTAACAACCATGGGAATCCATGAGTCTCCAATTTACAGCCCAGAGCGAGGATGCACAAGAGTAAAATATCAGGACAGCTTTCCATTTGATATCTAAGAGATATGAAAACATTTGTAATTTTCTAAAGTGAGATTAATTGGAGGATGTGACAACAAACTGATTCATTGGCATTAGGCAAACAGAAAGGTGCTTTCGAAGTCCAGTTACCTTGGAGTTTATTTAACTCTTCTGTGTGGATTCCTCAGAAAGTGAACTTGGCATTTTAGACTTAACTGAATTTGATCTTACTCATAGACAAAGTTTACAATATTCTTGTAGAAATGGTATTGGAAGAATAGTAATAAACTAGAGAAATCTGAGACTGACTTAATGAATGAATGAATGAATATGGATGCTGTATGAATATGAATCTTTCAGAGAGAACAAGAAATATTAACATCAGAGACATCAGTATAAATGTGCCAGATCTGCTCTCTTTTAAATAAAGAACGAAAAGGGCTACTCCTAGGTAAAATCTAAGTTCACCCTGCAGGTTTTTCTCAAACATAGAAGAGCAGAATCCTAACTTTTGCCCTTGGATTTCAGTCAGTGTACTGTATTGAAATTGTGGAAAATCAGTACAGAAGTTCAATGTTGCTTTTCTTGCTTGCTGATTTTTAAAGAAATCACCATATTTAAAAGATAGTGTTAGATAAATTTCAATTAATTGATTCAATTATCAAGACAAATGAAGAGGAAGACAAGTAAAAAGTGTTATGTAAATTGATGCTCTTAATTAACCTACCTTGCAGACAACTTCCGATCAAATCTGTTGGCTTATTTTGCAAATTCAGGCTAGAGGCTCTCTTTCTCTTACCTTTCCTATAAATAAAGGGTCAGAGTAGGAAAAATGTGCAAAAGACAAGCACAGGTTGAGAGAAGATAAATCTAAGATTCTGGCTAAAACTACACCAATTTACATAATGCCTGCTCCTTAGATATAATAGACAATTGAAAAGAGAATGTATCAGGAACATTTTGCATCCTTTGCTAAAACTCTGCTAAATGTATTGTGTATTGATAGCTTAGGTTCCCCTATATAAATAAATTGCATATTCCTTTTAGAAATTAGAAATGTAGAGCTATTTTCTACTTCAAAAGGACGAATATATTTTCTTTACATCTGAAAATGAAAATCATGAAACTAAATACCATACATGGAGCTAACTATCTCCCTAGAAACTCCCCTTACTTTCCTCATTTTACATTTATAACTTTTCAAAACAGCTTTTATAGGTCATATGTATAATTGTAAATATGAGAAGTATGATAAAAGAATATAAACATTCCTATTTGTTGTTAATTCCCCAATACACTTTCATCATCTTAAATTCATGTCTTTAGGTAGAAAAATCTATAGATCAGATACAATGGAATTAACCTATACATAGTATTTTATAACTTGATATTTTGCTCAAAAATGTACTATTAATAGACACATCAACTTAGATGAATCCTGAGGGAATTATGCGGAGTAAAAGAGCCAATTTCAGAAGGTTTAATAATAAATTGTTTCATTTACGTAGTGTTCTTGAAACAACAAAAATTATAAAAATGAACAGATTTGTGGCTTCCAAAAGTTGGAGGTGGGATGAGGTGGTGGGTGTGCCCTCCTAAAAGGGCATTGGAAAGTTCCCTTTGATCATCATCCTTGTGCTGATGGAATGTTTCTGTATCTTGGCCATATCAATATCAATGTCCTGGATAATATATTATTATACTACTGCTTTGCAGGAAGTTACTATAAGTAGAAATTTAGTAAAAGGTATGTGGTATATCTTCATAATATCTATTACAATGGCAGGTAGATCGACAATTGTCTCAAAGAAAAGTTTCAGTTAAAAAAATGTGATCATTTTGCATGTCAATAGTTATATGTCAGTATTTCAATGACTACATAATATTTCACTTGATATAATAAAATTTTCCTGATGATAAATTAGCATTTTACAGGAATTTACTTCTGTTAATCATACTATAGTGAATTTCATTAGAATTGAACCATTGTACATAACTGTGTTTATCATTCCTGAGATACTTCATTTAGAATAATTGTATCCAATTCCACCAAGTTGTTGCAAAAGACATTTCATTCCTTTTTATGTTTGAGTCATATACCATGGTGTGCATATATGACATTTCTTTATCTAGTCATGAATTGATGGACACTTAGGTTGAGTCCATATCTTTGCAACTGTGAATTTTACTGAAATAAACATTTTTGAATGCGGGTTTTTTGTTTGTTTTTTTGACAAAATGATTTCTTTTTCTTTGGGTAAATACCTAGTAGTGGGGCTGCTGGATCAAATCTACTTTTATACCTTAAGGAATTTCCAAACTGCTTTACATAGAGATTGTAACACTTTGCAGTCCCACTAACAGAGAATAAACATTCCTTTTTCTTTGCAATCATGCCAGCATCTTTTTTTTTTTTTTTTTGCGTTTATAATAGTGCCCATCTGACAGGGGTAAGGTGGTATGTCATTGTGGTTTTAATTTGCCTTTTCCTGTGTGCTGAATATTTTTTGTATCCTTATTGGTCATTTGTTTATATTTCTTTGTAAAAATTTTGTTCATGTCTTTTCCCCACTTTTTGATGATGGTGCTTTTATCTTAGTGATCTATTTGAATTCTTTATAGATTCTGATATTATTAGTCTTTTGTTAGATGTATAGTATATATGGTTTGTGGATATTCCCCTTCTGTAGGTTGTCTATTCTGTGGATTATTTCCTTTGCTATGTAGAAGCTTTTAATTTAACTAAGTCACCTTTATATATACATAGCTTTTTTTGGACGGGGCTGGGTTTGAACCCGCCACCTCCAACATATGGGACTGGTGCCTTGCTCCTTTGAGCCACAGGCGCCGCCACCTTTATATATTTTGATTGTTGCTGTATTTGCCTTTGGGGTTGTAGTCATAAATTCTTTGCTTAGGCCTATGTCTTGAAGAGTTTTTCCTATAGTTTTTCTTGTAGCATATTTGTGGTCTCATGCCTTACATTTATTTCTTTATTCCATTTTGTATTAATTTTTGTATATGGTAAGGGACAGGATTTCTGGTTCATTCTTCTGAATGTAGCTATCCAATTTCCCCAGCATCATTTATTTAACAGGGTATCATTTCCCTGTGCATGTTTTTGACTGCTTTATCAAAAATCAGTTGATAGTATGTAGATGGTTTTATTATGGGGTTCTCTATTCTAGACATTGGTCTATGTCTCTGTTTGTATACTGATACCATGCAGTTTTGTTTACTATAGTCTTTTAGTATAATTTGAAGTCAGGTAATCTGATGACTCAGGTTTGTTCTTTTTGCTTAAGACTTTTCACTTATTCAGCCTTTTTGTTGGTTCTATATGAAACTAAGTATTATTTTTTCTAGACCTCTGAAACATGATGTTGATATTTTGATAAGCACTGTATTAAATTTATAAATCACCTTGGGGAGTATGGACATTTTAGCAATGTTGATTCTATTAATCCATGAGCATGGGGTGATTTTCCATTTGTGCCGTTTATGATTTTTCATCAGTGTTCTATTATTTCTCCTTGGTTAAGTATATTCTTAGGTATTTTATCTTCTTTGTGGCTATCATACATAGCTTTGAGCCCTTGATTTAACACTCAATTTGGCTGGTCCTAGTATATACAAATGCTACTGATTTGTGCACATTAATTTTGTAACCTGAGACTTCTGCTAAATTTGTTCATCAATTCTAAGAGTCTCTTGATGGAGTATTTAGGGTTTTCTAGATACAGGATCATAAAGTCAGAAAACAGGGATGTTTGACCTCTTATATTTTAGTTGGATGCCCTTTATTTCTTTCTCCTCCCTGATTCATCTGGCTAGGATGTGTAGTATAATGTTGAATAGAAGTGGGGACAGTGGGCACTTTTTCTTATTCTTAGGGAGAATGCATTCAACTTTTCTCATTCGGATGAAGCTTGACAGAAAGGCATGGTTTAGACCCAGAGTTCTAGATAATTTTGTGTCATATGCTAAGCAACAAAAAGTTGCTAAAGAGTAATAAGGAAGAAATTTAAATCTTGAGAATTTTAAGATAAATAAGCAACAATTTTTTCAGAACTGAGTTGATAAATTGAGATTAGTTGATAAGCAATTCTGAAAGTGACTGTAGAGTATTGACAGTGAAGATGGACAGAATTGGAGAAACTTAAGATATATTTAGAAAATAAAACCAACAAATGTTGACGAATGATTTACAAGAGAGCTGAAGATGTCAAGAATGCTTCTGATATTCCTGGTTTATATAACTTTACTTATGTGGTACAATTGACTGACTGCCAACAATAGAAGAGGATATCTTGATATTCCCAGATACATTGAATCATCCAAGATCACAATCTTCCAATTTAATTATATAATTTGAATTTTCTGCACAAAGCACACTTAAAACCAAATAAACCAAAGTACACATATAAACACAATTTTATTTAAAGTGATTGAGATGTATGTTAATGGAAACTAGGTTTTAAAATATGTTCTCCATCATTAATCTGATTAATCTGTCACTATTCTTATTTATCAAGTTCTTTTTACTCTTTTTAACACTCCCTTTTAAAATTATTATTTTAAGCCAATATTCTTATTTATTTATTCATTTATTTATTTTGAGACAGAGTGTAATTTGGTCACCTTTGGTCCTGCTCTAGCATCATAGCTCACAGCAATCTCAAACTCTTGGGCCCAATTGTTCCTCTTGCCTTAGCCTCCTGAGAAGCAGGGACTACAAGCCCTACCACAATGTCAGGCTTTTTTTTTTTTTTTTAAAGATGAGGTTTTGCTCTGGCTCAGGCTAGTCTCGAACTCTTGAGCTCAGGCAATCCACTGGCCTCAGCCTCCCAGAGTGCTAGTTACAAGCGTGAGCCACTGTGCCCAGCCTGCACTTATTTTTTAGTCATTACGTCAAAATGAGGAAGAAATTCAGAAATCACAATTATCCATCTAATAACTTATTATTCAAGAAAAGGAACTATTCATTTTCTTTGTTTGCTTCTCTCTACATTTGAATTGTTTTTTTTATGCCATGAACTCTGTGCTTCCAATAGTCTAAACCCCAAGCACTGCCTCCTAAGCTCCTACCATCTATTCTGCCAGTGGCCAGCACCAGCTGGGGAATGGAGCAGAAAGGAGATGTAGGGATATTTATTTTCCACTGTCTTCAGTTATACCAGTAGTTATGTTTCTTCATGATGAGAGTTCTTGCTGGGAATCTTTTATTCTCTCTCTCCCATGATCATTGGACTCCAGTAAGTTTCATTTCCCCCTTAGTCCTAGGGTTTTTACTGTTGCTAGAAGGTGGTTGCTACAATCGTCTTTGTTGATACACCCCTACTAATATATATATTTTTGATGTTTCCATGTAATTATTTTGTTTCTGCTGTTGCTAGAAGGTGGTTGCTACAAACGCCTTTGCTGATACACCCCCTACTATTTTTTTTTGATGTTTCCGTGTAATTATTCTGTTCCTTGCTAAGATACTCAATGGTTTTAAACTTCAGCTTATTTGAACTAAAAAATTTAAAATATTTTTTTTCTCAAGTCATTCCCTTTCTGTTATGTCCACCAAATTCTAAGTTAGGTCTCAGTAAACCTGCACTATAAAGGCACAGATAGTATTTAAAGTTGTGGGTTGTAAAATTATGATACAACTACCCATATCTGTCATTGAGCATGAAAGCAACCATAGATAATATGTAAATGAATGAGCATGGCTGTGTTCCAGCAAATCTTTATTTAGAAAGGAAACCAAATTTGGCCTCATGGCCATAATTTGACAACTTTTTTTCCAAAGTAACTAACATTCAAAGAAAAACATAATACATACATTTATTTACCTTGCAAATATTATCCTTTGCCAAAAATGGCAATAGCATAGTTTTCAATATTTAATTTCAGTTTCATCAAATATGGCTTCTGAAATGAATTGTGTAGGGAGCAGGGCCATTGAAGAAATTATGTCATAGGTAATATAGTAAAATTTCTGATCTAATGAGAAACGTTAAGTAAAGTAACACTTTGAAAAAATTCAATGGACCATACAAATATAAGATATTATTGATGCTTCTAAGGCTCTTAGACTGTTATAACTATAAATTAAGTGTATAATATACTAAGCACATAGTGACTTATAATCAAAGCTTCGGTTATCTATGTGAGGAATATTCATTTAATGGAATATTTGGAACAAATGTTTAGAACTGGATACCTCCAAATTCTTCTGAGTTGGCATTCTCCAACTAAGAATTGTTACTCTGCCCAGGAAAAATAATTTTGTTTAAATATTAATCGGTAGGAAAAAATTACAAAATAAAACATCTATTTTTCTTTTTGTTTTAAAACCAAAATCTGACATAGTATGGACCACTTTGTAATTGCTGTGTCTCCCTCCTTTAATTTGACTTATGCCATTATCCCATATCTTCCAGAAAATATTACTTTTTTCTCTCTTCCTGTCACATTCATGGTCACATTTTAAAAATATAAATGCTATTATTATTTAATGAAAAAATACACAAAATAGGAAAAAAATCAAAATCAGTATTACCAAAGGTCCCCCCCACCCCCCCAAAAAAATTCCAGCTTTATCACATGGCAGCTTGGAGCAATAACTCAGAAATAGAATTTTATATGTGAAACCTAGTGGAAATATTTTATAAATGCTAATGATCATGAATAAATGCTTAACTACTCACATATAGAACAGGGAGAGCTATAAATATTACTTGAAGTAGAGCAAGATGAGGCAGCTTTTAATATTAAGAAATTGAAAGCATATGGTCTGTTTGCAAAATCTGGAAATATCCTGCTTGAATCTAGAGAAAGAAATGAAGGAAAAGAAGAAGCTCAAAAAACAAGCTCCTCTCTCTTTCACCTTCTAAGTTCATAATATTTTCTTTTATACCACCTTCTTGCCCTCCAGAAATCTTAGTTAAAATAGTTGAAACCCTTATTCTAAAAAGTATTTTCAACTTGTGTGGGAAAATAATTTTATAGAATTAAAAAAAAAAAAAAGCCCTTAAATTGCTTTTCAAGGATCTGGAGAAGACCATCTGGATACTTAATGGGGAGCATTCAGTTTAGTTTAGGAAACATTTTTTGAACTCTTAATTTTTGGAAGATGTTTACTTATGGCAACCATGTCTTACAAAGGATGAAACTGAGAGCTCTTGAAGGTTGAGTGAAATGACAAAAGTTTCATAGTAGGTGATAGGGTGGGAAGAACTTAATTTTATGATTACAGTCTACTTCTTGTACATCCTTTGCAGAGTGTAGAGTACAGAACAGCTTATTGCCTTTAGCCCTGCATTTCTTTTGACTTCTAATAGTCTTCTTCTACAGGAAGTGCATATAAGCAAATACAATTATCAGAATAGCATCAGATCTTCTACTGAAGATCCTTAAGGTTAATGTGTAATGTAATCTTAACCAAATATCAAAAAGAAGCCTGTTTCATGTTATTGGGAACTTCTGCTCTGGTCTTTTAGGAGATGCTTCTAAGTTTTATAGATATAAGTAAATAATAGGTACTTAGAAGAAACTAAAATTATTTTCTGAGTTTCTGATAAATGACTAATATTTTTCATCATCTTAGTATATAACAGGTGCTATGCCAAGTATTTTACATGTATTTTTATAATTATATCACATTATGCATCTATGATTATGCATCTTACCTCAGTTTCCATTGTAAATGATCAAAAATTAAGACAGAGAAGAGAGAAAGTAACTAGTGCAGATGCATAGAGCACTAAGGTATGAACTCTTTCATTTTTTGAAGACTATGTGTTTAGAAATGGCTGTTCAAATGGAGGGTACCAGTATGAAGTTGAATTGTTCAAAATGCATCCTCAGTGCATGTTCTTTCTTCTTCTTTATTTATTTTATACATTTAAGGAGTAATAAGTACAGCTTTGTTACCTGACTATATTTTGTAGTGGTGAAGTCTGGGCTTTTAATGTACTCATCACCCAAATAATGTACATTGCACCAAATATTTTCCCCTCATCCCCCTCATCTTCTCACCTTTGGAGTCTCCAATGTCGATTATTTCATTCTGTGTGGCTCTGCATACTCATAAGTTTAGCTCCTACATATAAGTGAGAAGATGTAGTATTTGACTTTTCATTCCTGAGTTACTTCCTTAGGATAAAGTCATCTAATTCCATCCAACTTGTTGAAAAAGTCATGATTTCAATTTTTTTTTTTATCCCATGGTGTGTGTTTGTGTGTGTATGTATGTGTATGTATGTATATATGTGTGTGTGTATTCTTTAGGCACTCATCAACTGACAAACATGTAAGTTGATTCCACATCTTTATTATTGTAAAGAGTGCTACAATTAACCAATAAATGTAGATATCTTTTTGATATGATGAATTCATTTCCATTGCATAGATAGTAGTGAAATTACTGGATGAATGGTAGATATACTACCTTTTAAAAAGAGTGCATCTCAGTATCTGGAAGGTTTTTTGTAGACTATGTGTTTAGAAATGGCTGTTCAATTGGAGGGCACCAGAATGAAGTTGAATTGTTCTCCATGATAAAAAGTAATCAATTTAAGATATAACTTAACCACTATTTAAAATGTGGGTGTTAGGGCAACAGGCACCAATAACATTAAATTTTTTGTGGGAATGGTGAAGGGCATTCTTAGTGATGGGGTTTGGGGGAAGATTTAGAAAGAGAGTAGTCAAATATGTATTTATGAGATTTAGTATAATCTAAATTCTTCTGTCTCCCCTAGAAAATATTCACTAAAAATTGATGTATCAATCTAATTATTTGGTAAAATAAATAAAAAACCCCAAACATCTGTAGGATGCACAGACAAAAGAGTTTTAATATTTTGTTTTTTAGCTAGCTCAAGAGCTACACAAAATGAACCAATGGAGACATTTAGAAAATAATGATAGGACATGATTTAAGGTATAGTTTCTTATGTGAGGACTTCTAAAACATGTTTGTTGGCAGGAAGTTTTAAGAATCTTTCTTTTGAGTGTTTGGTCTATTTTATATTTTTGTTAATATTAAATACATAATTGTCCCTTTTCCCTTAAGTTAGATGCTATGAATTTCAAATTTATCCTTCATCTTATGTCCTGAATGTATACTTTTTGTTTTGCTTTTTCCAAACTTTTCTATATATTTTTAAATGTTCTTTTTTGCTGTATTTTAGATTTCCTTTTAAATCCTATCAGGAGGGATTTATACTAGATGCAGGAGATGTATTTGATAAAATGTAGCATCCCTTCATAATAAAAACCTTCAGTGAACTAGTTATAAAAGGAACATAATTCAAAATAATAAAAGTCATACTTATAAACCCATAGCCAACACTATACTGAATAGACAAAAGTTAAAATCACTCCCTCCCCCAAGAACTGGAACAAGATAAGGATGTCCTTCACTATTTCTATCAAAAATAGTACTGAAAGTACTAGCCAGAGCAATCAGGCAAGAGAAAAATGAGATACATTCAAATTGGAAAAGAGGAAATGAAATTATCTCTGTTTGCTAATGATACGATCTTATACTTTGGAACCCCTAAAAACTCCTTCAAAACATTCCTCGATTTGATAAGAGACTGGTGGTTTCAAGATATAAAATCAATATAAAAATCAGTAATATTTATATACACCAATAATGATCAAATTGAGAACTAAATCAAAATGCCAATCCCATTTTAATAGCTACAAAAAAATAAAGTAACTTAAAATATATTTAACCAAGGAGGTGAAATATCTCTACAAGGAGAACTACTTAACACTGATGAAAGAAATGATAGGGGAAATAAACAAATGGACAAACATTGCATGCTCATAGATAAGAAAATCACTATCACTAAAAGGACCATACTGCTGAAAGCAATCTATGGATTCAAACTAATTTCTATCTAAACTCCAATTTAATTATCCATTAAATTAGATAAAGCAATCCTAAAATTTAGATTGAAACAAAAAAGAGTCTCAATATCCAAAGCAATCCTGATGAAAAAATTAAAAATAAACAAAAGCTTACCTGACTTCAGATTGTCTAACAAGGATCAAGTAATCAAAATAGCATGGTACTGATAAAATAACGCGTAGATCAGCCAATTTGTCAATCTTTGACGAAGTCAATAAAAAGTATACACTGTCAACAGGACACCCTGTACAATAAGTGACTCTGGGAAAAGTGGATAGCGAGATGCAGAAGAATGAAACTGAACCCCTGTCTTTAATCACATACAAAAATTAACTGAAGGTATATTAAGGACTTAAATGTAAGACCTGAAACCACAAAAATACTAGAAGAAAACCTAGGAAAAGCTCTCTGGACAGTGACCTAGGTAAAGAATTTATTACTAAACCTCCAAAGCATGGGCAACAAATAGACAAAAGGGAAATAATTAAACTAAAAAGCTCTGCGCGCAAATAAAATAATCAACAGAGTAAACTGGCCTGCTGTAGAATGGGAGAAAATGTTTATAATCTATAAATCCAACAAAGGACCAATACTCAGAATCTACAAGGAACTCAAATAATTCAATATGAATAATACAAAATAACTTCATCAAAAATTAGACAAAGGACAGGAACAAACATTTTTCAAAGGAAAATACACAAACAGCCAACAAACATAAAAAACAATGCTCAACCTCACTAGTCATCAGAGAAATGCAAATCAAAACCGCAATGAGACACCATATTCACATTACAGCAGTCAAAATGGCTATTATTAGAAAGTAAAAGAAAAGTAACATATTGATGAGATTACAGTGAAAAGGGAACACTTATACACTTTTGATGAGAATGGAAATTAGTCCAAGCTTTATGGAAAAGAGTTCTTAAAAACTAAAAATTCTTTATCTTGTTCTTGGGATTTGATAAATTCTAAAGATTAGCTAATGCTATTTATTTTTCATTCCTTCCTTGTCTCAATGGGAATTATTTCTCAAATTGTAATTAGCTGTTTCTTCTAAGCTATTTTTATTGGTGCATGGTGTTCAATAAGCTTTAAGGTTTAAGTTTGTAAGTTTGCAGACCTTCAAGGAGCCACTTCTGGCCCTGATAGAGAACTTCACCTTGGGGAAGGATGGGTGTGATCTTTGGGTTGAGAGGAAGTATGTATTGATTGATAGTTGGATAGCAAAAGAGAGAGTCTAAAGAAGATATTTCTAATTTTCTACCAATTATCTATTCTACCACTTTTTAAAATTTACTAACAACCTTGATTTTGTTCAGGCTGGCAATATGCCTCCTTCCTCTCCCCCTTGCCTCCCTTGCAAAAAAGAGAAACGTCATTTCTCAGTTTCTTACAACTGTAGCCAAGAGAAAACAGAGATGCAGGAGTTTTCTGAGAAAATTATTTTTTTGTTAATTATAGGAGACAAGCCTTTTCCTTTATTCTCGTTCATTTCCTTCTTCCTTCATGGACTACGGATAGGGCACCTGGCAGGGAATCTACGGTCTCAGCTCCGGAGAATGAAAACCACATGCTCAGTTTGGCAGAGCAGGAAGGAGCTTGGTGTTCTCATGATTTACTCACAGAGTGCTGTGACCTTGAAGTGCCTACTTTCGGACTTTATTTTGTTAGAAAAAAAGGAGTAGCATTTTACCACATATAGGCAAACCGATATTGGAAACTAATGTAACAGATACATTTAAGGTTTCATCTTGACTTCCCTTCCCTCACACCAATAAAAAAAATGCTTTTTCTATAGTGCTTCTAAAAATAAGCAAGGACAGTAGTTTTATTTAATTCTCATAATTATCTTAGAGCCATTTTTCATGGGGAGGGATTCCCAAACTGAGGGTAATCCTGTATTCCTAATTAAAAGCTGTGCCATAGGAGAGGGAACCACTATTATAAATTTAGGGTAGTAGTGATTTGCTGGGGAAAGCGACTCCTATGATGCTGGCTCTGTCCCTCCTGTGGTTCCCTCATGACCACAGCTGACATCCCCTCCTCCCCGGGGCCCTGAGCATGGTTTGCCTGAATTTGGGCCTCCTCCCTTGTCATTACAGCTCCCCGTTCATATTTTCCCATTTTTTAAGTTTGTGTTGTGCTACTGGCATCAGCTTCTATTTAAAACATTTTTCAACTTTTATTTCTTCTCCTCGGATAGCGTTTAGTCAGGTTGCAAAAAGGTTGTTCGGAGCCAATGTTTATGTCTTCTTCTTCAAAGGTAACATTATTAGTAATATTAATTTTTGAAGATGAAAAAATAAGCCCATGTTCCTTTTTCTCATCTTCTGGCTGGCAAGTTTTTTTTTTTTTGTCATGTTCTGATTTTAGTCCTTCTCACTGTTCTCTTTTTGGCTTTAAGTGATATTCTTTAAACTCTGTTTCTTAATGTTTCTATATTAATCTATCAAGGTCATTCTAAGGAATTAGGATGAGTGTCCTTATGTTATCCTTACTTTTTCTCTCCCTCTTTCTGAAAATGTTTTGTCATATTATTGGAGAATTCCTAGTATTTACTTTCTGTGACCTTGTTTATAACAGTTTCTTAACCTAAATTTCATATTTAGGTGGATTCAGTGTCTACACTTGATCCTGTATATCATGGCTTCTTTTTTCATTTCTTGGTTCATTCTGACATTGACCATTGTTTTGTTATTATTATTGCCATTGTTGTTAGACTTGATATTGTTTGTTTCAAGGATGGCTCCTACGTGATATATTTTACTGAATATGTTGATACCATTTTTATCTCCAAATGATTTTTTAGATCATTTATTTAGAGGAAGAACATTTTGAGATCTAGGTTATCCCCTTAAATAATTTCTTCTGCTCATGAATTTCTTTTATATCAAAAAAAGAAAACAAGTATATTTTATATGTTCTTACTAGTATAATATGATGTTCTTGAAATGCCTCAGGATCCTTTGAAACTGTTAAATGTTACATTTAAATGTCATCATTATTAAAATTGATAGCTATATTTTTGTTACCAGATGGAGAATAATAAACACTTTTATGAAAGATGTTACCCTTTCAGATATCCAACTTTGTGGATAAATTCTCTGATAAGCTCCCCAAGTTGGTATCCTGCACAAAATGGTATGGGATAGAGAAATAATATTCAGGTTTTAATTGTGATTGATGCAGCACTTTGGTAACTTTCACCATTAGAATCTTCCAAGTTAAAGTTTTTTTCTTCAATTTTATATTGTTTAGAACATTTGAGGTTCAAATAAATTCCTATTCAAGGAAATATACTATTAAAAATTAAAATTAACAAAGTGACCATTTGTCACTTCTATAGCATAACTCAGGCAAAGAAATGATACTTCTCAATCAAGATAAGAGTTGATGTGCTTTCCTTAGGTGTCATTAATATCGCCATCTATGTATCAGTTAGGCAGACTATATGTTTTCAATTGCATTAATATATAACTTCCCTATTATAAGAATTAATCCAGCATAGGTCAGCTAAGTAGATAGCTTACATTATTTAAACATGGCCTTAAATCAATCAAACTCATTAAGACAGCATCAAAGAGTCAAATGTTTGTCATCTGGCATAACCTCGGTCATGTTGCTTATCTCTCTAAACCTCATATTTGATTTGAAGACTAGGGTTAAAGAATAACTATCTGCCTGTATTATTTTCTTAAATTCAGTGATGCAAATGAATAGTTCATTACCATGCCTCGCACAAGACTCAAGGATGGCAGCCATTATTATCTTGTATTAGTAACATCTTTAATTTTAAAATATCACTATTTGGCCATGTGATTTCCAGAAAGAAAGAGATAATTTGGTTTTTAATTTCAATTTATTGTCAATCAATTGTCATTTATTGGACAACTACCCTGAGTGAGTCTCTGTAGAAGATTTAAAAATTAATTATGTTACTTTGGGGTCAAGTATATAATATTTTAGTTAACCAAATCAATGTGGGTAATGAAATCAGATAACTAAATCTCTTAAATGGACATTTTTCTGAATCAAATGGAGATTCTTTGAATCATTTCTGGGTCAAGATGATGAAAGTATGCATGAAATAACAGAATAGAAAAAGATAAGCCCGCTCTTATAGATAGCACATGGCATTGTGCAGGCTGATGAATTCTTAACTTCATCCTGTGATGAAAATGAACTTCATATATTTGGTCATGTGAAGGGGGGAAGAAACTAGTTAGTTTCCTAATGTCTTTGAGAAATTGTAGATCTGAGCAATTTTTTTTTTGCAATGTATAAATACTAATGTATGTTTCTTTGTCAGCTTTCTACAAGCTATTGTATTGACTGATCCATTGATCACGTATACCCAGTGTATTATACTTTTGGAAGCTGCTGATTCTATCATGTTAAACAGCAATGCTTGGCAGGTAATAGGATAAGAAGAAATTATCAATTTCTATCCACTAGAAATTTTCCCTCTGCCCTCTGCTTAATAAGAGGTCTGCTGCCAACTATATCCCTTCTTATTTTTAAATATTTCCAGAAAGGGGCAATCCTCCTTCTTAATATTTCTATCCTTGAGGTATGACTTTCAAGAGGGTCAGGGGAGTATAGGTGCATGCATACATTCTTGACAGATGCCAGAGTGCATTCCAAAATAGACAGACCCTGCCAATAGCAGGTAATTGAGATTTATTCTTCTGAGAAATTCATTTTTTCCAGGCAGCTCCCCTAGAAGCACTTCATTTTTATATTGACATTTTTTTTTTGTCTGAATGCTGGCACTAAGTTAGAAGATCTATAGTAAGTGTTATTCACTCAAGGAAATCTGTCGGTGTCAAAATTTTCCAGAAGGTTGGCCTAGAAGAGAGAGTTATAATAAAGTTCCCATTGCCCATTGAAGTCTAGCAAATCCTCCCCAGAGGATGATAATCTAGACTATATTTATATTCTAACAAGCTTTTCCTTTCTTGATGTCTCATTCTCTTGTATAAAAATATTTCCATTTTTCTTGCTTTTCATAGAGCTTTTCCTCTTATTCTTATTCCTCCCCTAGGGTTCTTTTCCTACTTGCCTGTCAGAATTGTTCTCTGTTTTGAGGAGATTTTAGGTAATCACAAAGCAGGGTCTTATTTCCTACCTTTGATTCTTTCCTTCTTTCCACTCTACCTCTTATTCCTATATTCCATATTATTTCTCCTAAAGATTTTACCTGAACTTAAAAAAGTGCAAGGGATTTCAACGATTCTATAAAATTATGTGATACATGTTTTATTGAGTCTTCATATATAATTATCTAATTTTCTCACAACTATTACAGTATTTTATTTTATAAAGTTGCTTAAATATACATTTTAAATCAGCTACAGTAATATTTACTATTTTTCTGATATTTTCTTGTTTTTAATATTTTTTTTTACCTTTTAGCCAGTTCTTTTCTGATATAAATATTAAAATTTAGCTCTCAGGGACTTTTGAGGTGATTTAGTCAATTCAATGTAGAGATATAGAGACTGTAGATACAAAAAAACTTAAGTCAAAGCATTAAATGCCTCTTTCAAGATCACATGGCTTGCTTATTTGCATAGTTACCCCTGGAGCTAATGTTTTATTTTACTTCTTTTCATGAATTTATTGGTATATTCGATGAATAATTTCTGAATTACTTTAGAGTTAATTTTAAAATATTAGGTGGCATTCAAAGTGATCATCTGTATCAAAGCTCAATGGAAGAAATATATTTAGCCAATTTGGGAAGCTTTTACGTTATAGTCATAGGTAGGTATTATTATTTTTCATAAGAATACTGTATTAAGACATGGGTGCTTCCTTCATTGCAAAGGCTTTAAAGCAACAATGTTCTTTTTACTCAGAATAATCGTTCAAATTATTAATTTGACATTTAACTCTTCTTTCACTCATAGGGCACAGACGCGTGTTACCATATTGCCTAAAAAAAATTCCACAGTGAAACTAAGTGACATAAGTATAGTGTACTAATTTTCTAGTACTGTGTAGTAAAGTACACAAACCTACTGACTTAACAATTATTAGCTTATAGTTCTGTTCTTTATAAGTACAGATGGGCTTGGCTGAATATATACTCAGGGAATCACAGGAGCAAATAAAATTATTGAGTAACTTGAACTCTTATCTAGAGGCTGTGGGAAATAATTCCCTTCTAAACTCATTCTGTTGGAAGAATTGTTGAAAGAATTTCTTTGGTATTATAAGACTGAGGTTCCCATTTCCTTCCCAGCTGTCAGCTGGTGGGGCTCTCAGCTGCCAAAGGCTTCCTGTATTTCTTGCCCTATGGGACCCTCCATAATGCATCCAGCAATGTGTCAAATCTTCCTCCTACTTTGAATTGTCTGACTTCCTTTCATGCCACCTACTGAAAAGAAGTTTCTGATTTTAAAGGAAATCATGTGATTATATTAGGCCCATCCAGATAATCTAGGTAATCTCCCTGTGTTAATGTTAACTGATTAGTAACCTTAATTATATCTGCAAAATCTCATTGGCTGTGTAAACTGATATATTCAGGGTGTGATAACTTAACATACTCATAGACCTGGAGATTAATGCAGGAAATCTTTAAGAATCTGATTTGGAAGTTTTATCCTCCACAGCTGGTAATTTCTTACTCTGATATGAGTCAAAGAAAAGTACTCAAGTTAAATGTCAAATGATTCTGGTGAATAGGTTCAATGCCGTCTGTATCACATCATCCTTGTAAATATTTTTTGCCCTTTAGAACATTTTTGGAAAATTGTTAACTGCCTTTTCCTAATGGCAGAATTGGAATTAAATTAATAAAAGAATAACCCTCTGGGTGAAGGGTTCAACTATGATTTTGACTTTGCCTGACAAGTGCAAACAATGTAACCTAAACATTTGTACCTTAATATTAATCAAAAATAAAAATTTAAAAGAAGAATTAAATTTTATATTTCCTAGGGCATTTTTAACTGAGTTGATCACTGTCCTCAAGACAGTGCATTAGAAAGTAGTTTCTTGTTTTTTTGTTTGTTCGAACTAAGATGTACTGTGTTCTGTGTTTACTTTTATTCCCGAAAATTATGAGTTGATCAGTTGTTCAGGCCCTCCTTTTGTTCAGATATTTAGCTTACAAGAATCTGCAGTTCTTATAGATATTCTGGATTGTAGGGATTTGTATTGCTAAAAATGTTTTTTATGCTTATCTCCATTTATTTTATAATTAGGGCTCTGTTCCCTTCATTTTATATGTACCTTCTTTATCTAATACATATAAAGTGTTTAGATGGTTCTGTAATTATCTCACACAGATATTATTTCTAGTAACAGAAGTGATCTTTTTGCTTCACTGTTGCTAAATATATCATTTTACCTCTATTGTAGATTCCTCCCATCAATGACCTTAAAAGATAAAAAGCACAGTAGAACCTCTGTAAGTTGACCACCCTGTAACAAACTGGTCAATACACAAAGCTGGTCACCATAAGGAATTAGGCCTACAATAATGATACACACATGTTGTGCATTTCTGGTCTATCAAAATTAGGTCAACTTAAGGAGCTGGTCAGTGTAGGAGAAGTTCAACTGTGTATTATTTATTCACCTCCTTTATCTTTGCATCTTGCTTGGCAGATACATTTCTTTAATATTAGACTGTTGCTGTTGTTGTTTTTCATAGAATTCAAGTAAAATATTATTCCTACCTTCCTGTTTGTGAAACTTACCAACATGGTTCCTTAAAAGGTCTCTCCTTGATTACTGTCTTCATACCCTTTAGTTAGCTAGCTATCATCTTACTCTGTTATCCTCATTCCCCATCATTTTCTTTTGCTTCACAAAATTTTTTATTAGGTAGGTATTCTTAAATATGCATAGTGTTAACTTTTGTAATTTGTTTACCTGCTATGGGTATTTTTCTGTCTACTATGTAATATTTTTATGCACCAACATGCTTCTTGCTATGATTTACTTATATTTCATTCACATATCCATTTCATTCTTTCTAACTTCTAGACTATGTTTCCTAGTTTGTATCCATCACATTTGACTTAATTAGACTTTTGTTTTTTTACTTTTATGCATTTAAACCTCATTATAACAGATTCATTCACAGACTGTTGACTTATGACTACTCTGTTTTCCTCTTTTTTTCATACTCCTTGTCTCTAGTACTCTAGAAAAAGGATGAGTCTAATTTTTCATGTGCCTTCTGCTGAAAAGTAGTTACTCTGGCTACAGACCTGTTCAGACAAGTTCCTTTTTTTCCCCCTTCCTTTCTTCTTTTGCTATAGCACTCTGGTAGAGTTCTAGAGTACAATAGCTTTGACAGTAACCTTTATTTTATTTCTTTATTTTATTTTCCCTAGTGTTAGATAATTACTTATTTCCTTATGCTGTCAAATGACTATATCCTCCAGAAATCTATTACGCAGTGGTCACTTTAGAAGCTCCTAATAGAACTATGTGAATAGAATGCTTATTAATACTTTAACTACAAATGAGAGCAGAGTAATTTGATTTTTAGGTATAGATGCATAGAAATTGAATTTTCTTCATAGAAAAATTCTTAATTAAAATGGGAAAACCTATAATTATTTTATAGATGCTTTTAGTTTTATTTTGTCTTGGAAATTATGTCTAGGACTCAGAATATAATAAAGAATGATATTTCAATTAAATGTATTATTTTATTTTTAATGATTACATAGGGTTCTTTGACTCTTAATTCCATATTAAGTTTCATCTAAAGCAGTCTAATAAGAATGTGTGTACATAATGGCACATAAATATTTTAGAAAAGAACAAGTGCATACAGGTGTAGCCTGGTGTTATTTACTCACGGAACCATCAGAAGCAAAGGCATATTTTGTTCAAACAGTTGGTTAAATATTCTGTCCCAGAGAGAGAGGTTTATATTTCATATAACTGGTGACCTTCAAGGCAGTTGAAATGGCCTGAAAGTCACATTTTTTTACCCTTGCCTCCCTGCATGCATTTTGATTGGCGATGGCTTTGCTGAAGTGCAAATTTTAAAGGTGATTCATGATTAAGCATGAAAAATTTGCAAATAGCAACGTCCTAAGATGTATGGACAAATTTCTCTTTCTAAAGGGGCTTATTTAGTTTTCTATAAAGAACAGATTGGCTTTGTCAATGTACTATTCCCAGAGACAGTAGACGTAGATAGGAGTTTTAGGTATCTTTTTGCATCATACTCTTTACAAATTTAGTGAAAGCTCTGGATAGTCATGCTGGAAAATGCACATATACGTTTAAAAATATATTTTTATAATCAGTTTTACAACAATCGTAGAGCTAATGTATAAATCAACTGTTTTCACACATTGGACAATAGGTAGGGATGTTATAAATGAACAAAAAAACTAGTAAAGGAAACCCTACAATTTCCCCAACTTGCTGCCTGCAAAGCTGTTCTAGGATGCAGTGTAGGAGGAGGAACACCCATTGTATTGGTGAGTAGAGCATACAGAAAGCGAAGTTCAGAGAGACTGAGATGGCTAGCATTTGTAGGACAAAATGTGGGAGAGGAGGGGGCTGCCCAGAGAGAGCTTCAAAAATCTGCAGAGTGAAGAAGAGCCCTCATACTTTGACTGAGTTCTGATCTTTATGTTGATCAGAGGCCATCATGCTTGGGCAAGAACAATAAGAAAGAACAGCTGTAAACAATTCCCAAAGCTCATGTTATTCTGGGAATACTTGCATTCCCACCAACAAGAGCAGAAAAAAATTAAATAAGTGAGACAACTGGTAGAGTCTTCTGGAGGATATTGGCTCACTAATGAGTTAAATGAATGCTAGGCCAAAGGCTACTCTGGAGCTAACCTAACAAGGTTAAAAGCAAGACTTAATAGGATGAAATTAACTCCAAGTAACTTGACTAGATGTGCTATGATTTGAATATTTTCTCTTCCAAATCTCCTATTGAAATTTCACCCCCATAGTGGCAGTATTGAGAGGTGCAGCCCTTAAGGTGAATGGGATTAATCTGTTCATGAATTAATAGAGTTATGGATTAATGGATAAATAGATTAATGGGTTATTATAGAATCGGGACTGGTGGCTTTATAAGAGAAACGGCATGTTAATATGCTTAGCTGCCTTGCCATGAGATGACTTGGGCCACCTCGAGACACTTCAGAGAGTCCCTATGATCAAGAAGGCTCTCACCAAATGTGGGCTCTTGTTCTTAGACATCTCAGCCTCCATAAATGTAAAAAAATAAATGTCTTTCTTTCTTCTTTTTATTACCCTGTTTTAGCAATTCAGTTGTAAGTAGCAATAAACAGCTAAGATGCCACTGAATGATGAGAACCTCATAAGTCGATCACATGGAAGAGAATCTAGTCACTCTAACAACTGGCACCACCTGCCAGAGTGAGATCATCTTGGATCTTCCAGTCATAGCTGAGTCCCTAACAGAATGCAGCCACTGAGTAACCACAGAAAATATCATAGGGAGTAAAGAGCCACACAGCCAAACTCAAGGCACAGAATTATGAGAAATAGTAAATCATCGTCCTTTTAAGCCACTGGATTTTGGAATGGTTTGTTACACAGAAATAAATAACTGATATGGAAGCAAGTGCTGTCTTTTGAATTGACTGAGGAAAACATTGAAACATAAAGAATCTTCCAGAAGTTGAAACTGAAAACTATAGAGAACAATGTATTAAGACACTATTCCCAGGAAGTGGAACTGGGACTTATTCTAAGCACAGTCTGCATTTAGAAGATCGGGGGTCCTAGTAACATTTTCCCAGTGAGGTTTTCCTTTTGTATGACAGTGTTTGCCAGAATAACCCCGTCTCTTTTCATGAACATGTTTATGTAGTAGATAATTTTTCTTTTAGTTGATAGGTCTCTGGGTCATGAGGCTTTAAGCAAGGTGCAAAATTTGTATAAAATAAGTTGTGTATTTGAAAATAACAAGAGGAGTGGATTCAAAATGTTCCAAACACAAAGGAATGAGAAATGTGTGAGGTGAGAGAAATTCCACTTACCCTGATTTGATCATTAAGCATTGTGAGCTTATGTCAAAATATTGCATGTACTCCATGAATATGTATAACTGCTATGTAACCATAAAAAAATTAAGAAAAAAGTTTGGATAAGACTTTAAGGAAGAGACTTTGGGCATCCTTGGAATGATAAAGTTATTTTTTTTTTGCAAATGAAATGGATATGAACATTTTTGAATATCAGGGTATATTATGGTAGATTTAGTATATTTCTCAGTGTGTATCCACCCCTTGTTCTCCTCTCTTCTGTGTCAAGAGTATACATCTCTAATTCATGGCTATTATGTTAAGATAAAGGACATGATTTTACAATGGGACATTGGCAGTAGGGACAATATTCAAGCAACAAGCCTCATACTTAAGAGACATTGTATAGTTTGGCTTGCCCCTCTGGGAGCTCTGAATCACTACCATGTGAAGAATGCACCCCAGGTGGCTACTGTTTCTTCAGCCTTGGCTCTAGTATGAATGATGGGAACAATGTCAAACAGCTCTGAATGCACTTGCTGAGGTGGCACCATACTTGCTGATATGCAGACCAAGTAAGAAATAGATCCCCATAGTAGGGCACTGCTGAGATTTTGTGGTTATTTGGCATGCAGCATTATTACAACAGTGTTTGACTAATACATCATACTTCTTTGAACCTCCACTCTAAGATAGATGTAGAATTTTAGTCAAAATTATTTTTTGTGTAGAAGCTTATATCCTAAATTGTACATGATGAGGATAACAGAAAAAAATTAGGCAAAGACTCACAGAGTGAAACAAAGTTAGCAGGTAAATTTAAACTTGGTCCTTTGCCTAAGCAACATTTGCACTCATGCTTGAATACACTGCCGCATAAGATGTGGAGGTGCCTGTTCCCTGATAATCACTTTTATTTGCATCTACTCTGGAAAAGCTTCAGAATGAGAGTGGGGTTTCAGAAAGGCCTTGGATAATTAAAGTGGTCTAACCTGGTTATGGGAAATATTATATGCCAGAATAAATTACAAGTTCTCTTTTAATATTATAACACATTGCACTTTTGCTATCATTTGGAGACTGTTGACATGTCTTTTGCAGAACTTCTTGCTGAGTGAGTTTTATACACTAATGCAGTAATTCCAAAGATATAGCTGCTGTGATAGTGTCCCTGACATTTGAGCAATAGCTTCACTTTACATTAATGTCACCTTATATTAGATTGGTACCCAAACTAATGAGTTCCAAAATCACTCTTGGGACTTGTAATTAGAAAGGAGGAATATATGGAATGTAGACACATAGTCTAAGAAGACTGTAGAAAGATGATACTTAAATTGAGGGGAGTTATTAATTTGAACTCCAGCCTGCCAGCAAACCTCATGAATTGCAGAAAAAGTTTTGCTTATATAATATTAAGTCCAGCTGTTTATAATACTTTACTTTCTATGCCTATAATTTGAAGTTTTATCTCCTATGTAATTTCTTCCAACCTTTATTCAATAAACACTGTGTGCCCAGGACTTTGACGAGGCACAATAGTGGACAGAAAATAAGATAATAGAGGTTCCCTGCACCACTGCCTGCCCATAAACTGTACATTCTAGTGTCTGAGATCGTTCAAGGTAAGAAGTGTTATTTTCCTCCCTTACAAGCTTTCTTATTGCTAATTTGAATTTGAATACAAACAGTTTTTCTTTAAGAAGCCTTCATTAAGCTGGCAGGACTATTACTTTGTACATGGTAATGTTCCTAGCCTGGATGGACCATGATTGATGCCTTCTATTACATTTCATTAGTATTCATGGTGGTACTGGTATGGATATTAAGAGTGGATGCCTGGAAAAAAATGAATCCAATAATTTTATAAACTCAACCATGTTAGAGATAGCTAAAGCCTTTTTCCTTTTTATTTGCTATTTAGAGTTGGCATAAAATTTTGATTTTGAAGCTATATCAGGGAAGGTAAAAACAAACATAAGTGCACGTACAAATACTCATACACAGTGGAATTCAAATAAAAAAGAAATTCGATACCAATAATATATACCCAGAAATAGCTTTTTAGAGAATTTATAATCCAAAGTGATATAAATTGGCCTTAGCTCATTTCTTCCTGTCTGATGTGAAAATATTTCTACTTACTATTGAAATACATAGTTATGGTACTCAAGACCAGTTAATTTCAAAATGGAAATTTTAAAAAGCTGCAGATTTTCTTCTATCTTCCATAAAGAACAGAAGAAGCATTTATTGTTTGAATTTCATTGATTTCTTTTTCATATGTTCCATGATGCTTTAATTATGTATTGCTTCTGCCTCATAAGTAATCATTTCAAATAATACAGTGGTTCATGTTAAGGAAATGATTCATCTTCCTAATGTACTTGAAACTATGGTTCGTAACTATTTTAGACACTAGATTATAATTCTGTCTTATGCAAAACATCTTTAGAGGCTAAAATTAATGTCGATAAGAAGCTTATGCAACAAGAAAAATGAACACAGGGCAAAGCTAAGCAAAAATAAACCCCTCCTTCCTGACACTTCTGTATTCAATGAGACTGCACATTTAACATCCTCAAATACTCTCAGACACATCAAGGTCTTTTGTGAATCAAAGAAGAGAGAGGAAAATAAAACCCTGAATTCACCAGAAAAGTCATTTCCTTCCTATTTCCCTTCCTTAGATTATTCTACATAATTCTCTTTATGATGTAGAAATTGTATATCATTAGAGAGGTAAAGAAAGAAGATAGAAAATATGCGTGGTAATTTTATTTAAGTATTAATTTCAATTTTTACTATTTTATGAACTTGTAGTCTCCAGGTCAATAAGAATAAATGTGAATAATTAATCTTGGAAAACTGGAGGCCATTAAATCCAGAATGATGGCATACAAAGAGATAGAAAGTTTATAAAATTCAGAAATTGAAAAGGAAAAGTTATTGAGCACAGTAAATTGTTATTTCTGGTGGGGCATCAGCAAGATGGTAAAACAGGAGGTCTCCTTGCTTATATGACCTCTCCCCCTCACCCAAAGCAGCACTGATATTGTAAACATTCACAAAGATACCTCTATGAGAGCTTTGGGATTCAGGTAGAAGGTAGCAAAATACATTGGAGCCCAAGAACTAGGAGAGTTGTTTTGAGAGGAAAGAAACATGCACATGTTGCAGACTTGCCAATGATCATCCTGGCTCCAAACCCACAAAAGATTCCATCCTCTTGTGAATTTAGTACAGCCCCATTTGGCCTTGGTCCTACTGCCAGAACCATCTGGCAAGCAAGTCAGAAGTATTCACACTCACTCATGCCTTGGATAACAAGACAGTTGACCTTACTCCCTGCTGTGGACCCTGAAACAGCCCTGCAATTAAGCCCCAAGCCTCTCTCAGCTATGGTCTGAAAGTGGTTCAGCCAGAACAGTGACGGAAAGAGAGATTTGCCTATCTGTTCTCACATATGCAAGCCAACTGAACTTGTTCCCACATTAGATCCTGGAATGACCTATTACGTTGTTCCTGTCCCTCTTTGCTGTGGTCTAAGAGTAGCCCTTAAATGTCTAATTTTTAATGGATTTTTTTTATTTTGAAAATATTCTTTAATTAGAATTCAAGCCTGGAAAGAGATATACCCATCTACGCCTACAGAGGCAGCTTTGCAGATATTAGTCTCAGCTACAGAATAGGAAGTGGTTTTGTGACTCAGTTCCAGCCCCTCTTACTTGCAGTCTAGGCCCAGTACTGATTGCACAGGGACCTAATCAGTGATACACAAGGAGCTCTCTCAGGAACCCAGAGGAAGTCACACTTATCTGTGTATTTGCTAACAAGCCTATTGCGTCCAGATACTAAAGCAGATCATGATCTGAATGCTGTCCCCACTGATCAAGGTCTGGAGGCAGTGCCATCAACCACAGGACCAGACAGAATTCATACTCCTCTAAACTGCTGGCAATAGACCTGTGGACTACATTCTCCACTGAAGACGCATATTCATCCATGTGACCTTGCTTCAGCTCCACTCAGTCATGACCTTGAGGGCAATCACATCATTCCAGGACCCAAGAAGATAAATTCTTTATCTTTCTGCAAAAACTAGAAGAGATATTTTCTCCTTTAAATTCACAGACACTAATGCAAGGCTACAGAGATAATGAAAAATCAGGCAAACATGAAACTTACTGAAGGAAACTAATGAAGCTCCAGTAATTAACCCTAAAGAAATGGAGCTCTACAAATGGCCTGACAGAAATGTCAAAATAATAATCTTCAAAAACCTCAATTAAATTGGAGAAAACACATATTGATAGCTAAACACAATTAGGACACAACACATAACTAAAATGAGAAGCTTAATAAAGAAATAAAAACTGTAAAAAATGAATCAGGAACAAAGAACAAATTAATCAGAAAATGATTGGCGAATAATAATAGTTGGGTCTTAACCTAGGAATAATTTCTTTAAATGTAAATAGATTAAATTATCCAATCAAAAGATACCATCTACCTGCATGGATAATAAAAAACAAGATCTAACAATACGACTCCTGTAAGAGCCTAACTTCAGCCTTCAGGACATTGGCTGAAAGTGAAGGGATGGCAAAATATCTATGAAAAGAGAAACCATAAGAAGGCAGAGTAGCAATACTTACATCAGAAAAAATAGTAATATTCCTTGTCTCTTGTGACAGACTTTGACTGAAGGCTATTTTAATAATGATAATGAAGTCAATTTATCAAAAGGATATAATAATTATAAACATATATCTACCCAACATTGGAGCACTATAAATAAATATTATTAAACCTATAAATAAATATTAACTGAACTTAAAATAGAAATAGACAGCAACATAATTAAAGTGGGGGATTTCAGTCCTCCACATTCAACAGCATCCAGACAGAAAATAATAAGAAAACAATGGATTTGAATTCTATTATAGACCAAATGGACCTAACATATACAGAACATTTTACCAATCAACAACACCATACACATTCTTCTCAAGTACACATGAAAAATTCTCCAAGATAGATCATATTTTGGAACACAAAATTAATCTTAACAAATTTCAGAAGATTGAAATAATGTCAAATATCTTATCTGATCATAGTAGTATGAATCTGGAAAAAAATAACAGAAGTAATTTTTAAAAATTCATAAATATGGCCAGGGACAGTGGCTCACACCTGTAATCCTAGCACTCTGGAAAGCTGAGGCATGTAGAGTCCTTAAGCTCATGAGTTCAAAACCAGCCTGAGCAAAAGTGAGATACCATTCTCTACTAAAAATAGAAAAATTGAGGCAGGATTGCTTGCAGCCAAGTTAGAGGTTGCTGTGAGCTATGATGCCATACAACTCTACCCAGGGCAACAGTTTGAGATTCTGTCTCAAAAAAAAAAAAAAAATTCATGAATATATGGAAATTTAACAGCACACTCCTGAACAAGGTTAAAATGAATGAGTTAAAGAAGAAAGGAAAGAAAGATTTTTTAAAATCTTGAAACAAGTGGAAATAGAAACACAACATACCAAAACTTACGGGATGGAATAAAATAGTGCTAAGAGAGAAATGCATATTAATACATGCTACATTAAGAAAAAAGAAAGAACTTGAATGGTTAACCTAAATTATAACTTAAGGAAGTAGAAAAAAATGAACTATAGCCAAAGTCAGCATAATAAAGGATTTAAAAAATATTTGAGCAAATATAGATTAATAGACTTAAAATACAATAAAAATAATTAACAAAACTAGAGTTTTTGAAAAGATAAAAGAATTAATATACCTTTAAGTATACTAACTGAAAAAAAGGAACAAGATGTAAATAAATACAATTTTAAATAAAGAAGAGACATTACAACAGATACCACGGAACTATAAATGATCATATGAGACTATCATGAGCATTCATGTGAATTGGATACTTTAGAATAAATGGATAAATTTCTAGAATCATACATCCTACCAAGACTAAAGTATAAAGAAATAGAAAATCCAAAGAGACCAATAATCAATAAAATGACTAAAGACATTTAAAAAATAAAAAACAACCTCCAACCTAAGAAAAGCTCAGGACTAGATGGCTTCATAGATAAATTATACAGAAAATTTAAAGAAATTATAACAATTCTACTCAAACTCTTCCAAAGACTGGAAAAGGAGAGAGGAGTCAAAATTTCAGATTAGAAGCAGCAAGCACAATGCTTCTCTAATGAGATTATGCAAACCAAACTAATATAGTAGAACCTCTGTAAATTGACCACCCAAGGGACTGTAACAAACTGGTCAATAGACAGAGGGGGTCAACATAAGGATCTGGGGCTACTGCACTGATACACACATGTGATGCATGTCTGGCCCAGGAAAATTGGTCAACTTAAGGAGGTGGTCAATTGTGGAGGTTTTACTGTATAGTCTATCATTTGTATGAATGTGTAGTTGATTATATATTGGTTTTATAGTAATATTGAGTACATTGGATACTTTTTCTTCCATCCTTGAGATACTTTACTAAGAAGAATATGTTCCAGCTCCATCCAGGTAAACATAAAAGATGTAAAGCCTCCATCTTTTTATGGCTGCATAGCACTCCATGGTGTATATATACCACAATTTGTTAATCCATTCATGAGTCGATGGGCACTTGGGCTGCTTCTGTAACTTGGCAATTATGAATTGGGCTGCAACAAATGTCTTTGTTGTAAAATGATCTTTGGTCATCTGAGTATATACCTAGTACAGAAATTGTAGGATTGAATGGTAGGTCTACTTTTAGTTCCTTGAGGATTCTCCAAATTTCTTTCCACAAAGGCAGTATTAGCTTGCATTCCCACCAATAGTGTAGAAGTATTTCTTTCTCTCTGCATCCATGCCAAAATCTGTAGTTTTGGGATTTTGTTATGTGGGCTAATCTTACTGGAGTTAGATTAGATGATATCTCAAAGAAGTTTTGATTTGTATTTCTCTGATGATTAAAGATATTGAGCATTTTTTCATGTGTTTATAGGCTATGTGCCTGTCTTCTTCAGAGAAGCTTCTGTTCAAGTCTCTTGTCCACAAAGAAATGAGGTTATTTGTTCTTTTCTTATTGATTAATTTGAGTTCTCTGTGGATTCTAGTTACCAAACCTTTGTTGGAAACATAACCTGCAAAAATCTTCTCCCATTCTGAAGGCTGTCTGTTTGCTTTACTTACTGTACTTTTGGCCATGCAGAAGTTTTTTAGTTTGATCAGATCGCAGTAATATATTTTTGGTGTTGCTTCAGTTGCTGGGGGGGTCTCCTCATACAATATTTCCTAGGCTGAGATCTTTAAGTGTTATCCCCACACTGTCTTCTAGTATTTTTATAATTTCATGTCTTAAGTTTAAATCCAGTGATAATCAATGTTTGTTAATGGTGAAAAGTAGGGGCCCAGTTTCAGTCTTCTACAAGTTGCCAGCCAGTTCATCCAGCACCATTTGTTAAATAGGGAATCTTTCCCCCAGTGAATATTTTTGATAGGATTATCAAACATCAAATGACAATAAGCAGCTGAGTTCATCTCTTCATTCTCTCTTCTGTTCCATAAATCTACTTGTCTGTTTTTGTTGCCAGTACCATGCTGTTTTGATCACTATAGATTTATAGCCTGAAGTCTAGTAACGTGATACCTCCTCCTTTGTTTTTATTTCTGAGTAATGTACTGGCTATTTGAGGTTTTTTTTGATTCCATATAAAACAAAGCACTATTTTTCAAGCTCTTTAGTATATGTCAATTGTGCTCTAATAGGGATTGCATTAAATCTGTAGATTGTTTTGGGTAGTATGGACATTTTAACAATGTTGATTCTTCTCAGCCATAAGCATGGTATGTTAACGTCTTCAGCTATTTCTTTTCTCAGAGTTTCATAATTCTATTTATAGAGATCAGAAATTTAAAAAATCCTTAATTATTACTACAAAAAAGTCTATTCTCAGAAATATGAAAATCTGGAGGAAATGGACCAATACCTGGAATCACACCACTTTCCTAGACTCAACCAGAAAAAATTAGAAATTTTGAGTAGACCTATATCAAACACTGAAATACCATTAACTATATGAAATTTCCCCAAAAAGAAAAGTCCAGGACCAGATGGCCTCACATCAGAATTCTACCAAACCTTTAAAAAGGAACTAGTACCTATATTACACAACTTTTTCCAAAACATAGAAAGGAGGGATTACATCCTGACACATTCTATGAAACAAATATCACCCTGATCCCCAAACCAGGAAAGAACCCAACAAAGAAAGAAAACTATAGACCAATATCATTAATGAATATCTATGCAAAAATATTCAATAAGATCCTAGCAAACAGAATTCAAGAACACATCAAAAAATTACACACAATGATCAAGCTGGTTTTATTCCAGGGTTACAAGGTTGGTTCAACATCCATAAATGTATAAATATAATATATCACATAAATAAAATAAAAAAAAAAGACCATATCATATCAAGCAAGACCATTGCAGTCAGGCAAGAGAAGGCAATCAAGGGTATCCAAATGGAGTCAGAGGAGATCAAACTCCACTCTTTGCAGATGATATGATCCTGTACCTGAAAAACCCCAGAGAATTAACTACAAAACTCTTAGAAGTGATCATGGAATATAGCAGCATCTCAGGATATAAAATCAATAATTAAAAATTAGTAGCTTTTATATATATCAACAATATATATAAATATATTCAATAGTCAAGCTGAAAATATAGTCAAGGACTCTATTCCTTTTACAGTAATGGCAGAGAGGATGAAATATTTGGGAATTTATCTAGACACTTTTTAATGTCTCATGGAAGTCAAAAGTACCTTAGGTTGAGAACCAGTGGTTCATAGCTAATTACTATATATTCCTGAGGCAAGATCATACTGAATACTCTGCCTGGCTTGTAGGAACAGCTGTTTTCAGCTTTGTGAACTGCTATCACTCTTCACAATCCTTTCAGACCATCTAAATATTTATTTAATTTTTTTCCTTGGCTTCAGGTTCTTTCTCCACATCCTTGCACTGATCAGTACTCTGCTGAATACTGGAGGGGACTTCTCTCCTTTCTGGCATTTTGTCTTGAAAATTCTAGGTGTATTGGTGTCCTCTGACTTTCAGTTCTATCTCTTTAACTCGTAGTATTGATGAGTACCTTTTCCTCATATAACAGCCCAGAAATTTTCTCAAAGCAGAAAGTGCATATATCCTTGTGTGTTTTTCACTAGCTCTTGGACATCACTGTACTTAACTATTTAATATCTAATGTCTTCAGATCATTGTTTTATATATCTTGTTAGGATATTTTTGTTAATTCAGGCAAGAAAATAAATCTGATTACTCCATCTAGATTTGAAATGATATTATCTTATATACATATTTAACGATGTTTATATATTTTTCCCTAGTAATGTTTCTGTCTGATGATTCAGCCATCTTATTTTTTCTCTGTTCTTCCTTATTAACTGATATTTTGCATAGTAAATCCTCAGATACTACTGGAGGTTTAGAATATTTTTTTGAGAGTTATCAGCATATAGCTTATATTAGAGCCTTGGAACTGGATAAGATTGCCTATGGAAAAGTAAAGAAAAAGAAGAGAAAGTGACTAAGAATTTATTCTTATATATGTGGTGTTTGAATTCATGTGTTTTATAGAAATGACTTCACATATATTTGGATGGGTGCAGGATGTGCTTATCTACATTTTAAGCCTAAGCAAACTTTTAATACCAGAATGATGGCTTTTCTACCATCTATTATTTCAGTATAAAGTAAGTATTTAATGAAGAAATTTATGATGACTGGTGAATGTAGCATAAAAGATAAAGTAAAGAGGAACAAAGAAGTTTGAAAGGTGCTAGTGCATTTTGTCTTTAGGATTTGATTCTGCAAACATTTTGAACCATTGCAATCCTAGTCAGGCACAATAGATAATTATTTGCTTTATCTTCATCAAGAAATGAGGTTCAATTCCCGGTCAACAAAACAAATATTTATATGGATTTTTTAGTTGGTTATATATCTTCAAAGATGTAAGGCTGCCATAGATATGTTTTCTAGAACCAGGACAGAAGCTTATTTTCATACAGTGATATATAGCAATTCACTTGAATCTTATGGAATGTGGTTATTTGGCTTGTCTATGGTTATTTGGATTTTATGGTAAAACTCAAAAAAATTGTTATTTTTATGGATGCTTCTCTAATGGCAAAACAATTTATGAAAATTTATTTTCTTGAAGTTATTTTTGTTTGTTTATTTTTGAGACAGAGTCTCAATGTTGTGGCATCAGCTTAGCTGACAGCAACCTCAAACTCCTTGGTTTAAGCAATCCTCCTGCTTCAGCCTCCCAGGTAGCTGGGACTACAAGTACCCAGCACAACACCTGGATAATTTTTTCTATTTTTGGTAGAGATAGGTCTCATTTTTACTTAGGCTGGTCTAGAACTTCTAAGCTTGAAAAATTCTCCTGCCTCCACCTCCCAGAGCACTAAGATTACAGGGATGAGCCTCTTTACTAGGCTATTAAAGTTAATTGTTATAAGAATCTCAATCGTGTCTCAGATGAAGTCCTAATTTATTTGATGAATGCTTTGATATTAATAGTTCCACCATGGAGGCTAAAAATCCTGGATTCTTCTTGAAACTATGAGAACCTGGTGGATATGCTCTGTATAAAAAAAGAAGGAGAAGAAAGAAGGAGGAGGAAGAGGAGAAGGAGAAGAAAGAAGAGAGGACTTCCAGAAAAGAGAAATTAAAAGGAGAGGGTAGCAGTGAATAGTTATGGGAGGGTCAAAGATATGGAAAATACAAAGAAGGACTTTTTGGAAAAAGAGAAATACTTGATGTGTATCTGTTAAATCATTTGGTATTTAGGATGCAAAGTAATCACCTCCTTCTGTTTTAGGAAACGGTAAAGTCAACATGACTCACTAGGGATTTAGGAAGTAGGTTTTCTTTTCTGGGCATATGATGAATACAGATTGGGGGGTAAGAATTGAGATGAAACAAACCCAGGAACTTTTCAAGGGACATAGTTTTATAGGGCAGGATATTTTGAAAGAAACAGTAAAGATTTAGATACTCTGTATATAATCATGAATTTTGGTTTAAGTTCTTATTAGTCAAAACTTAATGTGAATTTCATATTGATATAGAAACCCTCCTATTCTGTGATCTATGGTATAGAATATTACAAATAATATAGATTGTTTTAATAGTTTATATGATTATTTCAATAAGTAAAGCAGATTCAGATAAAAATATTTTCCTTATTTTACTTCCTACGACTAATTTGAAGGTTATATTTGTGTTGTTATTTCAAAATATTTGTAAAAAGAAACATCTATGGAACCTGAATAGCTCAGGGCCTAAGGCCATATAAACACCTGACAATTTCACTTATGTTTTTCAGATTATTATCCTTTTCAGTGAAGTGACGAGATTTAGTCCTTTCAACAATGACAGAGCTTAAAAAGATATAGACCTTTCCTCAAAGAATAGAGACAGATTGAGTAATGGAAAAAAGGTTGTTTTTTAGAGGTAGATTTCCTGTTGTCAAACTGGAGTGGACTGTAAAGTTGTCATAGTCTTTTAAAAGACATTTGTTTTAGAGCAGTTTAGGTTCACAGCAAAATTAAAAGGAAGGTGCAAGGGTTTCTCTCACATCGTCCAACCCTCCCCACATACTCAGCCTTCATCAACTACCCCCACCAGAGTGATAAGTCTGTCATATTTTATCAACAACCTACATTGACGCTCAAATTCCATTGTTCTTATTAGGGTTCACTCTTGGTGTTATGTCATCATCTTTTAATTATTCATTTATTTGTATTTCAGATTAATATGAGGGTACAAATGATTAGGTTACATTGTTTGTTAGGTAAAAAAAAAAGAAAGTCCACGTTGCAGTTGAGCCCTTCACTCAGGAGGTGTGTCATATACCCCTACATTGTACCCGTTAGGCGAGAGCTTACCAAATCCCTTCCTCCTCTCACCCTCCTCCATCCTAACCCCCTTCTTGAATTTAATTGTGTTTTTTTTCTTGTGTGGGCATATAATAGTTCATCTGCTAGTTTCATATTAGTATTGAGTACATGGCATGTTTATTTCACTCTCAGGGTACTCAGGAGGATGTTCTCCAAATCCATTCAGTTAAATAAAAAAGTAAGACTTTTGTAAAGTCTCCATCTATTTTTATGGGTGAATAGTTGTCTTAGATAAATGGAAAAACACTCAAAAAATTTCAAAGAGAATAAATAACTTTCTGCTAAAATTTTTACATTTTTAAGAGTAAAATGGCACAGTGTATTTAATTTCTTATTGTTCCTGACAGATGGTTCAGGATGGAGAAATATACTATAGTTACCTATATTGCTTGATGTCTCACTGATAAAAATGCTACTTAAAGGCAAAATGGAAACATCTCTAGCATAGAGATACTCTTTTAACACTGTATTTATATTGAAATCAGAATAACTGTACTCTTTTAACACTGTATTTATATTGAAATCAGTGCTACTCTGCCAACAATATAAACCATTTTAAATGAGCTTCAACTTGATTTTTTCCATTGTAAATACTTCAGATATTGATGTCTCTGCAATGACATATGACCATTACTATTACCCTCCTAAATAATTAAAGCACAGATTTAGAGAGCAGATTTTAAATTTTTATATCCACTTTTAAATACTTTTATGTCTCCTTACTTACTTTCAACTGTGATTTCATGTAACCTGTTTGTCTTTTGCATTTTCATTCCAATCTTCTCACTCTTAAATTTCTAAATTTAAGTTTCATCTCAGAATATTACAGGATACACACATTTTGGTTACATAATTTTCATTTGCACATTTGAAGTCAAGGTAGTAACTGTAGCCTTTACCCAGAGTATGTGCATTACATCCAGGAGCTTTGAGTCTATAGCTATACTATTCTGTGTATGCCTGATCTTGTGGTGTGGGAGACTTCAACTTAATTTTATCTAAAAATATATGAATAACCAAATAGTGTGTGCTCTTTCCTAACTGTAGTCATTTTATTGGGTAACATTAGCATACTTCCCCTTTAACTATAAATAATGGGCTCAAACATTGTTTTAGGCAAAAGGGTGGGCTAGCTAGAGAATGTCTTCATGACTAGGAGGCAAATTTCCCAGTAACAATTTTGAATGCAGGCTGCATAGGTGGCAGTGACAGTGTCAGGAGATAGAAGGAACATTTTCTATTTTGAGCTAAGCATGGATTTTTAACTTAAAATGTCACCAGATAGCACAGCATCTGGGTTATGAAATTATTTCTACTGTAGAGTTGCTAGTCTTTCTCAATTACACCCTTATCCTAAACACACACACACATAGACTTTGGTGAAAATATGGAAGATAGGTATTCTGGGGATGGGGTTTGAAAGACTGTCAAGGCCAGAACAAGGTCAGAGGTAGTGCAAGGAAGAAAGGCAGGGGTGGACATTTCAATAGAAGTAGATTCAGCTCTTAAACATTTGAATGTAGGAGAGATGTCTTTGGGTTGCCTCTTAGGTTGTGCTTGCATAGCTATTACAACATTGCCCATAAGTAGACATTAGGGTTAAAAAGTGATTTCATTTGTGGACATTTTGATGTATATATGGAACTTCTGGGATGTGTGATAATCAGTTGAATATAATAGGTGTAGGGCTCAAAATGAGGTTTGGTATCTTTAGCAGAGGTAAAATCTTTGAAGAATTTCAAGGAATGAGATCAAGGTAGAAAATTACCATTGGAAGAAAGTTGTGATGTGTTAAACTCCCAGACAACAGGGAATAAGAAATAAGTGAGTAAAGAAACATGACAATTTTAAGATAAAGTCAAAAGAGCATGAAGGAGCTTCTCACAGAGTTATCTGTGAAATATGAGGCAAGAATGGTACGATTCAGGAAAAATTAGGAGGATAAGGAACATGAAGAAAGTTCGGAATCAACATAAGGGCAAGTCTGGGAGCTGAGATGGGGACTTCTTGGAAAAGGACTGGAAAGTCAACAGGATAGAGCAGGAACAAGTCATAAAGGAGATAATCAGTTTGGTTTGGTTATATTATTGGACGGTCCTCAGAAAGAATGGAGACAATGGTCAATAGGGTTAATCCAGGTTAGGGAATTAATAAGATGGGTGGTAGAGAATGTCTGTCTCTGTTTGAGGGTACTGGCTGATGTATTTGATACAAAGATGTAATAGGTCAATGAGATAAGGAGTTTCAAAATATTGAAAGTTGCAAAAAATCTAAGGACAGGACAACAGGTTTAAGAACTCTGAAAACAGGAAAACTTGGGAAATGGTAGTCAGAAAAGATTATTTGAGTAGGGGTATTTCAGAGCAATTTGCATTGATAAAATGAAGACTATGAAATGCAGGTATGTTTAGGAGATTAATTGTATGTGAAGATGGAAGTCTGAGGCATCATGAACATGAGCTTGATTCAGTATTTCTCACCTAAGAGAAATTTCATTCCCTAGGTAAGCTTTCCAGATAAAATACAGAATACCAATTAAGTTTTAATATCAGATAAGCAACAAAAAACTTTTTAAGCATAAATATTTATCATGAAATATGTGGGATATATTTCTACTAAAGAATTGTTTTTCTAAAATTCAAATTTCACCAGGTATTCTTTGTCTTTATTTGATAAATCTGATAATCCTACCCCAGGGGATTTGATAATTTTGATTGTCACTGGAAACTAGTAGATAGAATCCAGGATACCACTATTCTATAATGCACAAGACAGCCCCCAACACATAGAGTAATTTAGCTTGAAATGAGGTTGAGAAATCCTGGGTTTATGTCACTTTACAGAGAAGCTATTCCTAATCAATATACTGGTTCTCATTTATTTACAGTGCACAACTGTATTTCTTCCTGGTAGATGTACTTTGTAGGTATGTATTTTCACAGTTGCAATAAAAGCCTTACTTATTCACAATTTCCCCTACTAGATTAGAAGTCCCATTGATGATATAATGCTTATTTTTAACCCTATGATAAAATGCAAGATAGAAGTACAGTAAGTATTTATTGAATGAGTGAATAGGTAGAGAGTCTTTGAATTCTCCTGGGATATTAATAGTGAACAAGGATGAGAAAAATATTACAACCAGGTGCCAAAGTCCCCATGAGATATGGAGCAATATTTTGGAAGAGGTCATGGAATGATAACATTGACTAGAAGAAAGTGCAATAATTGAATGTAATTTTTCAAAGGAGAAGGTCAAACATCTTGGCAGGAAAATTAAAATTAGAAATTTTATAGAGATAGTTGTGAAGATAAGTAATAAAAATTGCTGAGATCTTTTCAGCTTGTTCTAGCTAATGGAAAAGAGTCCAGACTAACTTTTCATCTTTGAAGCAGATTGAAGAATTTTTAAATGCAATAGGAAACTTAGTACTGCTTTAAAAAAAATTAAATGTGTGGGGTCCTTGGCTGAAAGACCAGGTTTCCTGAAATATTACTTTAAATAGCACATTTTACATTGCCAATGTGAAACTGAGAAGCTAAAAAGTTGCTATGTGATTTCTCTAAAAGATGTGACATGTTTATTGGGTTTCTTTATTATGTTACTAGGACATTAGAGTTCATGATACCCTGAAGTTAATCATGGCAACTACTTACTCCTTAAATGCTTTTGTTACTATAAATATAATTCTTTTCAGAACTCTGAGTTAGTGCTGATGCTTCTCTTTGTTGGGGAAAGTTTCATTTCTCCGACATTCATTGGGATGTATTGGTTTATCTCATTGCCAGAAGGCATCATTAGAAGAGAAATTTATTCTGCCACAAGGATATCTATTTTCTAATTATACATAATGAACAAATCAATCATTTAAACAGCACTCATTAAATAACCAGAAGGTTTTTGACTCTTGGTAGCATTGAGGTACATATTTATTTTTATATATTAATATAGTTAAGAAATATTTATTGAACATCTATGTTTTCAGAGGCTTTGGCTTAGGGCAGAGTATAAAATAATGAGCAAATATAGGCATATAGTTCCTACATGCATAATATTTGCTATCAAGCAGGGGAGTAATATATTAAACCCATTAGTATAGCAATAGTAATTTAGTTACAATGTAAGATACATTATGAACATACCTAATAACACATTTGCTAGATATACAGCCACAGTCATCTATACAGCTTAACAAACTACTCCAAAACTTAGCAACTTAAGACATGTATTTATTATCTTACAATTTCTAAGGGTTAGAAATTGGCCCTAATAGGTTCTGTCTCAGAGTTGCTCATGAAATGGCACTAAAGATACCAACTGGTGATGTTGTTAATGAGAGGCTTGGCTTAGATGGAAGGATACAACTTACACACGACTTACTCACTTGGTTATTGGCCAGAGGACTCAGTGCCTCACCACAGTGACCTCTCCCAATGAGTGCCCTCATGAGATGAGCCCTGTCTCCCTCTGGAGTGGATGATCCAAGAGACAGCAGGAAGGAAGCCAAAATGCCTTTTGACCTAGCCTTGTAAATTACTCAGGGTCACTCCCACTACATCCTTTTGTTAGAAATGAATCACTAAATATAATCCAATTTTAAAAGGGAAAGGGTGCAATTAGTCTCCATCTTTTGGAAAGTGGAATAACAAATAATTTGTGGGTATAGTTTAGTATTAGCATATATTTATCTTTCTAAAATCATTTTATTTGTATGATGACCTTATGCTAAGAATTGAAAGAAAAATAGAAGATTTACCACTGCATTAAAAAAAGAAGGATTCCAGAAATAAGGAACATATGCTAATGCCCTAAAGCAGGTGAGATTACATGAAATAAAAAAGGAAGACAAAGAAAGAAAGAAGGCTGGGATGGCTATGGAAATAAAAGTGAAAGTAAGAGTTATGAGTGGAGACTGGGGCAGGGCAGGAATGGAGAGGGAGAAACTAGGATACAATGAGTCTGCAGATCAGGTTAAGAATTTTATAATTCATCCTAAGGCAATGGGAAGCCTTTGAAGGGTCTCAAGCAGAAGAGGGACATGATTAAGTCAACTATTCAACAACAAAATACAACATGGTCTGCAGTGCATGTAGGAAAAGATGTTAAATGGTTACCATCTGGGAACTGAGCCTAGAACCAATTTGTAACCATTGATGTAGAATGCAATGAAGAACATATATTGAATCTATTTGAAAGGTAGATTAGATAAGACTTGGATATTAATTGAATATGGTAGGGAAGCGAGAGAAGGTGGTTACGAGAATCCCTAGGTTTGGTGGCTTAGGTAGTGGGTATGTTGCCAGCTACATTCCAAATCCCTTGGTTCTTGCCTTCTCACCATCAAAGAATGAAAGCAAGTGACAAAGAATGTAATGTAAGGTGAGAGAAAGAAAGAGGGAGGGAGGGAGGGAGAGAGAGAGAGAGAGAGAGAAGGTACACTCTTGTAGGTTAAGAGTGGGCATGTGTCTGAGAGGATAATGGCCATAGGGTTTCTGTGTCACTCCTTTTTCTCTAGACTGGCCTCTCTGTCCTGACAACATTGTTTCTTCCCCTTGTTCCTTGACCATTGGGATAGTGTCCCCTTCCTGCCATCAGATGGGAGAATGTTTCCCCTTATGTGGTTAGATGTGCACGTGTCATGAGGCCCAATGCCCACTGGGAATTGGGGAGCAAACCGCACTGTTGTATAATATGCTTTGTGTTTCTGTTAAATTTCTTGTAACGCGTGTGGTGACCTTATTTTATTATTGTTACAGCATGTTTCCTGTTTGTTACTTTGTCTGTTTTCATGTTTACTTATGTCTCACTCTTCTGGGCAGGCTAATACTCTGTAGCATCTGTGGTTACTCCTATGGGCATGTTCCCTTATTCAGCATCCCATCTGTTCATGCCACCGGTTCTGTGCTGCTTCTGCTCATGTCTTACTTTTCTACCTTTGTTAACAGGTGCATGATGGAAATACCGTTTACCTTTACTACAAAAAGGAAACACTTGGAGGAAAACGGATATAAGGGAAGGAAGAATATTGCAAGTGAGATAACTTGTGAGTTAGCAGAGTCTAGAAGGGATCCTCAAAAGATGATAGAAGTAATTTTCCCCAAATCATAGTTAGTTGTTCATTTGCTCATATCCCCTGGTATTTAAACTCATGTGATTTCTATTTCATTATGGTTCCCACTTTATGGTTGTTTTCTGTTTGCTTCTCAGGAAATAGAGAAAAAGAATGACTTAGGATACTCTTCATAAGTTTTATAGACTATTTTGCATTTAAAGAAAGAGATATGTGATATGTGTGGCAGGTTAAGGTAAAAGAAAGGAAGCCAAACATTTCTTGGTGCTATGCAGGTTAATGTCTGGATGATATTTAACTGGATTTTATCATTCCAATAAAGCAAATACACTTTTTGTTGGGGAGGAACGTGTAGGGAATTGTGAGAGGCTTGTAGAAGACTTATTCAGATATGTGGATGAATAATAGAATGGGGAAAGAGAGAGAGAAAGAAAGAGAGAGAGAAATGGATACAGAGAGAGAAAGGCCCACAGAACACACACACATAATTATTGAGAAATGGAACAAGGATTAATAAAATTTTGCTTTTGACTTATTTAGAGGAAATGCTTTAGTATAACTGAAATTTCCCTAAAATTTCCTGAGTCATCTTATGTGGGTCCTAGGTATATTCAAGTGGACAGTAAATCATGACCTCTTAATTTTGTTGGAAAAGGGATACTACCTGTGGGAGGCAAGATTGGGAGGCATTTCGTATTCATGCTGTCTTTAATGTTATCAGTTTAGGGCAAATGTAGTTAGCCAACGAAGAGTTTCAAAGTTAGAAGGCATAATTTGGATTTTCTAATAAGCAGTATAAATAATGAATTAGAGGCATTAATGGGCAGAGTGCTCTGAATGCTTCCAAGTAGAAAGAAAGCAGTCATAAGGAGTCATCTGTCACTCTACTACAGTGTGCAGAAGCCTTGTTAATTTTCAGGTTTGTTAGATCCAGGTTGGGTTTTGGCGTTTTTAGATTTTGCTATCCAGACTATTGGATGAGAGATTATTTTAGGAATCAAATAAACTCTAGTTCGAGACTTGATCGTGCAACATTGAGTGTGCTAACCAACTTTTTTGAATTTCACCTTTTTCTTCTGCAGTGTAAGAAAAATCCCCCCATGGGTGTGTTTGCTGGTCTGTGGGCTGCCCTCTCTTCCTCCTTCAGGAAGTTTTCCTTTTCTTACAATACTGTTCTGTGATTGTAGATGAAACCTCCGTTGGTAGGAGAGCTGAGACATACTTGATTAAACTACACATGCTAATTCATAGTAGGTGATATGTATGGGACATAATCACTGAATAGTAGATCAAGTGGATTATTATCTGATAAGTGGATATTTAGAGATCAGCCATTTGGTGAACAATCTAAATGAAAGTTGGATACCAAAAGCCTCATCTTAGTGGGCATGAAGCCAGAAAGGCCCAAATAAATTTGAGGTAGTTTTCCTTGAATAGTAAAAAATACATGTGTTCCATGTTTGCCTAAACTCTGAAGATGTATTAGGTAGTAAAGACTCAAAATTTATCCAGCCAGAAAGTGTGATAATTCAGTCTGGTTGTGGAGAAGACTAAATTATTACAATGTCATTACCCTATTGATCTGTGCATCATGTTCTAGTGTGAGGACCTCTGGGCGTAAATACTGTTTTGGACACTTAGAGCTTGAATGTAATTGAGAAATGGCTTATATTCCCTGTATGTCAGCATCTTTGTAAACTGTGGAAGATTATGGTATTTTCTCAAAGGACTCTTTAGAGGATTAACTTTAAATGACATTTTGACATTGGCAACTAATCAGTAAATGTTTTATGTTATCTACTATGATTATTACCTTCAACAACACTTATGTAGGTGATAACTGCAATATACTGGAATGTTATTCACAAATAATCCCTCACCTGAGCTTCATTTTGGAGACAGCACACACTTCTTTTTTATTCAAGTGACTTTGGCTTGATCTTGTGATTCACTTCAACTTTACTCTTTGAGTGGCTTGATAAAAACAGATAGTTCACATGTACCTGCATGTGGTTTTGCTCCTTGCTAGGAGATATGCCCTGAAAAGAATGTTCCCAGGTAATGCTGGTTCAAGGAGAGTATGGAGGCATAGAAAACATCTTTGAACCCAGCCTGAAGCCTGAAGCTTAGCCTAGCCCATAAGCATCCTAAGTAACAACTCCCCGAACTGACCCACACCTACTAAGTAAGGAAAAATATACTTGTAGTTTAAGCCTCTAGTTTTTAGCTGGTTTATCATGTAGCATTTTAGCGGAAATATCTGACTTGCCTTTTGTGCAACAGTAAAGCAAACATTAGGTAGCTACTGCCCCTTTCTCTGAGCAACCTGAGGCAGAGCCACCAGCCAAGCCCAGAGTGGTTGAGCCACATCAATTATTATTTAAATTGGGGAGCATTTTTTAAGGTAGCAATAGCTGCTTGATACACTTATTTTGTACAAGGCATAGGAAAGCAAACAAAGACAGTATTGCCGTGGTATTTGCTTACTAGTGAACATTTATTAATTGTCCTAAATACAGGTGAGATGCTTTTACTCTTAACAGTAATGTTTCATATAAAATGCTACAGTTTACTTTTTCTCATCTTTCACTAAAATATAAATCTAAAATATAAACTCTTATACACATAAGTGAGAAAATAAACCCTAGAATATTCTACAAAGGAAACTAAAGAATCTTTTAAGAACTTAAAATACAGCATAATCAGCCATTTGACTGACATAGCTCTCTGTCTAAGGACAGGGGCATGACCAGAAAGCTTTGAAATTGACCTGGATTTATGATTTTGTCATTTTAAATAAGCTGACCTTAGCCAGCTGAAATTCCAAGGTTTGCAGGCATTTTCTACATACTTATGAATTTAAAAGTTTATACACACGCATATAATACATTAAATTTTTCTCTTCATTGTGATCCAGGTAAACATTGCTAGTAGCTCAAAGGGCTTTGGTCTTAAGAATTTGGAAGTATAGTGAAGAGACTGATGAAGCAACTAGTGTATAATGTCTGGTTCAAAAGTTCCAAATCAACAATCAATAGAGCAAGGAGAAAACCTCTTGAATAGGAGAATGTACTTGTGAACTACCCATCTCACAATGGGAGAAGACTTTGGCATGGTATGAATCTGACAAAGGCCTGAGAAGTAGATTCTACATAGAACTCAAATTAAACAATAAAAATCGAGCAAACAACTCTCTCTATAAGTGAACAAGTGATTTGAACAGAAACTTCTCTGAGGATGACAGCTAAATGGCCAACAAACACATGAAAAATGCTCATTGTCTTTAATCATCTGAGAAATGCAAATCAAAACCACTAGATATCACCTAACCCCAGCAAGATTAGCTTACATCACAAAGTCCCCAAACACCAGATGCTGGTGTGGATGTGGAGAGAAGGAAACACTTCTACGTTGCTGGTGGGACTGCAAATGAATGCAGCCCTTTTGGAGAGAAGTAGAAGAATCCTCAAAGATCTAAATGTAGACTTTCCATTTGACCCTACAATCCCATTAGTAGGTATCTACCCAGAAGAACAAAAATCACTTTACCACAAAGACATTTGCCTTAGAATGTTTATTGCAGCTGAATTCATAATTGCCAAGTCATGGAAGCAACTGAAGTGCCCATCACCTCATGAATGGATCAAGAACATTCTTCTTATGGAAGAAGGCGGGAGGGCATGAGGCAGGATCTCACCTAATATGCACATTGTGAGGGTGTATAACACGCCCTCTGGGTGAGGGGCTCATCTACAAATGGAACTTTACCCTGGAAGTGAGAATAATGTAACCTAAATATTATACCCTCATATTAATTTGAATAAAGTTAAAAAAAAGTAGAAAAATTAACTGGGTGTGGTGGTGTGCACATATAGTCTCAGCTACTCAAGAGGCTGATGCAGGAGTTTGCTTGGGCCCAGGAGTCTAAGCTTGCTGTGAACTATGATCATACCGCTATATTCTATTCCCTGGGAACAGAGCAAGATCAAGTCTCAAAAAACAAACAAAAAACAAAACAAAACAAAAAACAGACATCAGTGAAAACAAACAAACCCCACAACTGCCCTATGATCTAGCTATCCCACTGTTAACATCCAAAAGAAAGGAAATCAGAATATTGAAAAAAATCTGCACTTCCAAGTTTATTGCCATGCTTTTTATAATAGGCTAAGATAGAGACAAATTCACATGTCCGTCAATGGGCGAATAGATAAAGAAAGTGTGGTACATTTACATAACTAAGTACTATTCCTCCATGAAAAGGAAATCCTTACATGTGAAACAACATGGATGGAACAAGAGGAGATTCTGTTACGTGAAATGATCCAGACACAGAAAGACAATTTCACTCATATGTGGAATTTAAAGAAGTAAAATAGAAGTTACCAGATATTTAGGAAAGTAGAGGGAAAGGAGGAGGGGGAGAGGATGAACAAAGAGGGTGATGTCACCGTCTAATAGGAGAAATACGTTCTGGTGTTCTAATGTACAGCAGGATGAGTATATGAACAATAATAATGTATTGCATATGTCAAAAAAGCTAGAAGAGAGGAATTTGAATGTTCTCACCACAAAGAACTGATAAATATTTGAGGTGCTGGAAAGGCTAGTTGCCCTGATTTTATTATTGCACAATGTATCAGTGTATCAAAACATACTGTACCCTTTAAATATGATATTAAAGATGTAATAAAAAAGAAAAAACAATAAAAGAATCTGCAGGGCAATAACAAATAATATCACACCAAAGTAATTCCAGTTTCAGTAAAAGAAGAGAAAGAGAAAATAAAGCAGAAAAATATTCAGAGCGACAATACTCAAGAACTTTTCAAAACGTAACGAAGACATCTAAACATGGCTCTGAGAACCTCAGAGAATCCCAAACATGATAAATAGAACAACACACACACACACACACACACACCCCTAGGCATATCACATTCAAACTGCCATAAAACAAAAATAAAGAAAAAGAATTGAAGACTGACAGATAAGAAAAACACGTTATATAGAGTACCAAATGCAAGAATTACAGTAGAGTCCTGGTTTGTAACTATGCAAGCCTGGGGACAATATGTGGCATCTTTAAAGTAACTTTAAAGTTCTTAGACAGAAGCAAATTATCAACCCAGAATTCTACCCCTAAAGATAATGTCTTTGTGAAAATGAAGGTGAAAAAAAATCTTAGACAAACAAAATATAAATAAATCAGTTCTAAGGAGGATTATGCTACAGGAAATGTTAAAGAGAGTTCTTCAGGCAGAAAGAATATGTTACCAGACAAAAATGATGATGGGGAAAAGGAAACAAAGAACTCTATGAATGGTAAAAGGGAAGGTGAGAAAGATTACCTGGGAAAGCAAAAATAGCAAAATGGTGTTATAGGCTTTGAAACGTGCATAAAATGAAAATGTATGACAGAAAATGGTGGGAGGAAGGAAGGGAAAATATAATATTGTTAAATGTTTTACTTAAAATAACGTATCATTTGGAAAGGGACTGTGATTAAATATGCATATTGTAAACCATAAACAACAACAAAAATTATAAAGATACATGAAAAGACTCCATTTAAAAGAAGGTAGAGAAAGAAAATAAAAAAAAGAATTGATGACACATTAGAAAACAATTCACAAAAGTAAAGTTAGATCCAACCATGTCAATAATTCCGTTAAAACTAAATGAACTGCATACCACAGATTAAAGACACACACATTCATATTACTTAAAAGAGCCTGACCTAATGATATGCTTTTTAAAGAAAATCACTAAACATGTAGCTAGGTGAAAATATAGAGGGGAGATCATCTAGGAAATATGAGAGAAAAGAACACTGGAGTGGCTCCATTAATATCAGATGAAGTTGATTTCAGAAAAAGATTTCTTTTGGCATGCCATATCCAAGATTTGAAATTATGGCAGAAAGATGAAAGAAAGATCGGAAAATAAAGTGGTAGAGGTATTAGATTTTCTCCGCAGTTATTAAATAGTGACTGTCAGAAACTGATACTGATTTGTTTCTCTGTGTATAGATCTTCACTATGGCAAACCCTCCTTATTTCCCCACTCCCTCCCCATAGACTTGCTTTACTGTTTCCTTTGTATAGATAGGCGGACCCAATAACCAAGGTCATGGTCTACCGCAGCTCTGCTGTGTGCTAGGCACTCTCCAATTACTATATCCAGTAAATAATCAGGTAATTAAATGTTATCAGAACATTTAATTTTATACATGATGGAATAGAGACTCAGACTGGGTAGTAATTTTCAAAAGTCACACAACCAAAATATAGGGACAATAAAATGAAGACCCAGTGTGTTTGCTCTTAGAGGTATATCCTTGCTACACCTTATATATAAGTGCTCTATTGCTGTATAACAAAGTACCACCCTATATTGCTTGAATACAGCCACTGTATCTATAGTGATATAAACAAATTATGTATAGGATTAAGAAAATATGAATCAATAAATTGTATATTAGTATATATAAAGTGGCTATATTTAATATATATTAATTATCTCATATTTTGTTAATCCATTTTTATGTGTTTACAGCCTTTATAATTTCCACTTAGTGATTTTTTATGTATATTTTTCATTATAGATAATTTAACCATGGAAATTTGAGGACTTTTGACTCTATTAAATTAAGGAAATTTCTCTCAGAAAATAGAGAATAGGAAAAAAGAGGGTTTGGAGAGAGGAAATAGAGTTGTTAGTGTTGACTTTATATTAGAAATCCAGTGGGAAGGTCCAGTGGGCTATTAAATGTTTTTGCCTGAAGTTAGAAGGAGAAATTGCAACTAGGGCATGAGAAAGCCAGAGCCTGTATAACCAGACTTAGAAAGGGCACTGAAGCTCCTGTGCGCAGAATGGAATAGTGTACCTGAGGCACTGCGGAGTAAGAGTGCAGGCTCTTAACCACCATCTGCACTCACATCCTGGCTTTGCCACTTCCTCATTGTGTGATATTCCCTAATCAATAAATTTGTGGGAGTTGGAGAATACAATGCAAATATGCTGGCTCACCTTGCTTTAAGTTCATGATCACCAGCCTGAAACAGGCCCTTGGTGGTGCCCCGTTATGTTTACCTGGTCCCTGCATTCCGTCACCTCCTGCATAACTGTTTTATAACTTATAAAACACATTCCGTTTGTTTTCTCTGTTCTTTGGCCTCTGCATGATGACCTTAGATCCTACCCCTTTAGATGGCTATTTTTCAAAATTTTTCTCAGATCTGAAAGTGCCATATTTCCTTTTTCCACTTTTGCTCCTAGATCCTGGTACTTGCCCTATCTAACCTCTCTGCTCTTGAATCCATTTTAAGAAGTGGTTTGCCTTCAACCAGCCCATTAAAATTGTTCCCGTAGATAGAGTTTATCAGTGACTCTGACTTTACTCAACTCAATGATCAATTATCAGAACTGGTCTTATTCTAACTTTCAGCCAGATTTGACATAGTTGTTTCTTTCTTCATTTCTAAATACCAATCTCTTTCCATTATACTTATATCTATCTAACTGGTTTTTCCTTTTCTTAGATACACTTCTCTTTAGATATGCTTAGGAGCTTGGTAATTTAATCAATTTCCATGGCTTTACATCCTCTGTGCACCTTGATGATTCCCATGGTTATATCTCTAGCCCATAATTTCTTCTCTGAATTTTGAACTTACATGTCTAACTGCCCATTTCTCATCCTCCCTTGTTTTTCTATAGGGAACCTCAGACTTAATATGTCCTGAGTCAAATTTTTATTATCTTCCCCCATTCCAAAACTATTCTTTTAATATTATTTTCATCCTAATGTTTGCCCATATGATTTTTGAGCAAATGTCTTAGATGGAAAATTGGGACTTCATCCAAACTCAGAGGACGGCAAGCAGAGTCAGCACATAACCAAGCAGATGAACTAGTAGAGTGGCAGTAGGTGCACGTGGAAATTCTGCTCTAATCGTTTTTTATGATTAGTGAGCTCAGAATCAATTCTAAAAGTAAAGAAATGGTCGAGGAAAGGAGAGGAGAAGATGAAGGGTTGAGGAGAAAGGGGTGTTAGGGAAAGATGGAGTGGACTTTCCTTTATCCCTCACATCTGGCTGTGGCCTTAAATGCGTGAGGTTTAAATATTTCTTATTGGCTTGAGTGTTGCTATCCTAGTGTAAGCTACCAACATCTTTCCCCTGGCTCTTTACTTTCAACAGGCTCTTTACTGATGTCCTTGTTTACTTTCTTGCCATTTCCACACTTATATTTTTTTTATTTACCAGCAGAGGATATTCTTTATAAGTCATGTAATGCGAACCGTAAAAGATTTCTGTCTTAACAAGAATAAAGGCCAAATTCAACACTGGCCTGCAAGGGCTTATAATTTTTGGCTGTTTGGGCCTCTTTCATTTGTCTCCTACCAGTCTCCTTGCTCCCTTTGCTCCAGCCACTCTAAGGCTTGTTCTGGTGGACAAATACAACAGACATAATCTGTACTTGCTGTTCCCTCTGCCTGGTATTCTCAGCCCCAAGGTCACCGTTTGGCTCATTCTGTCATTTCCTTTTGGATTCTCTCAGAGGCCTTGAGAGAAGTCTTTACTGATTACCCTGTATAAAAGCACCCAGCATGCCTGATCTTCTTTATCTTCTTATTTATTCATTTTTACTTTCTGCAGCATATATCACAATTTCTGATACATTTTATCTTTACTTTTAGAAAGGATTCATCTTTCCTACTTCTAAGGTCCATAAGGAAAGGGCCACTGTTGGCATCATTGTAAAGCTCCTCATATCTAAAACAGTAGTTTAGCACACAGAGAGAATGCTTAGTGAATATTTTCAAATGAAGCAGAATCATGTTTCTAAGAGAGCAAAGCAAAGTTTAGCTTTCCACCTTTGTCATCTCCTTAGGATTTCAAAGGCCATTTGCTGTCGTGAAATACTGAAAAATCTCACAACTAGCAGGGAGAGAAACATCAGGATATCTTTTCTGGTTTGTGTCCTACTTCTGCCATTTTTCAACTTTATGAGGTGGATAGAGGATGTTATTTCCTCATTTTGACCCTCTGCTTATTAAGCTGGGATTGGTAAAAAAATGAACCTAACTGAATTAAAGCAAGGTATATAAAAATATCTTAGAATGTGTAAAATACCAGAGTGCTAGACAACAGATTCTTGCATTTAATTTTTAATCCAGATGCTGTCTTTTATGAGGTGTCGTTCAATTAATCATTCTATACACATATTATCTCTGGGTTGGTTTTAACACATCATTAGGCGAGTGACTGTCTAAAGTAGAAGATTCTACTTCTGTACTTCACTATTATGCAATTGTAATATAAATCCATCAAATCACCATACACAGAGTTTTAAGCAATAACTGACATTTTGCAAAATTTGCAGAATCAGCCTAGACTCTGGTGACACAGCTTTTTTATACATGATCAATTATGAAGGATAATTCTTTACTGCAGATAATATTTGGCCTATAATTGGGGCAAAGAGGTTATCAGTTAAATGTTCTTTTGGCCAAACAAGATTCACAATATATAATTCGAGATATGAATATATATACTTGGGACTAAAACTGGAAAAAATGGCCATCTACCCCATGTTTATAAAGGTAGATTACTCTGTTATTTATCTACTTTCTTCCCAATCACAATGATATTGTGTATCCGAACACACACGCACAACACGAGCACACACACATTCTTAGTAGGCCTATGGAAATGTGGCCCATGGACAGACTAACAATATGTTTGTTTGCATGTGTATCCCAATTATGGTGCCTGGGGGAGCTAGTAGATGAGCTTAGACGTGACATAGTTTGAATGTATTGTTCATTTTCAGAAAACCAATATAAATTTATTTCAATCTGCATAGCTTATTCTATGCAGATTGGGCCAGGCGTTTTTTCTTCTATGTCTCACAGTATCAAAAACATCCCTTCCTGCTTCTGTATATTTGCTATTTAATTAATGTTCACACCAATGTCATCCCTTCCCCAGGACACCATTCTTCTGTCCTTTCACATTCTTTAAGGTGTCGGTTGTGATCAGCCTTACCTAGTAAAGTTCCCTAGTTTTGCACAGTTAAAGAATTTCTCATTATTCTCAGAAAAGAATGTTGTACTTAGATATCCCATAGCTCAGAATGTATTCCAAGGTCACTGACACATTTTCCCATGTAATAATGGGAATAGACACCATATGTTGTCTCCTGGATTCTCCACAGGAAGTATTTGACTGAATGATTGGTTTACTCTGGAGTCTATTATTGACAATTGCATCCAGTTCTAGACTTCTGAAGCTACTGATTTTACTGGGTATTTTATAACTAGCTTTTCAAAAAAGTATTTCCAAATCATATTTTGAGTCTGCCAATTTCTTTTTATAAGTAATTAATTCTTTTACATTTGGCATCACAACTATAGATTTGGTAGAAAATTGAATTTTTAAATTATATTTAAAGTTGACAATCTATTCTTAGGTCCAATCAGTTTTAAATAGAAATGATACTGTTTAAATGGGATGATAAACATAATGGCAGCTCAATACCCACATAGAATTTCATGCAGTGGCAGAAAACCATTCAGGTAGACTGTAATAGATTATGGTGTTGAAAGTATCATCTCTGTGTAAAGCCTGCATTTCAAAATGATTTACAATTGTGATTTCCACAAGGATTTTCCAGAAGGTGCTCTCCAATTTTTATATAATTTATATGTTTTTAGTGGCTCTGAAATCTTGCCTTAGGCATTATCCTCATTCAAGTTGTGTCATTTCTCTTCTCTTGGTCATTTGTTCATTTGTCCCTTTCTCTCCCTTTTTTTTTCTTTTTCCTACCTGCTCAAGATAATTGGCGTAGATACACTAAACAGTGATTCTCACTTTGCTAACTTACTATCTGTACCAGTTGAGGCACCACCAACAGCAGAGACTTATACTGAGAGACAGAGAGAGAGATAAAAAAGGGAGAGAGAGAGAAGACAAGGAGAAGTTGAGACAAAGATTCTGTCAAAAAGATGTACCAAAGTCTGTCAAAAATATGACCCAACTCTAATCAAAAGGTATTTGGGGTATTCAATGTCTACTTGCTTCCTCAATGCCTTAATTAAATCCAATATGTGAATGTCTGATGGCTTGGCCTAGTTAATAGAAACGTGGTATGGATATCAATCATATTTTTTGTATAATAGTATTATAATTCTTCAAGTATAAAATCTTGGGCTCTGTCCATGGTTTTGTTACTTACATTCCTCTTCTCAAATTTTTACATAGTACCCAGAATTGTACTTGGTGATTATTTGTTAGTGAATGAATGAATGAATGGCAATGTCATTTGGAGGATGATTGGTTTTGTGAATGAGGCAATATGGCTTATCAAAAGGAGATGGAAATTGGGACTTGGATCTCCTAGGTTTAAACAGCAACACTGTCCCTTAAAAGCTATTGCATTCAGCAAATTATTTTAGTCTGAGATTCATTGCTTGACTCAAGCAAATGTTCCTGAATAGGAATATATATTTATATATTTGCATGTATTTATTCATTCTCTACATCCATTCTTCTACTGCCTAGTGTCCTAGTCCCTATCTTCCCTGGGATAATGTACTGTTTTCTGTAAAATGAGCTGGTATGTTTTCACGACCTTAGGGAAGCATCCATTTTGTACTTGCTGAAGACCTTGGTTTTGGAAAGTTGTCTTCATTCTACTCTAGCCCCTCTGCTAGCCAGCTCTGTGGAAAAGAAAGTATTTGAAGTGAAAATCAATTGAAAAAATAATTTTGCAATGTTTCTCGAACATTACTGGTTTTAAGAATGGTAATAGATAAACTCTGCCTGGCATGCCACACATACCAAGTCATTTTTTGGTGATTGACAACTTTCAAAGCAAAAGTCTGCGTTAATTTTAAAAAGCCTTTCTAATGACATACCTGAATTTACAAAGCTGCAAAATTTGGTGTCCAACTTTTTAAAAATAATGATGCAGAGTGATTGAGAGAATGGTTAAAACGAAGGGACTGAAGGAAGTAAGGTTTAAGGATTAGAGAGTATCTGAGCCCTGAGAAGAGAGAGTAGGAGAGAGAACCGAAATTACTCTTCCTTTTCACATGAAGTTTTTTGCTCTTGATCTTCTTTGCTTATACATTACATTTATTACACAAGGCTCTATTTCTCCCAAAGATAAACATTGAGAGTTTTTGAGGCTCTCAAAAACAGGATTGTCTTTTCTAATGGAGAGGTCCTTGTAAACCGTAGCATTGGAGTGCAGTGGGAGGTGTCTGGGGGAACTGTAATGTCAAGTATCAGCTACCTGAAACATTGCTGGGACTCCAGCCTGTGCACCTGACTCCTGTTCCTCGGTGTCCCTAACTCAGTAAATGAACAGAACAGGGAAGCTGACGGGCTGTTCTTCAAGTCAGCTAACCTCTCTGGACTGTAAATGAAAAATCCAGCCAGGGCAATTGTCCAACTGTGAGGATTAGTGACATGGAGTTGGCAAAGCCTCCTTGAGCCCTTTGAAATTAACATGCAGATATGAGGTATTTGAAACTGACAGAAGTGCTATATTTTGCCCCAGGAATTTAAAGTTCTTCCTGAAGCCAGTGATATGACACATTTCTTGTAGCAATCTGCTTATGATTCAAATTCGGAGGTGTGAATTTTTTTCTTTCCTAATACATAATGTGCTGATGGGGGAATAGGAAGGATGCTCAAGGAGTGTTTTCTTCCCTTCACAAAGTTATATTTGTTTACTATGGATGCTTAGATCATGGAGTTAGTGAGATACTGTTTTACTGGAGGAAGACCAAAAAATCCTCCTTGTTTGAGATTTAACTTTGTTATTTCAGATACAGCGTAATTGAGAATCACTGGCCATATTGACCTAAAACTGTGGCTCAAGTCAAAATAAAATAGCTGGTCACAGGCATTTTCTTTAGAATCATATTTTGAAAAAGAAATGCTTCTAAGATTTGACATGCTTCTTTTTCTCCTGAGAGTGTTTAATGGGTTAGGTTTTAAAATTCATTTTAATTCCTAATTAGTGTTTTCTTTATATCTGACCTTCCTAATTTTTTTTTGTTTGATTTTCGCTGACTAGCTTTTAAGCCGGTAATAAACTGGCTGGCAAGTCCTAACTTTGCGCAAGGGTCAAGAGGCTCACGGTGTGATTGAGATCTGCGACTGTTAAGATGTTTGTATATCTTTAAAATGTTTCATACATGTTGTATAAGTGATATTTGATGATTATCACTAAATATGAGTAATAATAGCATTTGGTGTTTTTTATGTGCATCATTTCTTGAAGAAAACATTAAAGCTTCCTCAGACTGTGACACTTTAGTGAGGCAGCAGAGATCAGCTGCACATTCGTCATGTTAAAGCTCATCACTTACCTTTTATCTTCTCTACTTTGCTCTTTTTAACCTGGCATGATTTCTTCAAGTCGCCTGGCAAAGAGAAAGGACAAAAAGCTTACTCTCATTTTCTTTGGTATTTTATCTGATAGATCTCATATGGAAACCTTATTATGTTTGAGTCTTAGGAGATAAGCAATAAATTCCTCATGACTAAGAACCAAAACTTTGCCCCTTACATTTCTTTATTTTTGACAAATAAAAGGTTTTGCAACAACTTCAATAAAAATACTTCTAAAAATTCTTTTTGTCATCGTTATGGAAGGTTAATTTTCATTGCTGAACTAAATTGAAGTGTCAAGCATCACAGAAATGTGTGGCCATAATAAGCACCATTTCTAGGTTGTTGGAGAAAGGCATTTTAGGGAAATTTCCACGCCTGTTCATTTTGGTGGCAGTTCTTGTGGGAGGGGTGAGTAGGTTGAATCCATTGCCAAATAGGAGCTGCCTTTCAGTATAGGAGAGAAAGATTTTGCAATGTTTTATACCTCAACATAAGAGAAAACGTTTGAAATGCTAGGTAAAATGTTTTATTTGAAATGAAACATAGATCATTTAAAATGCAAGCTTTCTTTGAAGTCAAATGGCCATGTTATTTATTAATTGTTTTCTGAAATCTATCAGAGTCAACGAGGGGGAAGGGCTAGGGTAGTGGTGCCAGGGCTTTGGGAAAGAAGGCTGGAGATGTTGGGGATGCTGCAGAGCTAAGGAATCTAGGTAAATTTTGATACTAATTATTGTTAAAACTTCAACAAAATATTGATTCCTATAGTGATTTCAAAACTCACAATTTTAAAATTTTTATCCAATTTAAGCATATTTTTCCTTGATTTGCCATAACAATTCATATAGAGCTAAACGAATCAAAACATCCAGAGTTGTTATTAAAGAAAATAACCACCTACAATAAGACTTTGCTTTTCCCCAAGATCTTTGGAAATGTGAAATGTTAATCCTAAATGTTACAAGATAAACCTCAAACCTACATATACTGTCATTCTATTAGGGGCATGAAATGTAAGAGAGAGAAAAATAAAAACAAAACCCAGAGGCATATTTCTCCTTGGTGTGGAAATGTATTTACTGCCGTCCTTAACCACAATGCTAGTAGGCACTTGTATGGCACCTATGAAAAGATTCTCATTTTAGGTATTTGTTCATGCACTGGCTAATTTCTGCAAGGAAACCAATATCACTAATGTTATTTTGGTGGCTTTCATAGGTCTAATCTAATTTTTTATTTAAATATATTTTATATTATGTATGCATTTCTTTTGAAGGCACTGTTAGAAGAAATTAACTGAAATCTAAGTATACCTGTCTATGAAGAGCTGAACCTCTTTGACATCTCTAGGCTTTGTTATTGACTTTTACTTGATATTGGAAAAGATGGACAGCCTTTTGGTGCTTCTCTGTGGGCTTTTCCTGCATGTAAAATCAACGGAACAGCTGCCATGCACTTGGTCCAAATTGGAGTGATATGAATAAGAATCACACATGTGAAGACCTTGTACAGTGCAAAAAAGTGCTAGCTCAGCCAAATTTATTACAGGAATGGAGGTCAATGTTCACGTCTATCTCAGTAAGAGCCGCCCGCTCTGTTTGCATGTTTTAAATTCTCTATCACTTTATATCATTGCCTGTGGTGCCAGAGAAACCACCTTTTCCCCTGAAGATCTTAAAATAAAAAGCATATTTTATATGAAACACTAGATAAGATTAAAACATATATTTAAAAAAAGACTATTCAGAAGAAATGTTGATGATTTTTTTTTTTTTACTAACAACTATGATATCATTGAAGAACAAAACTTCTATGGTTCCTAAGAATAGAGCTTATTTACCCACGTCCCCCACCCAGCAGAAACTGTTGGCATGTCTCTTTCTGTAGGGAAAAATTTTATTTTATTTTCAATAGTAGCAATTTCTAGTCAAAAGGAAATCAACTATATTCTGGAAAATGGTTTGCAATCCATCATTTCTAATGCTCTATTCTGATGTAGAAACACAGGGAATTGCCTTAATGGTCAATGGGCATATTTTGCTTACTAAAAATTTTTGGCAAGTCAAGTGAAGGCTGGGGAGATAGAGCAGGCATCCTCAAACTACGGCCCGCAGGCCACATGCAGCCTGCCTAGGACATTTATCCGGCCCGCCGGGTGTTTTTGTCACCGCTGCCTGTCCTACTTAGCAGCTGACTCATCCTGGGGCCCGCAGTCGGGCCCTCCAATGGTCTGAGGGACAGTGAACTGGCCCCCTGTTTAAAAAGTTTGAGGACTCCTGAGATACAGCCTATACCTAATATTTTTCAGCTAAAATATAAACAAGGAGGGAGCATACTTTTCTCCTCTGGGGAGCTTTCTTAAAGGTGAGAGTACCACTTTGAAGATACAATCAAAGATGAGATGAAGCAAACATTTAATTGTCATAAATGAGACTTGCTCAATTTTGGCCCCCAACGCCACCAAATTTTATTTTATAAAGTTCATTTGTAGAAATGAATATATTTTTGGTATTGAAACATTGGAAAAATACATAAAGTAGAAAAACAAAAATTAGAATTCATCATAATCCTACTCAGGTAATACTAATGTTAACATTTTGATAACTGTATTTCTAGTCTTTGATGTATATGTCCATAGTATATGCATCCACAGAGTTGAATTAATCTGACTATATGTGTGTGTGTACATATCACATATATTTAGAGACGGGGCCTCTCTCAGTATATTTCATATTTTTTTAACCCTACATTTTTCATGAGCTTTATCTTGCTATTTTAATATTTAGGTACACTTATTTTTTAATGGATAAATAATACTACACATTACATGGCCCCTCAATTCTGATGAATACTTATCATCTCAACTCCTTGAAAGCTAACTTCCAGGCTGACCAAACATGATTGCAAACTTGGAGCATTACCAAATTCTTTCATCCTGAACTATAATTAATGTAATATCCCACTGACACTGATATATTGCATATTTTTGGAAAAGACACTCAAAGCCTTCTGTTTCATTTATCTCACCCATAAAATGAGGACCACATCTCCCACTTGACCTCATAGAAGTGTTTTGTGGGTAAATGAGATGTAAAATTTTCTAAAAACAAGTATAAAGACATACACAAATGCAAAATAGGTTTTTTTTGTTTTGTTTTGTTTTTTTTGGTGCTGAGTTGTGATGGACTTAGCTCTTGTCTTTACTTTGTGAGGTTTTCTCCAAGATGGGGTACAGAAACTGAGCAGGGGCACTGTCCTGTTGTCACTGGACAGCACCATGGATAGGTCCTTCAGGAATCTGTGACCTTAAATGTAAATAGGAGTTAAATCCTACTCAGTGGTTATAAATTAGATTTCTCTCCAACTTAAGATTAAATTCATTTAGAGAAAATATATAAACATAAACCTACAGATACATAAATATGAAAGTTAGGACTAAATGGTGCGTAATGTAAGAATGATTCTCCCAGTGAAGAATAGATGCCTTGTATAAATTGTTTTTATGTTGCTTTTAAATAATAATGTGAAATAGTCACAGATATTGCAACAAATAACTGTCATTTTTATTTTTTCTGAACAATTTCTTTCGTAGAAAGAATATGTTCAGATCCAACGGATGAACCATGATTTGCCAAAGCCCATGGTGTTATTCCTATTCCCCTGAGCCAGATAGTGCTTTCCTAGCTTTCTTTAGAGCCGATCTTTGTAAAGAGATGAGCTATGCCTTTGTTGACATTATTAAGCCTACATCCTGGTTTTTTGTTGTTGTGATCTTTATTGCTTAATCTTTTCATCTTTTTATTTAGCATATGATTGTTGAAGGGATTTTTTTTTTAATTAAATCATAGCTGTGTACATTAATACTCTCATGGGTACAGTGTGCTGTTTTTATATACAATTTGAAATATTTTCATCAAATTGGTTAACATAGCCTTCATGTCATTTTCTTAGTTACTGTGTTAAGACATTTATATTCTACATTTAGAAAGATTCACACGTACCCTTATAAGATGAAACATAGGCATGATCCCACCAATCGCCCTCCCTCCACCCAGCCTTCTCCCACCCCCCCTTCCCTATCCCCTTTCCCTATATTCTTGGGCTATAATTGGGTTATAGCTTTCCCATGAAAGCTATAAATTAGTTTCATAGTAGGGTTGAGTACATTGGATACTTTTCTTTCATTCTTGGGATACTTTGCTAAGAAGAATATTTTCCAGCCTCATCCATGTAAACATGAAGGAGGTAAAGTCTCCATCTTTCTTTAGGGCTGCATAGTATTCCATGGTGTACATATACCACAATTTATTAATCCATTTGTGGGTCAATGGGCACTTGGGCTTCTTCCATGACCTAGCAATTATGAATTGGGCTGCAATAAACATTCTGGTACAAATATCTTTGTTGTGGGGTGATTTTTGGTCTTCTGGATATATACCTAGTAGAGGAATTACAAGATCAAATGGCAGGTCTATTTTTAGTTCTCTAAGTGTTCTCCAGATATCTTTCCAAAAGGAACGTATTAGTTTGCTATCCCACCAGCAGTGTAGAAGTGTTCCCTTTTCTCCACAACCACACCAGCATCTGTGATTTTGGGATTTTGTGATGTGGGCTAATCTTACTGGTGTTAGATGATATCTCAAAGTAGTTTTGATTTGCATTTCTCTGATGATTAATGACAATGAGAATTTAGGTCATGTGCCTGTCTTCTTCAGAGAAGTTTCTCTTCAGGTCCCTTGCCCACCCTGAGATGGGATCACTTGTTCTCTTCTTGCTATGTTTGAGTTCTCTGTGGATTCTGGTTATTAAACCTTTGTCAGAGAAATAACCAGCAAATATATTCTTCCATTCTGAGGGCTGTCTACTTGCTTTACTTACTGTGCTTTTGGCTGTGCAGAAGCTTTTTAATTTGATGAGGTCCCAGTAGTGTATTTTTGATGTTGCTTCAATTGCCTGGGGGGATCTCTTCATAAAATTTTCACCCAGGCTGATTTCTTCAAATGTTCTCCCTACACTTTCTTCTAGTATTTTTATAGTTTCATGTCTTAAGTTTAAATCTTTAATCCAGTGAGAGTCTATCTTTCCAGTTAGTGGTGAAAGGTGTGGATCCAGTTTCAGTTTTCTGCAGGTCACCAGCCAATTTGCCCAGCATCGTTTGTTAAATAGAGAACCTTTTCCCCACTCAATGTTTTTAATTGGCTTGTCAAAGATCATATAATGGGAAGTAGCTGGGTTCATCTCTTGGTTTGTTGAAGGGATTCTTAAGTTATACATAATACAAATATAAAACAAAGAACATTTTAATGGTATCTACATCATCTTTGTTTTAAAATTTTTATCTGAAATGGTGCTTTCTACATGATGAGTGTTCATACATATTATATGGTGTATAAAATAGATATAAAATACCTAAAAACACATATATGTATTCAAGACTTTGCAACATGTGGAGAAATTTACTTAACTTAAGCAATAAACTATGTGAAGGCAGGGAATTTATCTGTGTTGTTCACCAGTCTTCTCTGAACTCCTAGCATAGTGTTTGGCTCTGGTGGGTTTTCATTAATTACATTGTAATTAACAAATCATATAATAATAAAGTAAAACATTAACTCACGTGTTACCACAATAACCCTACAAAGCATATCTGGTGAGTATTAATATTCATTATTTAGAGGAGAGAAAACCGATGACTAAATTTTTCAAAAAGGCTAAACTATTCACTCAAGGCCATGTTTCTGGTAAAAGAAGCGGAATTACAACCCTGATCCCCTAATCCCCGTGGCTAACACTATACATTGCCACAGTGGCATCTTAGTTAAGAGTATGGTTGAATACATAATAATTTGTTTGTCCTAGTCTTTAGCCCAAAGTGTTTCTATACATGTATTTAAAGAAGCATATGAATCAGAATGTTTTAACTCCAGCAGTTTAAGATAGCGCTTTTAGGCTTGACAACTATCAAAGAAGGAAACAAAGCATTCTTTTTGCTTTGTTTTTTGGGGAGAGAAAATCCTACCCAGAATTCTTTGGTAGACTTCCCCTTGCATACCATTGGCCAAGTTACTTTCACATACCTATTTTAAATCTCAAGACTGTGAAAATATGATTACTGTTGTTTAGAGTGAAATGTTGGAGAATTCATCATAATGAACAGTACTTAATTATAATGAATTATTATAACATTACATGCTAATATTATATAAGATCACTTGAGCTCATGTCTTTCTCTTTTAAAAATCTATTCTGATTCTTAGATATAAACTGAGTCAAATTAAACAAACCTAAATGGAAGTACTATAAAGACTATAAATCCTTAATGTTTAACTTCTAACGGCTTTTCAACATCATTCTTACCTTTTCCCTCTCAATTTCACTCCCCTAAAACTGAATAAGCAGATAAGAGAGCCTGATGTGAATCTTTCTAAATGTAGAATATAACTGTCTTAACACAATAACTAAGAAAATGACATGAAGGCTATGTTAACCAGTTTGATGAAAATATTTCAGATTATATATAGAACCAGCACACTGTACCCTATGACAGTATTAATGTACATAGCAATGATTTAATAAAAAAAAAAAAAAAGAAAAAGAAAGCCTGGCTGCTTTCTCCTGTGGGCCAGTGGCTAGCTCAGACTATGAAAACCTCTGTTCACTTTCAGAAGCCCTCATAATGGCCTCATCTTTTAACCACTATTTTTTTTTTTTTTTTTTTTTGGCCAGGGCTGGGTTTGAACCTGCCACCTTTGGCATATGGGGCTAGTACCTTACTACTTTGAGCTACAGGTGCCATCCTATCCCTTAACCACTATTAAAAAAAATGCCTTATAAGTCAGTTACATTTTTCTGCTTTCTTAAGCCATTTTAATACCATCTGGAGAAGAATATCATGCTGTCCCCAGAAAGCCTCATTATGTAAGAAATGAAACTTTTCCTATCCTCTTAGTGTGCGTATGTGTGACATCACCAATGTTAACCTCTGAAACAAGTTTTGCATGGGGATCTATCCTGTCTCTACAGGGTGATCACCACAGAATATAATAGGCCTAAGTCATATAAAATGCTCTGTTTGGTAGAGTAGAAATGGGTTGAGAAACCTAGAAAAAGAAAGAAACAGACCAGAGAAAAAGTAAATTGGAGAGCAACTCTGCTTTGATATGAGAAACGCTCTTACTTTCTGACACTCTGAATGAGCAAGGGTCAGAAGTGACCTTAAAATAGGTACGATGTTTAAGATTCTTGGTGATATAAAATAATAATGTAGGCACAGAGTCTGTTCCTCAAAGGAGCTGTATTTTAATGGAGAGGGAGCCAGTTAACCAGCAATTATAATATGGTATAATCGTAGGCTCTATATCTGTACTCACATAATGCCTGGGGCCACGTTGAAGGGCACTTCATCAATTCCTTAAATACTCCACCCATCCCTGACCTTTCCAATCTTTTCACACCTAACACGTTTGTCACGCTCCATGGTTTAGTACTGAATCATGTTCGTTTGTGTTTTTTAATGCTGTTTCAGAAATAGAAGATGGAGAAACTTTGATTTACTAAGGAAAATCAGACTTTTTTTCCCGAGAAATATTTTGATAAGTAACTTACAGCAGAGGTTGAAATTCGATGGCATGCATATATAACTGAATTGCTTAGATTAGGAAATGAAGAATCCTTACTGTTCCTACAAAATAAAAATAAAAAAGTAGGGAAGAGATAGAGAAACAGAGGATGGAGACAACAGAAGAGATAATTCAAGACAGTGGGAATGCAGATAGTGTGTGATGTGACCCCCTCATCGCTTTCTGATGTTCAACATCACAGCTGACCTATACAAATGTATGAGCAGTTTTAAATGGGTATTCTGTGTATGTATGTGTGTCAGAGAGAGAGATAAAGAAAGACACTAGTGAAGAAGATATATTTCATCTCTGACACTGGGCAAAATAGAGATAGTATTGGTAAATAAAGGAGCCAGTGACACTTGGAGACTACAGGCATTGTCTATGCAGGCGTCCTCAAACTACCGGCCGTGGGCCACATGCAGCCTGCCAAGGACATTTATCTGGCCGGCGGGTGTTTTTGCCGTGGCTGCCTGTCCTGCTTAGCAGCCGACTGGTCCTGGGCCCCGCAGTCCGGCCCTTCAACGGTCTGAGGGACAGTGAACTGGCCCCCTGTTTAAGAAGTTTGAGGACCCCTGGACTCTATAGGAAACATGACATAGTGCTGGGACTTCAAGGAGATTATAAGCTTTCTTAAGTCAGGTTCTGTGACTCCCTTTCTATGGACATAATGTGGCTCAAAAAAAGCATCTAATACTTTTAGTAAGTCCTGTAGTTTCTGACAAGTCAAAATTAGGGCTGGAGTTGGATGTGGTAGAAGCTGACAGAGACAGAAGGGCCTGGCCTTGCTGGGAGTGATTGCACATCCGTTAAATAACCAGCCAGCTACTACGGGTGCTGCTCTTGCAGAGGATCGGCACTGAAGCGGCAGCACAGCTCTTCTGCCTTTCTGTTGTTCTGAATGACGTTCCGCTCCAGACCTGCGGAATGTGATTAAACAACGTGAGTAACAGCATGCCTCGGGAGAACAGTGTGCGCTCGTCTGTGCCGTGTGGTTGGAGGGATTGGCTCCGTGCCGCCTGTCAAAATGCATAACCTTACGGGCCAGAAAGGTCACAGACATTTCCTGTGTGGCTGTAGCAAAGCTGCTGAATGAATTCTTGACCAGAAAATGTCCTTGGCCAACATATACCAGAGGGGAAACAAACCCTGTGTTATAATAGGATTTACTTCCAATGGCTTTAGGCTTCCAGGAGAAGTGGTTGATCAACTCTGACAACAAAATGCAGTGCCCAAGAAGCCGCCATGTGTATCATCGTGTTAATACTCACTGGTAATAGCTTTGTAATTGCTTTGTAATTATATTCCCAAAGCTATCTACATTGCAATTTTCTCTTTTTTCCTTGTATCTTTTTTTGCAAAAAGAAATGGCTTTGAAATCCCATGGGAAGCCAAATCTCTTATGTTGCCCACTCTCTTTGCTTACCAAAATTTTAACTGAAAGGAATTAAGAGATTAACCAGGGTGTTATTTGCTATACCTTAATATGAAAAAATAAAATACCATATTGCCCTAAATAAAATTGTCATTACAGGCCTTCCTTATTACAGGTAATAACAGAGCCATCTCAGGAGATAGATCCTTCTAGCTCTCATGCCACTAAAGATTTGGGAAGATGTGAAATGTACATGATGCCTTCTGCAGGAGCTCAGTCTTGGAGAATGACTATCGCAGGGTTCTGGGTCTAGAAAAGATTTAGGACTAACACTGACAGAAGACAAGTTCTGTCAAATATCATTGGAAGGCATAATGACTAAGGCTGATCATTTGAGAGAGAGAGATAAAGATTTTAAATTCTTTATAGAGTTTGAAATTTTACAATGAAAAACTTCCCAATGGTTTCTGTGGAAAAAAGATCCATATTATAAAAAAGTATAAGTAGATGTAGTCATTTATTTAAATCAATTTCCGGACAGCAAAATCTGAGCATGGATTTGGGGCGCAACTGATTCCCATGTCTATGAAAACGGGTTGTTAGGATGACCAAACATATTGGTTTTTCTGGGCCTGGGGTTTCCTCAGATTGATAGGTTTCCTGGGAAATGGAACTGTTGGTGCTAACACAGGTCAGTCCAAGCAAACTAGGAAGAGTTGTTCACCCTTCCTCATTTTCTCCACGCCATCAATCCCATCCTGGTAGGACAGTGATTGGCCTTGCCCCAGTTCTTCACCACAGGATTGGTACATTGTATATAACCTAAATATTTTTGATAAATGTGAAGCTCAAGATTTTTTACTTGATAGTTTGTAAATGAGAATCCCTACCTCTCAGGGTAGCCTTGTGTTCAGACTCTGCTTTTTTAGCTAGAATGAGGAAAATAATTTCCAGAGTAATACTGAGGCATGGCGGAGGGTAGAGTTCTGTTTATAACAGAAGAATTGGAATGTTGATTGCAGTGGTCTCTGTCCAGACACTTCAACCTACCCAGGACTACTTAATCATTACATGGGTAAAGAGAAACACCTCAGGGTAAAAAGAATGCGAGTTAGAGAATTAGAAGGCCTGACTTTGCAATACTAGGTAAACCATCCATTTAACCTTGCCTTGTCTCTGAGACCTTACCAGTAATGGACATGATAATTCCCCTTCTACTTGACATACGGTTGACAATCTATTAATTTTTCATTTACTCAGCAGTGATTTTTTGAGTATTCACTATCTTGCAGGCACAAAGAATACAGCAAAAAATGAATTCACATAGGGTTTTAAAATAGCTTTGGACTCTAGTAAAATTATAGAGGGAGCAGTCTTGAGGCATGTCCACCATACTTTGAGACCCAGGGTATCTAGTGAGTAGGACGGCAACTCAAGTTGCTAGAAAATGAGCTTAAGGTCTAGGATTGTAGAAAGGGTATGTCTGTGAGGTGGTCATGAAAGATGAATGACTAGAGGAACTCTGAATGTAAACTCACCTGTTCTACATTTTTATCCATGGCTTAATCTTGACCTTCTTCTCTAAATCAGTGACCTGGTAAAAATACACATATAGTAGCAACTACAATTCAATTTCGTATTGCCTGTTGCCAGCAAGACTTGTAAAACTGCTGATGTGTGTGGGATTTCTCTAGCGTCAAGAACTTTAAAGGGTCATAGCTATCATTAAATAGAACTTTTCCCGGGAGAGAGGGTAAACATCCATTGTAACAGCCTACCTCCAAGCCTTTGCTTCTGTCAGCCTCTGATTCTACTCCCCCTCTCTGTCATTAAGTGTTTGATGAAACTTCTTTTTTTAATTCCTTCAGGACAAAGCTCCTAGAGAATGATGTCTGTGCTTCACTTTGACACTTACTGCAGACACTCCTAGATTATTATTGTTTGTATAGGCCTTAGATCCTTGATGGAGAGTATTTCTGTAAATATAATATGCCATACATACTTGGCCATCCATAAGTAAATGTTGAGTAGGGAATTGTATTTTTCATAAGGGTCCCATCATATGTTATTTGCCTATTTTGTGAATAGAGCCTTTAAATTTGATCTATAACTTCTGCAAATTCCTGTTTTAAAAGTAACTTTGCTTTAAATGCAAATTACTTTTTGTCTGGAGAAAAGGGGAAACAATAGTAGATAAATGGAAAGAAGATGGGAAGGTTTTTTTCTTAAGAAATCTATAATTTTATTGTTTCTTTTGGAAGATCAAATGTCTCTCCAATCAACTGTTCCATTCAGCCTGTTTCTGAGCATCTGAATTATAAATGACCTCAACTGGCATCTCCTCTACTAAGATGAATTTTTCCTAGAAAATAGGGCGATTAAAATCCTGAGCTGTGTGAGTGACAATAAAGTTTGTCCTTTCAAAGTTGCAGAAACTATGTTGGGGTGAGAGTTTGTTGGAGAAGAGATGTTATCAGTGACATTGTCTTTGACAAAGGATATTCTTCAAATTGAGCTTATTTTGTGTAGCATGTGTTTCTGACAATTATCCCAACGATATTGTTTTTGTTCAGTAAGTGCATGGCTTCTAATGTCTCTGTATTTATTACTTGTCTCTCATTATACCTTTTCACCTAGAAATACCAAATACTATTGAATAAACAGGCATCACATTATTACATTCAGGACCACTGAATGCATTGCCGTGAACACTCATCATGTATATATATGGGCAAAACACATGATTTGGACATGTCACTATGTCTCACATAGGAGCGGCAGCAATAGGATTTTTAAAAAGTCAGAGGACATAGGGGAAAAAGGAAAGTGTTACAAAAATGAAATTTCTAAAATTAAAGAGAAGTAAAGGTGAGACTACAGCTGCAAAGCCAAGAGGGATGCTGGAAGTTCTTTGGCAAATGTCATTACAAGGCCCTGTGTCTCTAAATCCCAAGGATGAAATAAAACATTCTACTCAGAAGAACAAGTTAAAAATAGGGGGAAAATCAGTCTGGTCTTTAGATTCTTCACCATGACGCACAATTCCAGAGGCCTTTGGAACAAGGACATTCTTAAATACACCAAAACTGTAAGGAGACAGCATATGTCATTCTTAAAACCAGTAGAACTACTGGATAACAAAAGGGAGCATCAGAAAGGATCTGAATTTGTATAAAATGCTGGGAGGAAGAGTGAGGCTGAGTGTTCAACACATCTAAATGTACAACTAGTTTTTTAATAACTCCATTATTTTTATGTTAATTTTATAACACTTTTGATTTATATTTCAGAGACTAATATGTCTTTAGCAAAAAAACTAAAATTGACTCAATGTTTATTTCAGTTTCTTTTCTTCATCTAAATATGATAGAAAATTTCCCTTTTAAAATAATGTTACAGTCTGAACCTGTTTTCTATACTTCTTCCCCCTTATTTCTCTTCTTTTTGTCCTTATTCTTAGGCAAATAGGCTTGCCTGAAAGCCTGCATACCAAATGCTAACAACACTTCTTAGGTGACTTCACATTGATTCATTTGAAACTTTCTTCCCTAACTATCCAGTTTTTGATTTTTTAAAAAATATTAATACCATATCATTTTTATAACAGAGGTGTTTTTTTAAAAAATGTTTTATTATTTTTTTCATGTTGGAAAGATATTAATAAAGTCTAGAGAAAGAATTTTTTTTTGAAATGATATTCAGTACATGTTAGTGCACCAGGTAGTTTTGATAATGAACCTTGCACATTATTTTTGAATTTTTTAAAAGAATCTTTTATTTAACTCCTCCACCCTGTTGGTGTCATGCATCCACGTAGTAGATAGTTGTCTTGAAAAACCCTCTTCCATCTTTCTCTGTAACAGCCTAAATGCAAAGCAGGATTTTGTCACAGAGTTACAAAAAAGCTCTTCTGTTTTTTGAAATCATCACTACTATCACTACTGTTTTTTGAAAATATCGACTTTAATATGTAAAAGCCATTGTTAAGAAACATGTTTTTCTTTGATACAGAAAAATATTCTACCGTCTTTCGAGTTTTAGAAATGACTGGAGCAAAACATATGTTATATTATAAACTGTAACTTCTAAATTTTGTAAGTTAATACTATCATTAGATCCCTTCCTTGGCCTTTCCTGATTCAGGTAGCATTTCTAGTTCCCCAAGGCTGAAATAAGGACAAAGGCCTGTGGAGTTACTAAGGTTTTCAGTGAGAAGGAACTTGAGGGGTGCTGAATCCACCATTACAGTGTCCCCAATATGCATAACCCAGTTCAGACCTCGCATTGATAATAACATCTTACACTATAGGACACCAGGCTCTGTGGTGAAGATCTATGTAGATAATAAGTCTGATTACCACAACCATTCCTATAAATTGGTGTATAACGTTGAAGAAATTCTGCAGTTAAGTAACCTAGTGAATATCACATGGCCATTAAGTGTCAGCATCGTGCCTTAACCCAGGAAGTTTAACTTCATACTGCTCATCTGAGATTTGAGAAAGTAAATTCCCTAGATAATTAACAGGCATATTCTTAGTTTCATAGTGAGTGCAGTAAACCTGAGAATAGCATTATGATGGAGAATGTACTCACGAAAACTAGTAAACTAGTATCATAAACATCCTTGAAATCTGAGACAGTTCTTGAAAGGAAAAGTACTCGCTGGTGGTGCACGGCCATGCTTAGTAGTGCGCTTACACTCTGGGAGACACTCTTTGAAAGTGTGTGTCGGGGAGGTGGAATTTGCAACTAAGTATTTCTAAGATGAAATAAGGAAGCTGATGTTATAGCTGGAAGCTCCTTTGGGGTCATCCTGACAATGTTATTGATGCTCTAATAGCCAGGAGGATAGATGTTCTTTTGTCTTCACAGGAAGCAAGGAAGCTGGCAGGAAGGGGAAATACATAAATCTAACCAATAAAAATATTAGCAACTAGCACCACGCTAGTGTGATTCAAGAAACAATAGTCTTTGTAAAGAATAGAGCACGGATGTTTGTTTTTATTGTGCTGCATTTAGGTTTATTGTGAAGCAGTGCAACTTATGTTTCTGCTGCCAACGGCATTTGTAAAATAGACAGTTTTACAGGGAGGATTGTGAGCAGCTATAAAAATATTATTTCCCTATAGATAAAAGTTAATCCCCATTTCCATCAACCCATGAAACACGGTTTAGGGAATGGATCAAAGGAGTCAGGTGCAACAGAGTCTATAATCCCATCCTGGTTGTAGAGTCCTTAAGGAAATGTGAGTTTCAGATTGTGTTTTCTTGGATCCCAAGTCCTCTCTCTGACAGTGAGCTGAGAACCTACTAGCAATTTATTCTTTCAGTCCTTTAAGGGGCCATTTATTTTATTACTGTAGCCATGAAGGTTTAAATATGAGAATCCTACCAGCTCCCAGTGAATAGCATGAAAAATAATGTTTTACAATGGGCATTTTGGAGATAAGAGAAAACACAGAGTATAATGATTCAATTTCTGATAAAAAATTGTCTAGAGGCTAGCAGGTGTATGTTATGTGTCTTCCTCATTGGTAAGACCATCAGCAATACGTTGTAGTATTGCAGGTTCACTTGCCTAGGTAGAATAGCTCTCTGGAAATGTTGAGGTGTGCTACAACCCATATAATCTAGTTTATTTGAGAGGATGAAGAAAATAATCCATAAGGAATTCAAAAATAGATAAATAAAAGAATTTAGAGTAATAAAGTGTGTGTGTTAAATACACATGCTTTGCTGTTTTCATCTAAAAAATGGATTGAGATGAAAAACTGGAATCAGATGAAAAATACAAGATCAACACTCGAATTTGTCAAGGAGGATAAGACAATATAAAGAAGAAAGAGAAAGAGAGGGAACTATGTGTGGTTGTGTGAAGCAAGTATTTATTCGTCCTTCATTTAAAAAGTCTATCTTAAGTCTCTGCTGTGTGCTAGCTGTCTTTTAAATGCTTTAAATATGTCACTGGGATAAAACAGATAAACACTATAATCTTTGTAAAGCTTGAATGTTAGCAAAAGGGGAAAGAAAATAATGATAGTAATAATAATGAATTTACAGTATGGACTCTTAGGAGTTGATAAATAGAGCCAGGCAAGAAGGTATGGAAGAAGAATGAAATTAAGCCCATAAATACTGAATCCATATTATATGAAAGTGTAGAATTTAGTATTTTTGACAGAATGATGAGAAGGTATTCAGGCAATTATACTTCAAGAAAAATTGTTGATATCTTAAGAGAGAATAAGCATGCACTAATAGAGATTCTCAGCAAGGAATTGACTATGTAAACATTGCTATGTCTAATAGCAATGTAATATAAAAGATATTTTGTTTTCCTGGATGAACAAGTAATACTAGGATCTCTCACAGCTCGCCAATATTCTTATTTTGCTCAGTTTCATAGCAAAAAATTAAAATATAAAATATACCTTATTTGTGATTATGATCCAGAAGTGGGTCCTCTAATTATTTTTTTCAGTTTAAGATAATGCTTTCAGAAGAAAAATATATATGAAAAGCTAATAGCATTTCAGAATTTTCAACTTTGGCTTACAGTTTTAAGACTCCTGAGCAAGGGATACAGTACAGCTTGTGAAAACAAGGAAAAACATTTTGGGTAGGACACGATGTGTTTAATTGAAATGAGAGAAGAGAAAAGAGGAAAACAACTAACATGGGAATGACTGTCCTGATGAAAGGCTCTGTCAATTTTGGAGAAATTAACAAAAGATACAAACAGGAATGAATGATATACTTATGTTATACTTGTTGGAATATAACTCATAAACAAAACGTTCTCTACATTTTAGCAATATCACAAGTATTAAAATTTGGTAGATAGGATGTTGCCTGTGCAGAAAAAGAACTGCATATAAGAAAAAACCAACAACTATTATCTGTTTCATTCCACTGATGTATTTCAAACATAGTAGAGAGACTGTAGCTGAAATAAAGAAAGAAGAGACAATAATTTTCAGAATGAACTACATATTTTTAGACATTCTATGTAATGTGTGTAGAGAGAGCCCTTTAACGAAGTTCCATGAAGTAGGGATATGAAGACTGTTGGGCTTTGTTGACTGTAGATCAGTTTACACTCTCAGACAATATGACAGACTGAAGGGTAAATTTTCTACTATCAACCTTCCTCCATGGTCTAGTCAATGTTCTTTGGGTATCCAGGGAAAGAGACTCAATCAAACCAGTGCAATAAAAGTAGGGCTTTATTTTAAGAATATAAAGCCTCAGGGGCAGGAACTACAAAACAATAGGTGTCACAAGAGGTAGGGAAATAGGATACTTGGCTCAGCTGCTAATCTCCGTGTGTGCTCCATTCCCTTCTCTTTGCAAATTGATTTCATTCTGTTCCCACATAGTGATTCCTTACTATGAGAGGGAGCTGGCCTTTCAGTGGGCCTCCACCAGCTAAGTTTCTCATTGACTTAATCTCATTATTTCCAGTGACACATCTAATTGGGTGGGTTTATCTTCTCACAGCTGCATTTTTCAGGTATCTCATAACTTCTAATTCATCTGTTTATCTCTTTGGTGAACAATCCTTTTTTGGCAAATGTTTGCTGGTAAAGATCTCATTCAATTTATACATTTGTACAAATTATACAATTTATACAACAAAAAATGTTTTATTGAAGTCATTATTTCATTTCAATCTGGAACTATTGCTATCTCTAAGATGCATCAATAATTGTCAAAGGCCTGAGATTTTACTTATCTTACAAGCTAATAATTAAGCATGCTGCCATTTCATAGATACCAGCAAAGTGGTGGAAAATAAGAGATTTCTGGGTCAAGTCAAAGGGTTTTATCACTTGCTATGCAGTGGGCAAGATTAGTTTCATACTTGCTGCTGGGCCCTTAGGTTGACTCCATTTTGCAACTGTAATTCATGCTGTGAAAAACGTGTGTGGGCAGGGACATTTTTGATATAATGTCTTCTTTTCCTCTGGGTATATATTCAGTAGTGGGACTATTTGTTCTTTGGGGAATCTACAAAGTTTTTTCCACAGAGGCTGAACTAATTTATATTCCCCTCTACTGTGAAAAAGCATTACCTTTTCACCACTTCTGCACCAACATCTATTGATTTTTGACTTTTTAAAAAATAATGGTATGAACAATTCCACCCCCAGAAATCCATGAGAAAACACACAAATGTAGTGTATTTCCCTCTTCATTTGACCTCCATGGGAACATGCTTTGAATACATAAAATGATGAGTATAATTCAGACAAGTTGGAATTGAATTTATTTTTGTGTGGCATTCACATGAACTTGGTTAATAAGTAAGTGAGCCTACATCTATAACTTTGAAAAGCTGTCTGTGCTGTATGTATTAATTTGGAAATCATAAACAAAACATAATATTTTTTGTTTACGGGCATGTGTAAACAAGAAGTAAGAGTTTCATCAGAACACAGCCTAGGGACGAAAGAACCCTGAATTACATAAGAATTAAAGAATCTCAAAAAGGAAGAGTCTTGAGAAATAGGCTTAAGGAGCAACCAAGTCCCTAGGAAGCATGCAAGGGAGAGTTGTGATTAAAGTGTACAAGCAATTTCAAGAAGATGGTGTTTTCCATGGTTGTGTAGTGTCAAACATCTATTAGATTTAATAGTGAGGTGATTGCTAATGACCTTGAAGTGATTGTGGCTGCAAAAGTTTAAATGCAGTTGGTTGAGGAGCAAATAAATAGGTGAGGAGAATTTTACCAGCTAGAAGAAAGGGAGTGGTTCTATCTAGAGAACGTGTCACAGAAAATGTTATTAATGTAAAGAATATTGTAGACATGGTTCCCACCAATCTATGGTTTATCTTTTAGGGGTACATGTGAATCTTTCTAAATGAAAAATATAAATGTTAACACAATAACTAAGAAAATGACATGAAGGCTGTGTTAACCAGTTTGATGAGAATATTTCAAACTGTATATAAAAATAGCACACTGTACCCCATGACAGTATCAATGTACACAGCTATGATCTAATAAAAAAAATAAAAATAAATAAAGAATATTATAATGGCATGAGGGTTTTTGTAATTTTTTTTTCAGGGATAAAGCTTTTAATACCTTGAACTGACTTAATTTACTACACATTTAATAAAAATTACAGAATGGATGAAAAGCACATGTTGAAAGCACTTGGCGAAGTAGAGAGAGTGTTTTGAGAGGAACAACTTCTCCATTTTGAGCACTTACTGTGTAACAAGTGCAGTAATTGTTTCATCCATATCATCTAGGCCCTCACCCCTATAAGCAAAAGTCATGCTAACATCTGTGACTAATAGCTAATGGCTCTTTTCTGTCTATGGAAGAATGTTCAGCCCACATACAGGGCAAGCTGGAAGTGCTGCACTGTGAATGCTCCCAGAAGCAGCCTCTACCAGTATCGGGCAAAGGTAATCAGTTCAGTTAGTCAAAGGTCAGAAGGATACGTTCTACACTTCTCTTAGAGTTCACCGGGAGGATGACGTTTAGTTTCCCACAGTGGTAACATGCTTTATAACATAACTTTAATTGGCTTTCTCCCTTTGCCTATCACATTTCCTCTGCCAATGTATTCTAAAATAATCTCCCAAATAGATTATTGCTCTAAAATCTTTGTATCTGATCCACTGTAAGAGCATCCAAAATAAGACATTGCATATTTTGTGCCATTTAATCCTCATGGCTTATTTAACCTTCTAACTTTAGTGCTAGGTCCAGTATTATGTTTTATAAATAATGAGCTTTAGGTTTAGATAAATTAAGAATATTGGCCAAGTTTGTTTAGCTATCAACTATTTAAGTCCCAAACCTATGCTTTTTGTTTTTTACTTTGTTTTTGTTGTTGTTGTTGTTATGAGAAGTATTCATTACTCTTCATCAGGCTACTTTTGATATCTATATTTATAATGTGAGGGTAAAATAAATGTGAAGAAGGTAAAAAAGGAATTCTATAATAAAAAATCTATTCAGGAGAAGTTATTTAACTATCAGAGGTACCAATGAGAGGAATGCTTCTAACTTCAATTTTGGACATGTCTTGTTACATTTTAAAGCTGTACTGGATTCATTTATGTATGATTAAGCATAATTACAATGTGGTAAATGGTTTCAAATTATCAGTGTGTTAGAATTTAGGATTAAAGGCTCGGCGCCTATAGCTCAACCGGCTAAGGCGCCAGCCACGTACACCTAAGGTGGCGGGTTCGAATCCCCAGCCCGTACCCGCCAAACAACAATGATGGCTGCAACCAAAAAATAGCCGGGCGTTGTGGCGGGCGCCTGTGGTCCCAGCTACTTGGGAGGCGGAGGCAGGAGACTCGCTTGAGCCCAGGAGTTGGAGGTTGCTGTGAGCTGTAATGCCACGGCACTCTACCCAGGGGGACAGCTTGAGGCTCTGTCTCAAAAAAAAAAAAAAAAAAAAAGAATTTAGGATTAAAAACCATATTCCTAATACACATAACTCTATTCATGACTTTTAAAACTCTTATTATTTATTAACTGAAGATTTTAGATAACTATTTTTTATAAAATTCTAATTTAGTTCTTTTACTCTAGTTGTGAAATCATTTTGCTAGCATTTCATTTGTACTCATTTTAATCAAGACTTTTTACCTATGTAAAGTAAATGGGTATTATTCATGCATGCAAAAAATAAAACCAAAGCCTAGTTTATAATGAAAAAAAGATTAGTATATATTTAATACACAAATTGAACCACACCCATAAATGTCATATGACACTGATTGCCACTCTATAGAGGGTCTAAAGTTCCAAGCATAATTATACACAAAATCATATTTGTGAACAGATTATTTCACTTCTTCCTTTCCAGTGTAGTGGCTTTCCTTTCTTTCTTTTCTTGTCGAATTGCTTTGGCAGGACTTCTGGTATTATATTGACTAGAAGGGGTAGAAGCATCTTTGCCTTTTTTTTTTTGGACAGTTTCACTATGTAGGTCTCGGTAGAGCCCTGTGGCGTCACAGCTCACAGCAACCTCAAACTCCTGGCCTCAGCTGATTCTCTTGCCTCAGCCTCCCAAGTAGTTGGGACTACAGGCATCCACCACAACACCTGGCTATCTTTGCCTTTTTTATTTTTTTTTCAGTTTTTGTCTGGGGCTGGGTTTGAACCTGCCATGGTGCCCCTACTCCTTTGAGCCACAGGTGCCGCCCCTTTGCCTTGTTTTTAATCCTAAGAGTTTCAGTCTTTCTCTACTGAGATGGAGAATAAGTACAATGTTTTTTGTAGTTATTTGTTTAATGTATGGCTTTTACTACATTGAGGTAGTTTTATTCTGTTCCTAGTTTGTTCACACTCATGAAGATAAATAAATAAAACAATTTCTTTTTGTTTGTTTACCATAAAGGGCATTGAATTTTGCCAAATACATTTTCATTATCAGCTGAGATGATCGGATATTTTGTTTTCATTATTCTGTTATATGGTGTATTAATTATATCAATTGCTTTTTGTATGTTGAACCACCCTTGCATTCCAGAAATAAAATCCAATTGGTTATGGTATATAATTCTTTTAATATGCTGTTGAATTCAGTTTGCTAGTATGTGTTGAGAACTTTTGCATCTATGTTAATTAGGGATACTGGTCTATAGTTTTCTCAAAGATCCTTGAGGTACTTTTCACTACTTTTCATTTTTTTTTCTGTTTATTCCTCAGACTCATTAATTTTAGATGTCCTATTTTCAAGTTTTTTTTTATTCTTTCCTCTGCCTGCTAAAATCTGCCTTTGAATACTTTTAGCAAATTTTTCATTTCAGAATTATAAGGACAAATTCTGGTAGAAAGAAAAAGAAGAGTTGTTATTTTAAATGAGAAACAGACTGCGGCTGTCATCTTGACAGTCTTCTTATGGATTGTTTAAATGCTTCCTATTCCAAGTGAGGTCTATAAAACAGGGCATCTGAATCTCCTGGACCTATCTCACTAAAAGTAGAAAAAAATTATTATTTAATAAAAAAATACTAAAAAGAAATTAAGTAATTAGTTAATAAAACATATTTTAAAAGGAAAAAAATGAAAACTTCCAGGTGTCTTCCTAGACTTATCCGATCAGAGTATGTTTACACAATCTCCAGATGATATACGAACATTTGAGAATTTACGGGCTTATGAAAATCGCATAGACCAGGTACAGTTGCTCTCACCTGTATTCCTAGCATTCGGGAAGGCTGAGGTGGGATTAAGCAAGGGTCCTCAAACTTCTTAAACAGGGGGCCAGTTCACTGTCCCTCAGACAGTTGGAGGGCCAGACTGTGGGCCCTGGGACGAGTCGGCTTCTAAGCAGGACAGACAGCAGCAGCAAAGACACCCAGTGGGCCAGATAAATGTCCTAGATGGGCTGCATGTGGCCTGTAGGTCATAGTTTGAGGACACCTGATGACGCTAGGAGTTGGAACCCATGCTGGGCAACATAGCAAGTCATCCTTTTGGAAAAAAATGTTTTGTTTTTTAAATTGGCAGGACATGGTGGTGTGCCCCGGTAGTCATACCTACTCAGGAGGCTGAGGAGAGAAGATCACTTAAGCCTAAGCACTGGAGGTAATAGTAATCTATCATTGCGCCCTACCACCTTGGGCAACAGAGGAAAATACTGTATCTAAAAAAAGTCATCAAGTATTTCATCAATACCAATAGTAGTGCCTAAGGTGATAATTCTAGACTACCAGAAATTAATACATATTTCTATAGTGAATTATTTTCAAAAGTGTAGGCTTATCTATTGTTATAAAATTCTTTTTTTTTTTTTTTTAGACAGAGCCTCAAGCTATCCCCCTGGGTAGAGTGCTATGGCCTCACTGCTCACAGAAACCTCCAACTCCTGGGCTCAAGCGAGTCTCCTGCCTCAGCCTCCCAAGTAGCTGGGACCACAGGCCCCCGCCACAAGGCCTGGCTATTTTTTGGTTGCAGCCATTATTGTTGTTTGGCAGGCCCAGGCTGGATTCAAACATGCCACCTTAGGTGTATGTGGCTGGCGCCTTAGCCACTTGAGCCACAGGCGCCGAGCCAATTCTTTTTGAATATATGGTTGAAAATATATCAATTTAATGTGTAGGCATTTTACATCCTAAGTGCAAATCCTGGGCTCATCAGCATTTTTCTGTGTCATTTTCCACATTGTTAGAAAATACTAAAATGACAATACAATATTTTTTTTGTGCCCAGAAAATGTTATTTTTAAAATGGTGCTTCCAAATTTGAAAATGTTACCAACTAATGAGATGGAAGTAGCCAACTTTAGAAATATGTAAATGTAGATAATTATGACTTTTTAAACTCTGAAACTGGAGGAGTCATGTGGCTAGTAAGCCACAGTTGTGTGAAAATTTCCATTGAAATTTTCATTCCAGTCTTACATTGTGGTAAGATAAAAGTGTGAAAACATTTTAGATACATAGATAATATGAAGATACCTTTACATATATTTTAAGAGCTTTTAAACACATTATGCTTCCATTGGACTTCTGTAATCCAAATATTTAGTACTTTATGAACAACCAGTGGTAGACATTGTAATTTGGGTGATCCAAATTCCATTTTCAAACTCAACTACTGTAGTGTTTCTAAAGTTAAAAACAAACAAACAAAAACAACAACAACAAAAACAGCTTTTCACCTATTTCTTGAGCCTGGGTATTTCTAGGAGCCACAGTAGAATGTAAGGTCTGCTCTGCCAGTATCACCTCCTCATCTTATCTTCTACCTAGAAGGGGCTCACAATGTCTGTAACAGCAGTAGTGATTACTAATCATGATGAAGAGACAGAAGTAGTCTTGGTTTGATGGCACTGTCGTGCTGCTCTATGAGGCATGTCCTCCAACATCAACTTGGTATATCTTTGTGCATAAATTAAATAGAATTTATTTTACTTGCAACCAAAATGCACTCCTAGGTGATAAAGAGTGTCAGCAACACCTGTTTTTGCATTAGCTTCTAGCATAGAATGGACTTTATAAAAGTCTCTACTTCTGCTTCCAAGTAATAACTACGTGCTAGATAACATTGGGACTCTGGTTTGGTCTACAGTATAGGGCTATGACTGAACCTTTTATTCAGCCTCTCTTTAGTAGACAGAAAAAGTTGTGTGCCATTCTGTTGTGTATGTTATCCTTTAATTGAGCAGTCATATGTTACATAAAAGTCACTTTAGTCTTCACTATGCACCAATAACTATATCCTATGGGACCTTTACTACAGACTTAGTATCTATTAAAATAAAATATAGCTGTTCACATACATTTTACATACTGATAATTAATTCATAGATGTGTGACTGTAAGTGTTGATCAATAAGTTCCAATCTGGTATCGAGTATGTGCATTTATTTCTCAGAAGAGTTAGAGGAAAATTCAAGGTTTAGAGACTCAGTGTACTCATATTACTATGATCCTAAGTTTTGGGATGGCAGGATATAAGCCTTTCCCAGGTTCATAGCCCCAACTTCTTCTGGCATGACTGACACCAAGTGGCTAACAAGCAGCCTCTGCCCTCAGTGTGCTGTCACCAATATCTGGTTGCCTCGGGCTCCATTTTATGGAGCACTGTTCATTTCGTGAAAATATCTTGGAGTCTGGGCTAGCTCCCAACATCTGTACAGCTTGGGGGACCTCAGCCATACTTTAGCATTACTTCTTTTCCTAAATTATTATTTGAGACAAAGTCCTGCTCTGCTGTCCAGGCTAGAGTATAGTGGCTTCATCACAGCTGCAACTTCAGACTCCTGGGCACAAACGATCCTTCTGCCTCATCCTCCAGAGTAGCTGGAACTACATATATGCACCACCACAACAGCCAATTTTTCTACATTTTGTAGAGACAAGGTCTCTCTATGTTGCTTAGGCTGTTCTTGAACTCCTGGGCTTAAGCAGTCCTACCACCTGGGCCTCCCAAAGTGCTAGGATTACAGGTTTAGCCCCCACACCCAGATCAGCTTTATTTCTTATCTGAAAATATGATTTATGTGACTATATTTTTTGTAATACTTTGTTAGAAACAAAGGGTTATATAACAACTTTTTAATTGAAAACATTAAATAAATAGGTAGTGTTTCTAGAGTGACATTCAAGACTTTGAATTTTCTTTCCTTTCATGCTCTAACAACAAACTTGTGATTTCCTGAATTTCACGGCCTAGAGACCTAAATAGCTCAAATTTAGTTGAAGGTTCATCCATTTGTCTCCTCAGTTCACTGCTTGTAACACTAGAAGGCATTGTGTGTTAGATATATTTTATATGCTTACACTTTCTTTTTTAACAAATTTCAAAATATTAGGTGGTAAACATGTTTTGTTTACATACTTTGCTTTTTGCACAAATTGGGTCAAGTTATAAGTGTGCCCCACACCCAAACAGTTGCACCTTATGCAATAGGTGTGAATTTATCCACCCTCTCCTTCCTTCTCTCCCAGAGTGATTTTCACTGAGATTTATTTCTTTATGTGCACTTAAGTGTTGATCAATAAGTTCCAACCTGGTATCGAGTATGTGCATTTATTTCTCAATTTCTATGAAGTTTCACTTAAAAGAATGGTCTTCAGTTCCATCCAGGTTGTCACAAAAGATAGTAGAACAATTTTTTTTTTTTTTTTAATGAGACAGAGTCTTACCATGTTGCCCTCTGTAGAGTGCTATATTGTCACAGCTCACAGCAACCTCAAACTCTTGGGCTTAAGCGATTCTCTTGCCTCAACCTCCCAGTAGCTGAGACTATAGGTGCCCACCACAATGCCCAGTGATTTTTTTTTTTTTTTTTGGTTGCAGTTGTCACCCTTGTTTAGCAGGCTCAGGCCAAGCTTGAACCCACTACTCTTGGTGTATATGGTCAGCACCCTGCCAACTGAGCTACGGGTACCACTTCCATCAAAATTTTTCTTTATTACTGAATCATACACCATCGTATGAATATACTACATTTTATTAGTCTATTCATGTGCTGATGGACACTGGGTTGTTTTCCCATCTTTGCAATTGTGAATTGTGCTGCTATAAACATTTGAGTGCAGGTGTCCTTTTTATAAAATGGCCTTTTTTCCTTTGGTTATGTACCCAACTGTGGAATTTCTGGGTGAAATACTAGGTCTACTTTAAATTGTCTGAGATATCTCTGTACAATTTTCCATAGAGGTTGTACCATAATTTGCAATCTCACCAACAGTGTGCAAGAGTTCCTTTCTATCTGTATCCATGCCAGTGTCTGTCAGTTTGGACTTATTAATATAATCCATTCTTGTTGGAGTTAGGTGGCATCTCATTGTGGTTTTGATTTGCATTTCCCTAATGATTTGAGATGTTAAACATCTCAACTTTTTCATAAGTTTCTTGGCCATTGGTATATCTTCATTTGAAAGGTCTCTGTTCACATCTTTTGCCCACTTTTTGATGCAGCTGTTTGGTTGTTTCTTGTTGATTTGCTTGAGTTCTTTGTAGATTGTTTCTGGAAATATTTTTCCCCATTCTGTGGACTATTTGTTTTTTTGATTGTGTTCTTGGCTATGCAGAAATTTTTAATTTTATCAGGTCCCGTTTATTTATTTTTAATGTTATTGTGATTGCTTTCAGGGTCTTCTTCATGAAATCTTTGCCTATTCTCATATCAATAAGAATTTTCCAATATTTTCTTCTAGGGTTCTCATATTTTCCTGCCTTAAGTTTTTTATCCATTGTGAATTGTGAGAGGTACAGATCTATCCTGTTTCAGTGTTTTACATTTTCTTTCTCCCCCACATATTTTACATATTTTCTCATCACAAACTTAGAATTTATTATTCACTTATTCCAAAAATCTTTCCTGGGCCTAAATTATGCTAGGTCCTTGGAAATATAATTATGTGTCAGTGAGTTCACCATCCAATGAGGAAAAAGGCAAAAAAATATAATAAGTTAGATATTCTGAGGGTCAGAGTCCAATAATACATATTATAAAAAGCTTTCCAAGTGATGATGATATGCAAAAGGTTCAAAAATCATGGGTAGACTATACATCCAGTCAATTAAAATCTCCAAGTAATTTTATAGACTGATTTTTAGAAAAATGTAGAACTCTTGCCGTGGTTTGCTGTGTTGTTCTTAACCTTACTCTGACCACCACTTTATTTGGAAGTGAAGGAGGAGCCTTAGACAGCTTTTCTATTAAAAACCCACATTTTCAGATAAGGAATTAATGAACAGAAGGATATAGTGGTGTGGCTAGGGCACTGATTCAGGTTCTACTACATAGTCCTTCAAATCCAAGTTCAGTCTTGTTGCCTCTTCAGGCTGTAGAAACTCAGTAATATTATCAGTACATTGTGTGTAAGAAAAGTAACCCCTTTTTGTTGAAAAGTTTTCCATTACACATATCCACTTTTATGGAAAGCATAAATGCCTTCAATCAACTATTTATTCAAAACTCTGCATGTTCTTTCACCCTTAGACTCATTTTCCACTTACTTCCTTGGGCAATGTTTGAAGACGCACATTTATCCCAGTACCACTCAATTTTATTATTGAAGCCACTTTCTGTCATCACTAATTTTCCCTACAACCAGTTACTTAAAGATGTATTTCCAGATATGTCAATGGGACTGTTCTCTGTGACAACTATTAGAATCTTTTTGGGGGTTAGCAGTCAAGAACAAATCACAAGGTACCACTAGGAATAGTCCCATCTGTCTTCTCATTGCACTCAGTAATTGCAACAACACCAACATTCAAATCTTGGGAGGAATGTTTTGTTATTTAGACAGTATATTTACTTACAGCATTTCATTTGATTGACATAACTAGTTTTATAGGAAGACAAATACGCTCAAACAAAAAAGCCTGAAGGCATACTGCTAGCAAGTTCACAAGCAGAGATTTGATACCAGATTTTCTCTTGGTAAATTTAAGAACAAAATGTTAAATTATGAGACTAGAGAGACAATCAGAGTGTATTTTTATAGTGAATATAATGTTCATTGGTGTTCTTTAGAGAGACCTGCTGCTTTTTTCTTCAAATGAAAATGTAAGTGGGTGGTAAAACTTTGTTTCATAAAAGATGGAATTCATTTTAAAGTCCTAAAGTTAAGTAAGTTATATAAAACTATTCAATAAGCAGGCAAACTAATCCTTACACATTGATAAATTTGTTATTATCTCGGGAATAGTATTGAAATAATATCTGTTATAATTTCAAACATTAATTTTATGGTAATGTGAAATTATTACTAAATATATATAGACGTTGAATCATAGTTTTTTGGTTTCCACATTTTCATAAAGATAAAGGTATAATTATATTAATTCCTTATGGTTTTGTTTTTCAGATGACATACCAATTCACTTAAAACATCCAGGCATTTCTATTTCTATTTCTGTTTCTATTTAATCAGACCATAAAACCTATTTTATTGCAGTTAAAGATTCATTTGAATCCAAGCTAAAATAACATAGAAAGGAGTAGAAAGTGATAGGCCTGGCTTAGAGAAAATATTACACGTACTTTATTATCTTGTGTAATATATATAATACATATAGAGCTATGCATGCAAATATATTACCATTATATGTAAACATTATTACACAATACTATATTTTGAATATATTACAGATCAGGTAATTTCGACTAACAGGTAATTAAAGTAATTAAGACTGACAAATGTATTTATCCATATGAAAATTTGTATATAAAGGTATATTTTGATTCCAAAAAAACGGCAAAGGAAGCCGAGAACCTGCACTGATTTGAGGCAAGTCATGGCAATGGATCATTTAGTGTGGCATGTGGGTCATTATGAAAGTTTTGAGACACACAAAAATCAAGAATCATAAAATCCACTTGAACAGAAACAAATGACCCTCCCAGAAACACTGACAAGCAGATCAAGTTGAACTTTCTTGGGCGAATCAGAAAGGATGCTGTTTCTTGGAAGTGAAATAATATAGAGATGACATAGTCTCAAAACTTCCCTGGCGACCTATGTACATCAGAAAAAATTCTTTCCTTATGAAAAGAGGTATATGTTCACATTTGGATGCCACTGGTTTCTACCTGAGTGTCTATAAGAAACTAAATTAGGTCTTTGGATATCTGTTTCTACAACCAGAAGAATCAGAAATGTCTATCAGATCAGAAATGTTCTGCCTGCCTGTCTCTATCTATGTATCTCTCGCCCTCTCATTTATCTAACACATAATCAAGCAGTCCCTGGGTTATGAATGAATGCGACAGGCTCTGTAGGTTCTTAAGTTGAATTTGTGTGTAAGTTGGAATAGGTACATTTGCCTATTATATGTAATAGTCCGTGTTCGTAGGTGCAAGTCACACATCAGTCAGATGTTTGTAACTTGGGTACTACGTATACTATCTATTAACTTGTCAATATGAAATCTTTTCAGAGGCTGGGGCTGGGTTTGAACCTGCCACCTCCAGCATGTGGGGCCAGCACCCTACTCCTTGAGCCACAGGCACTGCCCCTCAGAATGAAATCTTACATGCAACCCTGAATTGTAAAACAGATGAAATCTGAGATACTCCTATTGAAGCCAGGGTCCACCTCACTGGCTTGGTTTCTCTTTCTCTTTTCAAAGTTCCTCTGGTATCCCCTATCTTCTTTTTCTTTCTAAGTCACCACTTTACTATATTATTATGTTATGAACCATAATTTGGAAAAAAATCCTGTGCCAGATGATTTCTCACTTTTTCTTATACTATGGAATACTCACTGAACATTCACTGATTGAACAAAAGTAAGGAATACTTAAATGTAAATTTAAGACTACTCTCCTTCTTCTTCTCCCCCTCCCTGTGAAATCTGTTCATTATGGCAAATGATTTTAGGTAAATTCTAATTGTATTTGCTTACAAATGAGTAACATTTGTATTGACATTTAAATACAGTTCTTTAAATAAATGTATTGTTCTCATATATTTGTGAGTTCTTGCCCTAATAAAATCCTGTTACATACCTCTGTTCAAATATCCTATTGGATTATTTAATTTTATGTTTCTTGAAGTTTTTTTCTGAAATATATCAGCTGTTCTTACACATGTATGAGTATACAGTGTATAACCAAATACATTTCAAATCAATTTTAATCTCCCATATACATTTTATATGAGTTTACAATTTTCTATCATGTATCAATTTACTGTTGATTGGAATTTTATTAACTGATAGATTTCATTAAATAGAGGTGTTATTTTTACTGAATAAAAGAAGATTTTACCATTAATGATATCTTTCTTCATGTTCTTTACTAAAGTTTCATAATTTCCTAATTATAGTTGAAAATATGTGGTTTTATTATGTTTGTAATGAGATGATTTCTTGAATTAAATTTTTATAACTGATCAATCATGATGTCTGATTTTTAAGATTTTGAACTTTAAACTATAATTTTTATCAGTTTTAAATAATTTTTTGAGTATTTTGTTGGTGTTCAGTCATATCTCTTACCAAAAACTGATGAGTTTATTTCTCCTTTCAAATGCTTAGAACTACTGGGAATATAAAATGGTACTTTTGGAAAAGTGTTGACAGTTTCTTATCAAGCTAAGCCCCTACCTACCAGTTGACCCAGTAATGCCATTCCCAGATTAACAGATAGAAGGACATAGCCACAAAAAGTACTATGCCTGGATTTTCTTAGCAGCTTTATTCACAAGAACTAAAAAGTAGAAGCAACTCAAGTTACCACCAACAGAATTGAAAAACAAATTGTGGTTAAGTCTTCAGTGGAATTCAAGTGATACAAAAGAAGAAACAACAATCTGGATTGATTTTATGGATAAGCTGAATAATTGAAGCCTTTCGTTCTAAGCATAACTTTGTAGGATGATTACTTATTTCATTTAGTTTCATTCTTACTTATTTTTATTAAGTACACGTAAGGGTTTGATTTTACTACTTCTGTAGCTGCATCTGTAGTCTAGAAATTTTGACGCATAGTACTTATGTTTATAGATCTTTTCTTTTATCCTTGAATTAAGGGAAAAAAGGATGAAAAGTGAGACACACATAGAGCTGTGTCATATGGTCCGAAGATGATATGAGTGATATGAGTGCTGAAATCCTGCAGTGTGCTTGCGCCAGGCCCCCCTTCTCCTCACCTGTCCCCAGATTTGCTGCCTGAGAATGGTACCCAAGTTCATTTCTCTCTCTACCTCTTGATCCCCCTTTTGAGTTCTGCTTTCTCTTCCATTATTCTTGGCCACATTTGCAGAATGAGAATTAAAAAGTATGCTCTTTTTGGAAGCCAAGAAGATTTTATAATCTGTTTCCTTCCTTTACAAAGTTGGGGACCAGATGTATTTTTGCATCTCAAATATTTTCATCTTTTAGACCTGGCTGGCAATACATTTGCAAGTACATCTCTTTTTCAAAATTGATCAATTTCTTTGGCAAAAATCACCTTCATAATTATTATTGAGATAGAACTCTTTCTATATTTCATTTCAGATAATTTGAGTACAAGCTTCTGTGTGACAAGCACTTAATCTTTCTGAATGCCTTTATATCTAGGAGAAAGGTCTACTAGACAGCACCTATATATTTCCAATAGTGTTAACATGTGGAGTTGCAACCACACTCTTGATTTAGTGCTTACCTGAGCCCATTTCTTACTGTTTGTATGTTGAGTTTGATTTTTTTCCCTGTGGCTATGTTTAAATGACATGCCTTTGATTTGGTAAAAACAGGTTCATATTCTGACGCTGAAATTTATAAGCTCTTCTTTTTCCTTCCAAATTATCTTGTAAATTAGTCAACATTATTCTAAGCTCATCACTGTCTTCTATCACTTCAACAAATGCAACTAACAGCAACCAACTCAAACTTCCTCCTGTCAACATTCTTTCAAATCTTCACCACCCAATTTCACAAAGTTATTTGGTACATTTCCTATTTTTAGATTATTTTAGGCAGCATTTTTACCAAATATTACCCCACCATATAAAATTAGTCCCTATTTTCCAGTCCTCTGTCTTTCCCCCCCTCCATGCCTATGCCCTTAAGCCACACGTTATAATAAATTTTTGTTACAGCAGCACGGCCCTTTTTGATAGTGATTGTTATATAGTTAGCCCCTGACACAAAGATGTCTCATAATAAACAGCCACAAAATATTACAGGCATTCACCCATAAGAACTTATTTATCAATGAACCATCTCTGGGTAGGTTTGGATTCATGTAATCGAGGCTGAACTCTCCTAGTTTTGAGTCCAAATGTCAGGCTATATCCCTATCTGCCGATGGTTTCCCAAGTTTTATTCCTTTCGTGGTGAGACACAGGAGTACAAAAACCTGGCCCAATTGTACAAGCGTCTTTCAAGCCTCTGCTCATGCTATGTGTACTAACATGCTGTCAGCTAGAGTGAGTCACACGGCGAAGCCCCAGATCAATGTTATGGGAAGTATAGTCACCCCCTTTATATGGTGGCCTAGAGAAGTGAATGTTTTTTGAACTCGGATCCCTGTCTATTCTACACCTCAACTAGTAGTACACATTTGTGTTACATTTAAAAAATAGCCTGTCTACATAAAAAGTAATTAGGGAGGATCTCTGAAAATTATTGTTTAGATTTTTAAACAGATTATTCAAATGTGTGTGGGGATTGTGCCACTTCATTAATGCCACATACATATTTTAAATTACAGAAACTCTTTTTGAAAGGGCATTCACATGAAATAGGAGTAGTTGAAGACTCTTACTATTTCTATTATCCCATCATAGAAAATTAGTAGTCTTTTCCCTCTATACATAATGAATGTGATCCATAAAGAAAAAGCTCCTTTCTACACCAGTTTATTAATTTTCATTCCCCTTAACATTTACTAGTCTCTTCCACAAAGAAAGAATTAAATTCTATTAAGAGAGATAGGGCCACATATCTGAACATAATTCTAATGGTTTAACCATTCAACAGGAAAATAATTATGAGAATTATACTTTATAGAAATAATCTATCTCAGCCAAAAGAAATCTATTTTGAGAATTGAAAAACAACCTAAATATGTTTCACGTATTTTGGAGATTTTTTTTTTTTCTTTTTATGAATTGTGATTGTAGGAGTTTAAGAGATTTAGAGGCTGGCCGTGTTTAAAACATGACTATGTTGGGCCATCGCACACCAAACTCTGTTGAACAATGTTTTGACAGATTTGTATGCGGGCAGAATCCATTTCAGCAGGAGTCTGTGTAGCTGTGAGGCTGAGGTGTAGGGGTCTGCTAGTCAGAAGAGGTGGCCAACTAAGGGCAGAAAACTGCCCTGGGAGAGGGGCATAAGAGAAGGAGCTGAAATGTCTCAGTAAAGTCCCTCAGCATGATGACAGGGAGTTTTGGGTCAGAGGAATGTGAGGGCAGCAGCAGCTTCAGGCCTTCTATCTGTAAGGCTCTGCTTTATTAACAGGTAACAGCTGTTGAGTGAGGGTTCATGAGGTGCTCAAAGCAGACAAGCTCTATACCGCTAAGCATTTGTTTACTTAGGCTATTTGTAAAATAATTTGATGTCTAAAAATTTGAATTTGATACCAGTGGGCTTTTGAGCTAACAGCTCTCTAATCTAGCAATAAGCACATGAACAATCTGAGGGCCAATACACAAAGGCCCCTTTTCACTCATTTATATAACAATGATATAATTCATAGAAAAAATAGTAGGTTAGGATGTATGGAACGCTGGCTGCAACTTGCGCTCTGATAATATTTTTAAGGACTTTGGTTAAATATGTCGCTTAATACTTCTCGTGCTGACTTTTCCCTTGTCTAAAATAAAGTGATTAAATTAGATCAAGGGCCCACAAAATTGTATCTTATAGTATCAAATCTGAACTATCACTTCTTTTTGTGAATACAGCTTTATTAGAACACAGACATATTCATTTGTTTGTGAATTGACTATGGTTATTTTCCCTCTACAATGGCAGAACTGAGTAGTTGTGACAGAGAACACATGGCCCACAGCCTAACATACTTACTACCTGGCCCTTTATGGAAAGGTGTGGCTCACTGGACTAGACCATCACATAGACTTTCTTCACCTTCAACCTTTTTAATTAAACTTTGTAAACACCCAGCTATTATTCTCTTGTTCAGAGTTCCTATTTTCTTTGGTTAACTTACTTTTTGAATAATCAATTGATATTTCAGCTTCATGGTCTATTTGTATGTTTCTTACCAAACACGATAGACGTTATTTCTCCTGCAGCTAAAATGATACCAGTCTTCCTGAACAAAGCGGTAGCTATTGGATTTTCATGTCAAACCCAAATTGAAAATGGAAAGGGAAGGCACAAATAGTGTAGGAAAATGAAAATGTTTAATTGAAGCAGCACGAGTATTTTATATTTTAAAAAAATGTAATTACTGAATGAATTTTAGCTGGTGGCATGCCATCCTGTCCCTGTGGTGGTCTGAGTGTCCACCTTCGTCCCATCTCAACAGGGATTCAGGTTTATAGTTTCACATCTCATCTGGCCGTGGAAAACACATTGGTCAGAAACAACACATTCTCTTCAGTTGCTTAAGTTGTATTTTTAATTATTTATTTTATTATTTAATTAATCACTAATTCAGAATTTCAACTAGTTATCACATGCTATTGTAAGGAGCTTCCGAATTGTCAGAACTCAAACTAAAACCTGTCAGAAATCATCCTGTCTCACTTCCCCAATAAAAGTGAGGTTGTTTTGCTACAAGACGAATCAAATTTTATACAGATCTTCATTATATTACTAGTTCAAGAATAGTAAGTCACATATAACTGTGCATCCTATATATTTTTAAAATAATCTAAAGCATAATGAGACTTCTCACCTAAAAAAAGGATACATGTTCATCTTAGAATGTTTTTGTCATACATATTCAAAATGATTCCTTCATGAAGGCCCTTTGGAACATGACAATTCGTTTAAATTCAACTTCACTATGAATCTTATTGTGAAGGCCCAGAGGACTTAGTAGAAAATAGAAAATTGATTTTCAAACAGAAAATGCAACATGGGAATTAAAAATTTTTAAATATACTTTTTGCTTCCATGCATAGCACCGTAGCCTACTTAATAGAGTCTTGTAATTTCAATGCATACTATGTTTCCTGTCTGTGTAAATTCCATAATTAACTGCATGTAGATCTAGCTGAGGTATGCTGAACTGTTACACGGTTTCAAGCACCTCATTTGTGCATTAATTACTTCATAATTTAAGACTGACTACAGCCTTGAGAACTAGCTGCTGTTTTATTTTTATTTTTTTTTCTTGTAAGTAGTTGGGGAAACTGAAGCTCAGAAAGGCTAAGTATATACTAAATAATAGAACAAAACCCAGCAAAGCCAGGTTTCAAAACCCAGTCTCCTGGCTTTAGATGTCTAAACAAAGACATTTCTGCGGCTCTGGTGTACTGACATCTATATTGATAATGAGACTGGTGAAACTGTTACAGGAATAACAATTAAAATCATTTATAGTGCTTTCTGAGAATTTTTCATGACAAATACCAACCATCATCAGAAACAGAACAGTGATGTGAGTGGGTAGCTGGGAGAAGGAAAGATAGAAGCTTATAAACAAATACTACTTAACAGCAAAGTCTGTGCTGATGGCGCCTATTATAGCAGGTATTTCTCACGTGTGCTTTTCCTTGTTTCCTTGCTGTTGTCAGTGCCACTGCACTGGTGTTTTTTCTGGTACTCTGCTTCCTGCGGTATTTAGAAACTACCCAGCAGAGCGCCTACTTGGGCCTCCTTTGGTAAATGCCTCAGAGGGATTAGAATGCCATTCCCATGTCTCCAGTGATTAGCAGGAGCCCTGGGTCTTTACAGCAGCCCCCACTTCAGACGGATCAGGCTGCCTTCAGCACAGTCCATCAGCTGCCCTCACGCTGGGGCTTTTGTTGATGCTGTGGAATTCATTCAGCCTGTCTCTAAAACAGCATGATTTTGACAAGATTTTTGGTTCCTGCTGCTGAACCAAGTACATGCAACCTTTAGTCAGTTGGCAGCAGTAGTTAAGAGAACCCTTAGCCCTGCTTCCTTTACTTACCTTTGCTGGCAGGTAGTGAAAGCCAAGTGACATACCTGGATATCTGTTGAAATGGCTAGTACTTTCAGGCACACCGAGAATTCCACAATATATGAACTATTAAATGCCAGTCAGGTGGATGGATAACTCCTTTCCACAGAATTCCATTACAGAAGTGGAGTCCGGTTTTCTGACAGCTAGCTTAAAGACTCAGGTGAATGTTTTTTACTACAAAGGGGTTATGGCTATCAAATAGTATGCTTAATATTTCTGTGGCAACAAAGAAAATTATTTTGACAAAATTTTCTGCATCTATTTTCTATTGGCACTCACGCCTTTCCCTCAATAATTATTTTTTATTAGGCAGCATTATTCTCTCTCTGGTTCAGAAATCCTCTGTCCACTGTTGGATAACATGCCTGTGAATAAGTTCTTCAAACCATCCTCTTTCTAGTCCGTTTAATCTCCAGTATCTGTTGAAATACTTGTGTCTTATATGCTTATATCTTTTAAAAAATGAAAAAAAATTAATGAAAACTCTTTGAAGACAAAACAATGACAAATAGTAAATTAATTAGAAAAGTATACTCCACGGACATGTGAATTTACCTTTAGTCTATTTCAAATCACAAGTTAGGGAATAATTAGGAATTAGAATTTTAGCACTGCAATCTGTAAATAGCAAAAGCTTACATTAGTAAAAAGGTAACACCCTCTGTATATACATGGTGCCAAATAGCAGTGTAATGAGTCATGTGTCCATGTGGCTGGAGTATAGTGACCAGTTGTTCAGTCAAAATAGTACAGATGTTGCTGTGCAGGTATTTTTTTGATGTGGTTGAGGAGGGTTACCAGCCGAGTATCTTTTGTATTAGAGGAATTTAGTTCATTAGGGATTCTGCCTATCCAAGCTAGAATCCTAAGTCTCTATGGATAATATCCTTCAGTTAGATTCCAGACCAAAGGTCTGTCAGCCACATACACATCTAGACTAGAGCCTGGTTCAGGAGCGAGTGATGTAATGAAGAGGATGCTGGGCACAGTGGTGTACACAGTTATGATAAGCTATATCACTGTCAGAGCACCTTGTGGTCACAGGCAGCTGTGGGAGTCCTGGCTTTGATCTTGGCAGAAGCAGCTGTGAGATCTTTGTTGGAGCAGCCAGAAGTGTAATGGAGGTATTCAAATCTTAACTGTATTTCTCTAGTCCTAAAGAGTTTTGAGCCCTTGCAGAGAGCTGCCTCTATCTTTTAATATATTTTAGGGGATGCCATGATATAACTTAAGTAGACACTCTTGTTAAAACCCTCACTAATGGGTTACCAAACTTTAAAATCCTGCATTACAATTTATTATGTTGATATCTCATGCAGCTCTTAATGGAGAGAAGCGTAGCAGATGGCAACAATTAATTTAACCTATTTTCTATTCTCTTTATCTTCACCTGGTGTAATTACTCACCATTATCTTTCAAATAGTGGATACTCAATAAATGCTAAATATATAAACTCTCCTACCCAAACCTTGTGATAAAAAGCAAACTCAATGTATCAAGTGCTTGAAGGCAAAGTAGCATCATATTTATCAGGAGTAGAAAATATTACTTTGGAACAGTGGTTCACAACCTTCCTAAAGCTGTGACCCTTTAGTACAGTTCCTGTGGGTCGCCACCCACAGGTTGAGAACTGCTGCTTTAGCACATAATAGATGGAAGGTAGTTGGAGGGAGAAAGTAGAACAATTAGGTAGGTAAAAAGAAGAAAGCATTTGGTAGAAAAGAGGAGAAAGGAAAATAGAAAAAAATTGTGATTCACACATTTTTTTAAAAATCTGGACCAAAGGAAAATGCTTTTTCATAAATAATTGAAAACATCTTTTAAATCAATTCTGTGAAAGCAAATATTTAGTTGTAAAATTTAATGGCAATCGTCCAGAATGCTGTTTTATTATTTTTATAGAAAGTGTGGAAAAATGCAATAACAAAGAATAAGGTAATACATCAAGCTGCCAACATGATAAAACATTATGGGTAATGTCTCACTGGGACTGGACTCTCATTTACTGCAGTGACAGGAAGCTAAAAAGTTAGTCTTGGGGCTGTAGCAATACATGGCTCCAACTGACGTGACTTCAACAGTGGGGAAGGAGGGTCGGTTACACAGACCAAGAAGGAGATGGTCATTTTCAGCTTCTGAAATTACATTGTCTCGGGCTTGTTTGGGACAGCGCTCTAATTCAGCCAACCCCCTTCTTAACTGAATTTTTACAGTGAAGTTGACTTCACTTCCTGTCAAGTGTCCTCGGTTCAATAGAGTATCTAGACTGAAAAAAAAAAAAAAACTGGAATATCATTTTAGAGCTCTTTTAAAACATAGCAAAAAGAATTTAGAGAAAATGGACAAAGTATTTGAAAATACAACTTCTGGACTGAGGCTTTATCTCTAAAGTAATGCATGTGAAATTTAATGTGCTCAAAACTAATTTGAATGGCCTTGATGAAATGCAGATTTTGACTCAGAGGCTTAGGATAAGCCTGGAGACTGTGCCTTTGTAAGGCCTACTGAATACTGCTGCTGCTAAGATAAATGTGCCGCTGGAGAGGAGAGGTCCACTGTGCACTAAAATCCTTTAGCCTACTGAGTGAATTGATAAGCACACAGGGCAGGTTTGTTTCAATTTGGAATCCGGGGAAGGAAAGCCAAACACATGAAATACTGACTCACAGGAGACGCTTTACAGGAACCTCTGAATGACGACCAGGTACAATGGGCATCTGTCTTCAAGAAGAATCGACACATTACTTAAAGGCACAACAATTCAAAAAAGACTTTAAAAATGTCTCAAAGTTCTAGCACCTTCATGAGCTGGATCCTACAATCCAAACTAGCAGAGTGAAGATACATAGGACAGAAGAGCAGCAGTGATCTGATTTTGGATATTATCTGTGATAACGGGTATGGTTGACAAAAACTTTGCCTTTATTGGTTTTTACAGTGGAGAGAATTTTTTCAACATAAAACATTAAATGTATCAAAAATGACAAAATTAATTAAAGACCACATCAGAAAAGTCCTTGATTTGCAGACAGAAACAAGTTTAAGCATTTTTCTTGATACAATCTTTCGGAACTACATAGCTTAAATGAAGAGTTTAATTAGACTGCTTTAAAAAGAGAATCACTACTCTTCAAAAATAGTTAATCTTCAAAATTAAAAATAAGACACTTTTCTCATTTAACAGTTGGCTGCACAGTCAATACCAATGTATTTTTCTCCCTATTAACACTGTATGCGAAACTCAAGAGAAAGAAAACTTACACATACCAAATTATTTTGTCGTTAACTTATATTTTTATTTCTGTAACACTTTCCATTATGATTGATCTTAAATAAGCGCTGATGTGTAAGTTAGAATCATATTGCTGGAAAAATCTTAGAGGTTAGTAAAGAGAAAGACAAAAACAGCAAATTATGTCATACAAAAAAGTAAAATTGCTACTTGGCTTTTGCACTACTCCAAATTCTTAGACACTAACTTTAGTTCCAGGTCTGGTTTCAGCAGTGAAGTTGTAGAAAACCTCATTTGTTAATCAGACTCCAAATGAAAAGTTATTAATCAGGTTCTCAATCTTACAAGACAATGGGTGCACTAGGTGGTATATAAATGCATAGAGATGGCAAATGTTTTTTTCCAGTTGATTATATTCTACTCTCTGATGTGGCATATGTCTTTCTTGGAATCATGGTGTCAAAGAACTTAATACAAAGCCTGATTATTGACCAGCTGAAGTCAGAGACATCATGACTAAGGAGTAAGTTGGGCCAGGGAGAAGCCAGTGATCTCTCATCACAGATGTGTCTGTGTACTGCCTGAAGAGCTTGCATCACCCTGATTCAGCCTTCACCTACACGCTGTGCTACATAAATGCTGATTATTCTTTCAATGTCTTTGCTTTACTTTTTGAACTCTACTCAGACCCAAACCCACCTTTCTTGTATTCTTTCTTCATTTTTTTAAAGCAATGTGTTAGGCAAAAGAATGGTCCCTATAAGGCGCACAGCCTGACTTCTGGGTCCAAGAACATGCTATGTTATATGGAAAAGGGAAATTAAAGTTGTAAGTGGAATTCGATTTGCTGGTTAGCTGACTTTGAAATGAGAACTATTCTGGACTTTTTAGGCAGGCCCAATGTGATCACAGGATTCTTAAATGTGGAAGAAGAAGGAACAAAATTTAGTCTCAGATAGACACAGTCTGATATGACTGGATCGGTCATTGCTGGCTTTGGAGATGTGGAGGACCAAAAAAAGTCTAGAAATTGTCTTTTTAGATCTTGGGAAAGGTGAGAAAGTGGATTCACCAGTAGAGCCTCCAAAAAGGAGTGTGATCTTGCTAACATCTTGGTTTTAGCCCAGTGAGGGCCATTTTGAACTTCTGACTTCCAGAAGTAAAAGATGACAAATTGGTGTTGTTTTAGGTGCCCAACTTGTGGTTATTTGTTACAGCAGTCAATGACACAGGCATATTATGCTGTTCTGCTTTACCACTAAGTATCTCTTGCAGTGTGAATTGACTGTACTAAGAACTAATTTATTGGTAACCTACCTGACTATAGTTTCCTGTATATTGACCACAAGGCTACAGGATATGAAGTAAAACAATCTGAGTTGTAACCCTAGTTTTTCACTTCTTGGCTCTGTGAGTTCTCTTTCATCAATTTCCTTAACTAGTATGCATACTCAGCTAATCATTACACTGGACTGGCCTGGCACCTAGGATGGTTTAGGGTCCAAATTGGGGAGTGGCACATAATTAATGGAATTAGCTAGTTTTCTTTGTTTACAGTGATGGCTCACCCTTATAATTCAGTCTTTGTTCAAATGTAACCTTCACAGTGGTCCTGTACTGACCACTATATTGATATTTGCATATCCCTTTACCTGATTTAGTTTTCTCTGTAACACCAATAAACTTCTAGCATATAATTTACCTGTCTATTATCACTAAAGAATATATGAAGGAAAACATTTATTTCTTTATCCCAAGTACCATGAAGAGTAGTTTATATACCAGGAATATTTTTTGAATGAATGAATGAGTTCATATGGATTATCCGGGAAGCTAATAGTGAACAAGATGTGTATACCTCCTGCTTTAAGGAGCCCCCAGTCTACTGCACTAGTCACAGCATTTAGAATTTGAAGAGATTTTTAAAGTGCATATAGTCCAATTCAATGTCAATATTTTATAAATCAGTTATGTTTTGAAGTTTTTCAATGGTCATGAGTTTCGAGGGCTCAGTTACCTGATTTATAATGCAGTAGGGTTTTTTCTAGACATTGTGCTTAGCAATTTACTTTTATTACAGTTTGTGCTCAAGGTATAACAGGTACTAGAAAAATCAAATGTAAGAGAAACAGAGGAAAAGTTAATGCACACTACTTTAAGTTATATCGTTTCTGTTGAATGACACGTATAGACACACAATGGAACTCCATGAGGTGTTATGTACCTCTTGCCCAATCTATGTGGGAGTTTGAAGTGAGCAGATCACTTGAGCCCAAGGGTTAGAGTCTAGGCTGGGCAACATAAGACTCCATCCTCTAATGGTAACAAGGACAAACAGCAAATAATTACTGGAGTGTTTCAGAATTATAAGAAATATCTGTGCTCTAAAATTGTTATGGCATCATTCAATGAACTGGAGGATAAGTAAACAAAGAATAATGGAACCAAATGTGTGGAGCCTTATAGTTTGGAAGGAGAATGAAGGAGGATGGTATGTTTCCTTAAATTAATTTCAGACTCTAGGCCTGGTATGAGAATCCCCTGTTTAGTATCTATGTCTCTGTACATGCAGATTTGTAGGTATTTAAACAAGGTATTTGACAAAGTTTCTCTTGATACCCTGTAGGCAATACAGTGGCAAATAATGGCCACATTTTACTGGTTCATAGCTGGCTAGATATTGATATGCCAATTATTGATTAATGAATAGATTTCATCATAGAATGAAGTCTTTATTGCAAGTTTCCTATCTTGTCTCTGTTTCCTTTACTCTTGTATAAATGATCTGAATGTAGATTAAAATAAAGCACAGTTATGAAAATTGAGGCTAAAGCTATATAGTAGGGCTATTTATATACAAAGTAACAGAATCAAGGTTTCAAAGATATTGAGCAGAAATAGCGATCGTAATTTTAATTACTGCATTTTGCAGTCACTACCATGTGCTGAATAGGCACCTCTATACACTGCATCTCATTTGACTATTACAACCTAACAAAGCAGAATTTATTATCCTCAATTTTAAAAATAAGCCATTTAAAAATTAAACCACATGCTGAAGTGTGTGATGTGGCTGAAGAAAAATTGTGTCTTAACTCTGTCTTACTCAAGAATTCATGATACACCGTTGTAAACTAAAGTTTATAAAATTCACGAATAGGAAATTTAATCCCTATATTTATTTACTTATTTATCATTTATTATTTTTATTTTTTGAGTCAGAGTCTCAAGCTGTTGCCCTGGGTAGAGTTTCATGGTGTCCCAGCTCACAGCAACCTCCAACTCTTGCATTCTTAGTAGAGACAAGGTCTCACTCTAGCTCAGGCTGGACTCGAACTCCTAAGTTCAAGCAAACCACCCTCCTCGTCCTCCCAGAATGCTAGAATTACAGGTGTGAGGCACCATGCCCAGCTCAAATCCCTACATTTAGATACAAAGAGTCATTGTGCTAAGTATAGAAAGGAACGACTTGAATTTAAAATACTTATTTTCCAATAGAAGATTTTGTTACTTATACATGAATAATTCTATTTAACTGCTAATAAAGCCAGTATAATCTTAGATCTTAGACTGGGTTGAAAATAATACAGCAAAGTCATAATTATTTCATTCTGTTCCTCTTTGGATCATATCTGGGCACTGTGTTCAGTTTGTTATGTGGCTAATGAAGAATTATAATACAAACGAGATTCTAGTGGAGCCTGAGTAATGACGACTATAGGATCTTGAGCATATTCCTTGTTATTTATTGATATTCATAAAATGCATTATTATAGAAAATGTTCTATATTTCTGTTTGGAAAAACACATATAACAATAGACAGTCTAAACTGATAAATGAATATCTCCAAATCCAGGTATTTAGAGAACTCAATAAGATTTGAACTCATGCAAACTTCCTCTAAAGGAGCTCGGAATGACTCTTAAGAGCACTATGAAGAACTTCTGGGCTAAGCAAAATAACACTACAAACAAATCTCAGAGGGCCGTCACACTAAGAGAGTGTAAGACTACCTTGAAAACTAACAGAGGAAAGCCTAAGTAGGGTTTCTAACTATAGGTAAACATTATGGAATACATTTATAAGGATATGTACTTATGAAAACCAGGGGTGCAATTTTTCTTTAAGTTCTACCATTACTGAAGGCAACACAAAATGTTTTATAGTCACCAAGTAAGAAAGCGAGGATAACAAAGCACGATGGCCAGTGCAGCGTATCATGCAGAGGTAACTTGACTGACTTAACTAACATGAAAAATGACATTGCTGTTCTCATACTCCGTTAGACTTTTAGACAGTTCATTTAGCCTTTGATTTGTTGGGTATATTAACTTCAATTTTGGCTTTCAAACCAGTTCCAACTGATTTGACAGGAGCACAAGAGACTTCTGCTTTCAATTTAAGGACTATGATAAAAGGAATGGTGAATGAGATTTTTCTATTTGCAACACTGGTTTTCTTGAGTGCCTTTAGCTATGATCTGATGCATTTATTGTTCTTTGAGAAGAGTAAGGTAAGATGGATTGAAGAGCGATATCTGCAGCAGGAATACAAAGCGGGTTCGCTGCGTCATCTCAGGAATTTTCATCAATTAAGGGGGATTGAAGCAATGAAAATTGATGTTCCCATAAATATGCTGATTTTGCTTCCATCAAATAAATCCCGAAACTCTGCCAATTGGAAGAAAAAGATTCTAATCTTTGTCAATGTTTTACTCAGTTATTCTAGCAAAGGTCATAAAGGGAAAAGTCATAAAAATTTCCACCAATACGGCAAGGACCATAAAGATTACTTTACTGGGGTCACATTAATGCTTTGTGCTCAGGACTATAAAGTATTTTTCATTTAGCTTATTAGTCAACACTGTTAATGGGACATCTCAGATTTGCATCAGGTGAGATTGCCCTAAGTGACACTCTAGAACTCCAAGTTAGAAATGTGTTTACTGATGAGAAATACCCCATTTTAAAAAATGGTCCCTCCTCAGGATTTTTCCACCATATAAATATCAAAGACACTGATAAATATCAGTGTGGGAATCAGCTTGAGCTATATTTATCAGTTTAGCATTTTCAGGTCTTTATATTTCTGGAATTAGACTAACAGGCCTTTGTACTCTAGGGTAAACATAGTTTCGTGCAAATCATTCAAGCAGGTCTATTGATGCACTTATTAAAAATCTTTGCATTATTCAATTGAGTGGCTTAAGAATTTATTGCTAACTACAGCAGAATAATTAGAATGTCATTTTAAAGCTTAGTATTGATGATTTTATCTAGCCTCTCTCTGGGCACAGCAGAAGTCCTGAAGACAAATTATATCAAAGAAAAAAAAAAAAGAATAGAAAGAATGGAAACTTCCAGAATGTTAGAAGCAAATATAGCAGAGCAGAACTTTATTTGGGTTTAAGACCCAAAGTCCAAGTTATTTAAAAACACTGAATCTTTTGCTACAATACATAAATGCTGAAATTTTGCATTTGCTGTATAAAACAAATAAAAGTAAAATAAAAACAACTATTCATGTGGCTATGGCATGGGTCAATAACCCCTGAACACAGTCCAGTAGGGAATGGTATGCTAAGTTAGGAAACAAGTTATTATCTAGGAATACAGATTCAGATTCATGCAAATTTATTTAAAATAAAAAGCATATTTTAATATATCCCCTATAGACATGAGAGTGTAATGACAAGATTTCATAAAGATGGCAAAGTGAAAAATTAATTTGAACCCTCTTTTAACTGTCCCAGAAAGAGATGAGGCTCTAAATTAAAGAAAGGAGTATGAGGGAGGGTAAAAAGAATACCATTGATTTATGTGAGAAATGAACCACAATGTATTTTGGTGGCTTAAATAGAAAATGAAAGAAGTAAGAGTCATAGATGACTAGCAGGTTTCTAGATTGGTGGTACTGTTATTTCCCAGGAGAGAAAAGAAAGATGAACAGAAAATGGGGTTTAAAGTGTCTGACTTATTGCAAAGTGTCGAGGTCTTTTATAATTTAGTTAACTGATATTGTTCTTTCTTCACAAAGAATCTATGGCTATACTATTAATATTCATAAATAAATTTACAATTTTGCTAGATACAAGATCAATATAAAAAATTAAAATAGCAAAGAATTACAAAGCAAATTTTATAATTTTCATACCAGCATCAATAAAATTAAATAAGACATCAAACAATGAAAATTCTAAAAGAGAGTGTGGAGAAAACGCTTGGAAATATTGGCCTGTGAAAAGATTTGATGAGGAAGACCTCCCCTGGCAATTGCAGCAACACCAAAAATAAATAAATTGGATTTGATCAAGCTAAAAACTTTCTGCACAGCTAAAGGTACCACAAGCAAAGCAAACAGCCTTTTTGCATGTTATGGATCTGACAAAGGGCTGATAACTAGAATCTATTGAAAACTTAAATTAATCAATAAGAAAAGAGCGAACAACTCCATAAAAGTGGGTAAGAGATTCAAACAGGAACTTTTCTGAAAATAACAGACAAATGGCAAACACACACATGAAAAAATGCTCTTCATCGCTAATCATCAGAGATATGGAAATCAAAACCACTTGGAGATATCACCAACCAGCAGTATGATTAGCCCGCATCACAAAGTCCAAAATCTGCAGATGCTGGCATGGCTATGGAGAGAAGGGAACACTTCTACACTGCTAGAGGGACTGCAAAGTAATATAGCCTTTATGGAAAGATATGTGGAGAATTTTTGTTTTTTTGAGACAGAGTCTCAACCTGAGAATTCTTAAAGAACTAAAAGTTGACCTTCCATTTGATCCCTCAACCATTCCTAGGTATCTGCCCACAAGAACAATAAACATTTCACCACAAAGACATTTGCACCAGAATGTTTACTGAAGCTCAATTCACAACTGCCATGTCATGGAAACAGCCCAAGTGCCCATCAACCCATGAATGGATTAATAAGCTGTGGCATATGTATACCATGGAGTACTATTTAGCCATAAGAAAAGATGGAGACTTTACATCTTTTATATTTACCTGGATGGAGACGAAACACATTCTTCTTAGTAAAGTATCTCAAGAATGGAAGAAAAAAAACATCTAATGCACTCAATATTAATATGAAACCAGTATACAAACAATTACATGCCCACATGCATGATAAAAGACACATATAGTCTAACAAGGGGAAGGGAAGACAAGGAAGAGGAAAAGGGGAGGGAGGAGGTGATTGGTGAGAGGAGGGAGGGCAATTAGCGAGATCTTAACTAATGTCACAATGTGAGAGTGTTCAGCACATCCCCTGAGTGAAGGGCTCTACTACACTTGAACTTTACTTTGGAAGTGAGAACAAGGTAGACAAAAAATTTGTACCCTCATATTAATTTGAAATAAAAAAAATTAACAGGAATAAATTAAACAAAATTTATGCAAAATGTCTATCCAAAAACTACCAACTATTTAATTAAAGGTCCAAATAAATGGATAGTATAACATGTTCATAGATTGGACAATTCATTATTATAAGATAATAATTTTCCAAAGTTGCTTATGGATTCATTTCCATATTCTTCAGAATGCCTACAATTTTTTTGTGGAAATTAATAAACTCTAAAATTTATATATAAACTAAAAGATCCAAGAATAGTCAAGAAAATTTACAGGATATCATAATTTCTTACACATTTATGTTAATAAGGCAATGTGAAATTATATTAACACAAAGAAAGATAAATAGAATAATAGAAAGGAATAAGAAACCTGAAAAATGGGGAATACTTATACAGTTACCCGATTTACAATTGTAGTTTGAAGATGTTGGGGAAATAGTCTTGATATCAATATAGAACAAAGGTGAACTTTGAATTAGACCTTCACACAAAACAAATCAGTTCCAGGTCGTTGGGGGATAAAAAGGTGAAAGATTAAAAACACAAAACTTCTTTGATATTTCAACTGTCATTATTCATGTCTTCGTGGTATACAGATTCTATAAACAGGACACAGAAAGAAATAACAATAAAAAGAAAGATTGATGATTTGCACTCGTTAAAATAAGAACTTCCCTTCATCAAAAGACAGTCTTCAGATAGTAAAAATACAGTTTACACAATGGGAAGAGATATTTATCACACACATTTCTTTGAAGTTCTCGTGAGTATGTATGGAGAACTCATACACATGGATTTTAAAAAGATGAATTATTTTAAAGTGGGCAACATTTTGAATATATACATTATCTAAAACAGGATATGGGGAAGTGCAGCTATTTGGATTTATGTTATTTTTCACTTTCCACCTATATTTTAAAATATTTCAAATATGGCAGACTGAAATGTTCAATAATGTATCTTTTTTGAAAAATGTGACCGACACAAAGGGATTCTCTTTGTCACAGTTCTCGCAACCTCTACATTGTCTCTTTTGCTGCAACAGCAGTGTGAGCTCCCGAAGGATTGGCCTTTTCATCATTTATAAATAACACTATGACGATGACCATAAATAATAATAGAAAATAATGGGTAGATTTATTGAATCCTTATTATATAGCAACACCTTTAATAAGAATCACTATTTCATTTCATCCAATTAATAAATGTGCAAGGTAGGTGCCATTATTATTTATTCTTCCTTACAGAAGAGGAAATTGGGACAAAAAATGTTAAATTTTTTCCCCTAAACTTAATGCTCACCAGAGATCAAGTTGAGAATCAAACTGTCTACCTAACCCTGGATATCTCACTCTGAAGCACTTTGCACTGCAGACATGAGTTCTGGTAAATGGCTCTTCATGTTAGCAGATTGACCACTAGTGTTCCTCAGGAATGAATCCTAATGGGGTTTATTTGAAAGCTTTTCTAATCTGAGACATCCACTGAACGAGCACTGAGAAAATGTATTTAAGATAAGTTATAAGATTCCTACTTACTGCAAGTGTTTGACAGAGAAAAATGCAAGCAATACCTGCGGATGCTTTTTGCAGTAACCAAAGTACATTTACCGATGAGGTGCTCTTCAGGTAGAAACTGTTAGCAGGCGTGTTAGCTGAGTATACAATTTATCATCCCATTCAGAAGGGCTCCTAAGGAAATGACTTCCAATGTAGGGAAATGGAAGAGAGAAGTAGGATTCAGCCAAGGAGGCTGTTATTCCTTTTGATGAAGAGAGCAATCCTTACTAAAGGATATTTGGGAATACTGACAAATGTAAAGAAGAAAACAAATGAAATAGCTCAAAATCTACCTTTAAGAGTTAAGCTAGTTTTTATCTAAGCCTATTTTTTAATCTTGCATCGTTATGAACATATCATTTTGCCCTTTTATGTAATATTCTGTGATAAGCATTTTATGTCCTTGATTTTTTTCTAAATATTACTTTACCATCTATATTAATATTTTGATTTATACTTGTACTATAATTTGTTTACACATTTCATTTTTTCTAATTTTCTTTTTACAAGTAGTGCTGATATAATTGTGCATAAATGTTATTATTCCTTCAGTTATTTTCCTTCCAGATAAATGCATAACAGTGGAATTAATATATCAACGGTTATGAACACTTTTGTGACTCACGGGACATGTTATTAAATTATTTTCCAGATAGATTAGCTACCATGATACTGTTTGCTACAGAATTATATTCATGTCTTTCTCTGAGGATCTTATAATATTTTTTAAAAGCCTTTAGAAATTATACATAGGTCCTGTTTCAAACTTCCTAAACTGGTTAACCAGATATACCTAATCTTTTCTTCACAAGCATTCTATAAGCATATTGCAAATGGTATTTTTATGCAAAAAAGTTATTAATAGTTTTAATACAACAGTGGTAAAACCTATTAGCCTTTAATAATGATAAAAATGCAAAATAGGAGTAATAGATGGAATTATTTAAAAAATAAAAGGTTTATAAATGCTTGTAGGGTAAAGATGTTTGAAACCAAGAACATACATTGATGATGTATTCATTCAATGCTTCTTTCACTCAAAAAATATTTATTATGCACCTACTGTGTTCTATTTATTGTGTTAAGCATTGACAATGCAGCATTGAACAAAACAGAGAATCTCCTAATTACAGGGAACTTAACTAATGAGAGTGAAATGCAGTGAAGAGGCTCACAGAAATGGCTCGGTGGAACCATTACGAGCACCGGTGATATCACTTAGGGGAGCACGTTCCTTTAGAGAGTCTGCAACTTTGGCTTCCAGGAGACAGTGAAAGTACCACTTATGTCCTGAAAGAGTATGGAGATAAGAAAACCCTGAACCTAGAAACATTAAGATGTTGGAGATATGTCTGGGGAAGTCTGAGGAGGCCGGGTTGGTTGGAGCACCGTGTTTGGAGGGGGAACCTGGCAGTTTCAAATATAGTTGTGACTTTAACATAACAATAAATGCGTTAAGTTGGACAGTTGCATGGTAAATATTTAAAAGTAGAATGGAAGAAGACTCAAATCTAGCAGGAAGATCAGACAAGAAGCTACCACCATGCAGATGAAATATGGTGATAGGTGAGAGTGGGAGTATAGTGTAGAGATTGTTGTAGAGATACAGGAGGTCTTCCAGAAGCAGAATAATAGGGACTTTCCCCTTAATTAGCTGTGGGGGCTGAGTAAGAAGGCTGAAGAGTTCAGGTTGACAGCAGGGATGATGCCAGGATGAAAGAAAGCACCTGACTACTTCCGTCAGTTCTTGCTGTGCTCCTAGACTGACAAAACTGTAGGTTAAGAAATCATCAAATACATTCTCCATGTCCATTTCCTTGTTAATAAGCATGAACTCTCTGCATTTATAGAATCATGAATAAATATTGACCCTATATATTTGGAATGAGTACAGATAATTTGCCTTACATTTTTACAGTGTTAATCACTTTCACATTCATAATACCTTTTATATCTCAAGCAAGATTTTCTAAAGTTGGTAGCACACAAATTACCATCTTCATCAAATCAATGAGTAGGCTGAGGTTTGGCAAGCTTAACTACTTGACCAGATGACACTTCTCGTAAGTGATAAAGCCTGGACTCAAATGTAGACCTTCCATCTCTCCAAGAAAGTTTCCTTTTAATAAATATTCTTACCTTCCAGATTTTATATTGTTAGTATGAAGGGATTAGAAATGCCTTTATAAATGCCTACACAATACGATAATATCTGAAACACCACTCCATAAAAAGATCATATTGGAAACCACTAATCACAAAAGATAAATTTAGCCTCTCTAAGGATACAATTCTTTAATAGAACTAACGGTAACTAATGAAAATTTCAACTTGCTTAAGCCAAGAATGGGGGATGCCTTGAGTGACAGGAAATGAATGGGTCAAGTTGATTTGGAAACAACTGAAAGTAAGAATTCAATATCAGCAAAATTCTCCGTCTGTCTTTGAGATTTGCTTTTCTATTTCGGCATTTTCTTTCATGTTTGTGTATCCTCGTTCAGTTGCTGTCAGGACCCTGGCATTCTGAGTTTACATTCTCAGATATAAAAAGGAGGAAGCTTCTTTACCAGCTCAAGACAGAAAAATTTTGGAGACATACTCTAATTGTATTAGCTCAGGTCACTTGCCAATCCCTTTGCAGGGCAGTTTGCTCCCGGAAAATTTCCAGGAATACCAAGCAGACAGGAAACAATACCCACTGACCTTATTAAATTCTAGACTGAGTGACATTACAAACCAGCAAAACAGTGGGTATGCCGATCCCAAAGTTCATCCAACTCAGTGTAGAGTGCTTGGAATGATAAATTGTACATATCTGTGAGAATTAAGTACTTGTGCGAGCTATTGATAATTTTAGCATGTCAACAAGGATGGGTGACTTTGCCAAGGTTTTGCAATCCTTCTTTCTTTTAGATCTTTGTTTCTCACAAGGCACAGAAGGCTACTAAAATTTTTTCTAAACTGTCTAATGGCAAAAGTAGAATTCTGTGAGGGGTGTTTATTACAGCTTTTCTCCTGGACTGGGGTGATTTCGATGTGGTCACAACTGTGTGAAATAACAACTATTCTCCACTTTCTCTTATGCTTACAGATACATTGATTCGTACTCTACTAAATAGGAATACATGCCAAAGATCAAATTTATATTTGAAAAATCTAGATAATTGGCTTCCTGTCCAACATCAGAGAACATGCTAGTTTTGAGCTTTTTTCCTCCAGTTGTTGCCAAATAAGTGTGAGACAGAATCATAATCTTTTATTTCTGCCAGTGGGACTGAGTTCTAGAATACAGACATTGACTTCAAGGTGGCTTGATCATAAAAATGATGGACAAAAAGCAAGGGCAACCTGTCCCAGCTCTGGTTTATCATCAATTTTGTGTTTTTGAAGAAAGTTATTAAACATCTCTCACATTTAAAAAAAAATCATTTCATGAGATTGTACAAAACTTATCCTATTAACTCCTCAGATTGATAATAAAAATAAATGAAATAAATTTTAAATATGAAACTTTGCATAGGAGAATACTAGCTAAATGCCACATATTTGACTTCTGCCCCTTATTACTGCTGTCATTGTTGATATTCCCAAATAAAACACACCATTGTATATGAACTATAGGAGCTTCTACTACCCTTCAGCTTAACTCTATTCAATTCATACTACATCCTGCTGAGAGACGCGCTTCTAAAAAAACCAATTCTGAGTATCTGTGCCTGATGATTACAGAGTTCATGTGAAATAACAGCTATTTCACAATAAAGAGCCTGCCTTTTTTGCCTTTTCCATAGGGGTTTCTGTAAAACTTTATTATGTTTTTATATAGCTCTTTCTTCTTTTAAATCCTTTATTCTTAAAAAAATGCTTTATGCTTTTATTCACAGAAATAATTAAAGAAACCTTCATGAGACCTTGCAACTTGCCTAACCCCTCTCTGCCTCTAACCCTACATGGATTACGTTCTTATTTCAGAGGAAACCACGTGTCTTCCTCTCTCCAAAGTGCAAACTCCAGGTAGGCACTCAAGTTCATTGCTCTTAATTTCCTTTGTGTCTTCAGAATTTCCCTCTCAGTGATTTCATTCCTTCTCACTGTAGATTGTTCGAACTGCCTTCATTCTTCAAAAGCATATCTCAACCTTACCATGCACCGAAATCACTACCATCGTCATTTGTTTTCTTCCTGGACACATTACTTACGTGAGGCTGCTAACTATTTTCCACGCCTTTTGCTCCTTTTACTCTTCAACTGACTTCGATGCATATTTTCCACTATTTTTTAAGTTAACCTAGAAGAGAACACTGGTGAACCAAAAATCATTAATCCAATGGCTCATTTCACTGTCACTGGCCGGGCCCCTGTCTCCCTCCAACGTTGCCGATCTCATTCTTTAGGCTTTCCCTTCCTTTGATTGATAGAAAACTAATATTTCTGGTTTCCTTTCTATCTTTTAGACATTACTATGTCCGCGCCTTCATCATTCCGTAAATATTTTCCATGGAGCTCTCAATGACCCATTCTTCTTTAGTCTGGATGTGCTCCTTTTCCTGTCTATTATTATACTCAGTATATGCCACTAACGAAAGATGCACACAAACCATGTTGGGCCCCTCTTGTGATCCCAGATGTCAAACGTCACTTGAGTATTACAATTTTAATTAGATTTTTTCCATTCTTAAAATGTGTATACATTTTTTGGCACCCTCTGTATGTACAGTAATACAAATTACTGTGACTTCTCTTACACCTTACGTCATTCATAGCTCTAACCACAACCTTCTCATTAAAGTCCCACTCCCTGTGTTTCCGTACTACACTTGGCTGGATTTGATGCTGTCTATCTTTTGAAGTCTTAGAATCCTCTGGCAGATGTCCTTTGCTTCTTTCCACCTCTCCTGAGATACCCTATGTTGTACTCTTTGTCTTCTTCTTGTGATATATTATTTTCTACCTTACCTTATCTGTGGAGGTGTGTAATGTATATTACCCGAGGGCAATGTTCTTTTCATTTTATCTGCATGTGCAGTATCTCCCACACTGGTTTTCACGGCCGTTTGTATAGTGATTTCCCAATAATGATTTATTGAATGCATGAAAAATAAGTATTATAAGTCTAAAGAGATCTTACAGATCACTGGGTTTTGTTTTTGCATTGATACCAAATGATCAGACTGGGGTGGGGGTTAACCTGACCTTATCTTGTGCTAAAACTGCCTAATTTTAGATTCTAAACAGTTAAAGAAGAGACTTTTAGAATGCACACACATCAAGCTGACTATCCCAGAGGGAAGGTATAGGAGACAAAACTCAGATACAAATTCAGTTCCTGCAATATTTTTATTGTGGCTTATAGATCCAACAGCTTCTATAAAATGTCTCTGATCAAGCAAAGTATGCAGTGCTTGTGTTTCTTCCTCCCTCCAAATTCAAAACATCCCTCTATTCCTTCTTTAGCTGCAGTAATAATGAGCATGAGAGACAATGCATGGCCTAATATTGGTTCATCTCCTTAGAAATAGTTTTTGCAATATGTTTGTACTCATTTATGGTTTTCTGATACGCATGCATCAGTAGACAAAGGGGGATGACTATGGTTGACATGTGACTAAGAAATGTTCTTGAACTTCAACAGAAAAAGAAAAGCAAGGCCGTGTGAGTACAGGAAAAAAAAATGGGAAAACCCTTGGATTGGTTAGTAATCCTGTGAGAGTATCAGTTTCTGCAGACAAATGTCTAGACAATACAGAGAAAATATGAAAGCTAATTTACTAACCTTATAGGCTTTTTAAAAAATTAAGGATTTTTATATAGAAGTTCGTTTGAGAATAACAGCAGGTAAGCTGAGCCAACGGAGGACCAATGATGATGGACGCTGCAGTGAGTTTCAGCAACACAAGTTCAGGAGACTCCGAGGCATGGAATGTCAGATGGAATGAAAAGCTAAGATATAGAAAAGATAAGGAGGGGCATACGCCATCATTTAAAATAGGTAAATTAAAGGTCAGAGGCCGCAAAAAGGAAGTAATTTCCTACCTCTGCAGAATGAATCATGAGAATTGAGAGCACACAAATTCAGTCGTTACTGAAAGAACAGAAGATCTTTCACCAGAAATTGTGCCTGTGTTGGTTGATTCAGATATTTGAAAGACATTTATTAAGAAACCTCTGTGCTAGACATTGTTTCATGGGCTCAGGATACATCATTAAATATAATAAACAAAGATCACTGACCTCTTGGAGCTTGTATTGTAGTGGAAGAAAATGCACAGTTAGTAACAAGCATAAGAATAAATAAGTAAATGATATGGTGCATTAAATGGTGACGGTGTTATGGGAAAACAAATCAGCACAGGGTAAGGGGAATCAAAGTTTCTTTGCTCTATTAAATACCAGAGCAGAGTCACAGGGGAAGTAAAGTTTGAGCAACGACATGAAGGAAGTGAGGTAGTGAGCCAAGCTGTTGTTGAATTCTCTGTTAAAATGTGTTTCCAAATCCTCGCAAGATGCTCAGGCATTGAGTGTAATAAAAAGAGCCTGGGCTCTGGAAAAGAGAAGGCAAGATTCTGGGTATTTATTCTTCTTCTATGTGTAGTCAGAGTACTCAAATCATTTAAATTCTGTTGACTCTCAATTTTCTTACCTGTAAAAGAAGTATGTAATGTTTGTTTTTTTAATTTCAGATTGATATGAGGGTACAAATGTTAGGTTACTTGGTTTTCATTTCTAAGGTGGAGTCTAAGTTGTAGTTGAGCCCTTCCACCCAGGGGGCGTGCTGAACACCCTCACATTGTGCACATTAGGTGACAGCCGACCAATCACCCTCCCTGTTTTTCCCTCCTCTCTATCTCTGGCCTTCCCCTCACTAGACTATTCTTGGGTTTTCTTTTGTGTGTGTGGCAGACGTGTTTATGTGTTGGTTTCATGTTAGTATTGAGTATGTTGGCTTAATCATACACTATCAATCTCACAGTACAGGAAAACTTTAAAAGCTTCATATTTAATACACTTTATATTTATTTTAGAATAGATGCAGATTTAGAGAAAAGTTGCAAAGGTGGCACAGAAAGTTCCCAAATGCCCTACACTCGAGTCTTCTGTTATTAACATCTGACACTAATACATTTGCCCTAATTAATTATCCATATTAATGTATTATCCTTAACCAGAGTACATACTTTATCCAGATATTCTTCATTCATATTAATGTGCTTCCTCTGTCCTAGGATTTCATCCAGGATACCATATTACACTTAGTTCATGTTCTCCAGGATTCTTCTTGGCTATAAAGGTTATCCATAACCTTGTCAGTTTCAAAGAGTAATGGTCAGGTTAGTTCATAAACTGTCCCTCAACTGAAAATCGTCTGATCTTTTTCTCATGATCCAAACAAAATTACAGGTTTTTGAGATGAAGACTACATGGTAATGTACCAATCTCATCACTCATATCAACAGTACATACTATAAATATGAGTTGTAAACTGTTGATGTTAATCTTGATCAGTGGACTGAGGTAAGGTTTGTCAGTTTTCTTTAAAAGCTTTACACTTATAAAGGTATTTTTTAGAGACAAGTAAACTAAAATCTGGTCCCATGTCAGTTGATGATATTTATTAAATTCATCTCCTGGGCCAGGAAAACTAAACCTACATCCACTAAATGTGTTTGCAAGAATCTCTTTTGCACTCAGTACGGCTGAAATGCATCAAGTCCATAAAGCAATAACAACTCTCTTATGAAAGGAAGGAATTTCTGACATCTCTTCCCTAAGATGAATTTTTGTAGGGAAGACAAGAGTTTTACACTGTATTTTCTTGTCGTTGCATATAAAAGCCTTTGGTCATATTTTCCCTCAATTCTATTTTAACACAAAAAGGGTAAAAATACATGTCTTTTTCAACTTGTAACATGTCAAATATGTATGTAGCTTTGGAATGTAATTGTATTACTGTCCAGCGAGTTCTGTCTGGGAATGGGAAATACATTTTCTAGTGGCAAGAGCCTATTTCAACTGAAGCAGTAAGTTGCTTATAAGGCCCTGGGTTATATTTCAGAAAATGAAAAGCAAGCCAATCAAACAGAAGGGTAGGCAGCCCCCACAGGCTAACCAAAGCCTTCATCTCTTTCTAATTTTGCTTTCCTTATTCCCGCAGAGTATATTATATGGCTTAAAGTGAAATAGGGCTCTGTATGCTCACTCCTTTACACTTTTGTATATATTTCAAAAGATGCCAGGCGCAGATCAAGCCAAACTTTTAGAGCCACCCTGTCAGCATCACTGACAAAAACATTTGCCCCTTTTCTTTAAATGGCACTTGTTTCCATTAAGAGTAGTCCTGTGAAAGTATAGGGTGGTAACTTGCAGCGGCTAATTACGGCGTTTGGTTTAGCTCCCCCTCTGCTGTGGGGAGGTCAGCTCTCCCTCTAGGGAGAATTCTGATTGTTGCCCAAACAGGGAAGCACATTTGTCTTTGGATTGTCCTCTTCTGCCTCTGGTGCCCAGGGTCTCTTCTGCCCTATACTCTCCCCATTAATCTAGAACTATGATCTGAGATGTAAGCCCTAAGGAGCTGTGTAATTGACATAACTTTGAAAAATAAAACATATTCTGGGCCAAAAGAGTTGCATTTGTAATCATGGAATATTACAGAATCTCTTTTTGTCTGTGTGAGGGGGGAGGATTAGGGAACTTAGCCTCACATTTCTCATTCAAGCAGTCTCCAAGATTTGATTTATGTACAACTCACAAACAGAGGCTATTACAGGTAATAGGTAAATGTACCTCTTCCAACCTTACATAGAAATTCAACTTAAAAACAAACCTACAAAGCCTCTCTCATGTGCAACCTAGAAACTGCTTGTACCATTAATGCAGTATGGCTCCAAGTAATTATAAATTATTATATTGCTGGAGAAATTCTGACATTGGGTTGCATCTCTCATACCTGCTTTAACATTTTAGTATTAAAGTTAACTATTTCTTTCCTTTCCTCAAATTTCAGAGTCATCCTCTTTGTAAGCTTCACAGGATATTGGCTAGAAAGAGAGAAAAAAGAATAATTAAAGACTGAAGGAAAATAGATTTCCTTAAATATTCCTTTTTAAATAGTGCATGGGGTGCCTTAAAATATAATGAAGTTTACTATCATGTTTATATAAATTCTGCTCTCCATTCACAGTCTGCCCAAATTCAAGTTTTTTTAATTGCATTATTTAATCAACTCCTACATCTTCCTTCCTGGATATTTAATTGCTCTTCCTTATTTACTTATCCCCTCTGACATATCCTTTTTAAAACAAGGAATAAAATTCTTTATATTGATCATGAAAGAGTTCTCAGTAATAAGTAGTTGAATCCATTTGTCATCAAACAGCCATGCCAAAAGGCGAGCAAAACACTAACAAATCACTACAGAGGTCCGTGTGGTAATTACACAAGACTTAACTCACAAAGTCGATCCGATGTGTGTTCATAAGGTCTGTATCATTTTGTGGCATGATAAAGAATAAATGGGAAACAGTTAATCTGATGTCTATATTTAGTATTTCTTATGCTGAACCAAAGTATATATTTTCTCACCTCTTTACATCTTTCCTGTCTTTATAAATGATATTCACTAAAATATGAGTTACATAAAGACAACTAACATCTTCAGGTCTTACCTCTATGATTGTTTCCTAATAAATATCGAATGAGTAAGTCTATCTACTCAAACATTAAAACTGACACATATCTGTGAAAACTCATTTCAGACTGCACAGGCAGAATGACCAACTAAGATGATCATATAAACTCACACAATTATATAATTACTTTCGAGTCCCTTATCTCTGCTTAGTATTGGTAAGTCTAGATCTGCAGAGATGAGAAACCACAGTCTATGTTATCCAGAAGCTAACAGTCTAGTGAGAAGGTAGATTAGATAGGAAATGGTGGCTACATCATATACTGTCTATGGGAGAATGAGAAGGCTGAAAATTATGCTTAGAAATTTGATTGTCTTGAAAGGAATGAGTGTATTTGGGATGACATTTAAGCAGACAGTGACAGGAAATACTTATTAAAGATAAGCAATCTAACTCTTAAAAAGTCACAATTATCTGTACTGATAACTGTACCCCAGGGCTGAAAATTTCTGGCCTTATCTCTTTATAGCTTCTATCAGCAGTGGTTTTCAACCTTATCTGCCAAGGCAAATCCCTTGCAGAACTAATAATTCATTGATATGGACTGGGAACTCAGACCTAATTTTTTAAAAAAGAACTACCTCTCAGTGATTCTGATATCTAGTCATGTTTGAAAAACATGATTCTGTTTTCTTCTTTCCCCAATCTGAAGAACTAGGCATCAGAAGTTCAGATATAAGGTAAATAGATGGCTAGTACCAGGAGCTATGGCTCTACTGTGATACTAAAAGAAATTATTTGGGTTTGAAACAATTTAGGGATGTTCTGTCCTTTATTAACCCAGAATCTCTTGAGAAAGACCCTCTAGCAGTACCAGACAAGCCAAATTCAAATCTCCCTTCAATCTTTGATCTGACTTTGAAGGTAGGGGAGGAAGGGAAAAGAAGAGAGAGTGAAAATACAGGTACTAGGTATAGTAGGGCCTAAAAATGAAAGTGGAGAGAAATAAAAGTTAAAGCAACTTGAAAGCATAAATACCTCTCATCTTCATTTTGCCATCATACTAATATAGATTCCAGAGGGGTGATCTGGAATGCATTCTCCTCAACCCTGGAGAAACAATATGATGGGGAAGTGGTTGATCTTTCTATTAAAAGGAGGTACTACTGTTTATAATTGTTATAATGTTTTAATTTTATAACTTTATAATGTGTATATAATCATAAGTTATAGGCATACGGTTATACTTTTTAATGCTTTTATATATAATTTTCATGTTTATAATTTTGTTCATGTCTTTGTTTATAACTTTTACCATGATGAAATATTATGTTGTTCATAGGGTCAGAGAAAAATAAATTATCCAATGTCTGTTTCACATCTTTCAGTTGCATTTCACACACACAAACACACCCGCAAGCACCAGAATGTTACGCTGTGATGTTGAGGAGTTTTAGCGCATCAGCAAGTGCCTTCTCGGTCCTCCTGAATGCCAGGTTCTGACTAACTTTGTGGTTATTCTCTTCACAACCATTTTGGACTAACTTTGTGGTTATTCTCTTCACAACCATTTTGTTCCTTGAATTGGAGCCTCTGTTGCCCAAATGATACAATAAAAATGTCTGATATTTCAAATGGGCAAGACAAAGAGATAAAGCAATTCTGATGTCCAGACCAGAAAAAGGATGTCAGTGACAATTACTCTATAAAACTTTATAATAATTCTTTAAATGTGTTGGGGACAGGCACCCATTTCTGTATAATTTAAATATGTATTTAAATTGAGAAACAAAAAGGTTTAACCTGATAGCTTAATTTGATGGCTTAAACTCATAAAAGCTTATTTTCTCAGGTAACGAGATATTTAGAGTTGGGCTCCAGGATGATCACAACTGCCCAAATACCTAGTTTCTTGTAATTTTCAGTCCTGTTATATTTTAGCATGTAGCTCTGGTTCTGGTGATCACAAGATATTTGATGCCTCTATAGGGATCGTGTCTACTTCCCCCAAACAAGTCGGTAAAGTGCAAAGGAGAAAATTCCACAGTTGTATGTCAGCTGGACTCCTCCCATTTCTAAAGCTTTCTCATTTATAATCTGCATAGGAATTTTCCTTACCAATTCATTGCCATGCCTTTATCATTTGGCCTCCTCTACCTATAAGGAAGATCAATATGCATTAAGCTGGCCTTCTTGGTGTACTACCCAACTTCTCTCCCCTACTAAACTTATCCCAATTTCTTTTGTTTCTAAACTTTAATATCTTAAATAAATTGAAGAAGATCAGTTAAAGCTACAAAGTTAAGACTCATTGATGAGAGTTTTTGATATTCACATCAGAAACCACAGGGTTGTAGCAAGATTGAGTTTGTCTGAAGGGATCACTTAGGATATGGAATCGAATAAATAAAGTTTTCTCTTAAAAGTGATGAAAAATACTTAAAAACTTCAGACTTCTTAATGATAGACTATTTTGATTTTGCCTTGCTTATTTCTTGCTAAAATTTGGGCTTTTAGATTCTTTTTCTGGAAAAATAGAGGAAAAATGACTAAGAGAAACAAATACCTGTAATTTTCTCTTCAAACTACCTGAGAATCTAGGCAGCTATTAGTGTTCCCAGATTAATGTGGGGAGACATTTTGGTCTCCAGATTAATGGTTCCCAGATTAATGTGGGGAGACTGTTAGTACCTCATACATAATGGGAGAACAATGATGTTGAGATTAAAGAAATGATTATTGCATCCAAGAAAACTAAGCAGATGTATTCTTTCCTGTGAGTATTCACTGATTACATTCATTAATGCTTGTTAAAAGTATTTAAGTTCATGAGTGTGCCCATATTCTACCTACGTAATATGTTCTAGTTTTAAGATCCATAAGTTTTCTTCATAAATACAGCAGAACCTCCGTAGTTGAGTACCTCCCTATGTCAACCACCTCCTTAAATTGAACCTCCATAGTTGACTACCTCCCTATGTCGACCACCTCCTAATTTTCATAGGACATGCACCACAAGTACTTATCAGTACAGTGGGCCTAGTTCCTTATGTTGACCACCTCTTAATGTTGACCAGTTTGTTAGGGTCCCCTGGGTGGTCAACTTACAGAGGTTCTACTGTATTTGAATCTCCATTAGGAAGGGAAATTTCAAACTTGATTACTTGTTATTGAGTCTTTCGTGGTACATGAATGTACATGTACACAAAAATGACACACATGTATACACAAACGACACACATGTACACACAAACGACACACACAAGCAATTCTCTAATCTCCATATTAAGAGTCATGTAACTAGAATAAGGCAAAATGTCTGTACTTTTGGTGCATGCCTTTTAACAATAGCTGAATTAAATTTCATGTGTGTGTGTGTGTGTGTGTGTGTTTGGGCAATATACAAATGAGGGTACCTTACTAATTCAGATGCACACTGAGTGGAGAGTGGAGATTAATCTTAATTACTAAGCAATGGTGATAAAATACCTCCCTACTCCCCCCCACAAACATAATTATTCCAGAGAGTACTTAAATTTACTTTCCTGGTTCTCTGATTAAGGAAATTAGAAATTTCATTACATTTTGATCAAATGATTTAAATTATATTCGTAATGAATGGTTCAAAGAATTCTTTTTACAAAATACATATTTGAATTTGGTTATTGGTTTTAATTTAAACATAGCAACATTTTGATGAGTATATCTTGGTAAAATGCTGTGGGAAATGTTTGTCAAAAAGTTTCAGTTAATTTGTCACCTTGCATTTTTTGTTATGACCTTCACATTTAAAGAAGTCATGACATCGCTAAAGATATGTGCTGTGTTATAATTTTATTGTCAGTAAGAATTACACATGAGTTGCTTCTATACTCTGAGGCAAGATATTCTTTCCTTGAGGGTCAAAGCTTTGATTATGATCGTATTACTGCTAGTCTGCAGATATATTCACTTTCTGGTTTAGAAAAAAAAAATTGTCAGCAATGCAAAACTATATTTTGTCCATATAGAATTCTCTACTGCTCTTATGGTATTAACTTCTCCCGAATGAGCCAGCAAATTAAAGTGGTAGGGACTATTTTCTCTAAAAGCAATTTTGCTACTAGTTCATCTATGGGTGATAAATACCCAGTTCAGTGGACATCCAGAATATCCATTAGGATTTTTTTCTTTTCTTTTTTTTTTTTTTTGAGACAGGAGCCTCAAGCTGTCCTCCTGGGTAGAGTGCCGTGGCATCTCAGCTCACAGCAACCTCCAACTCCTGGGCTCAAGTGAGTCTTCTGCCTCTGCCTCCCAAGTAGCTGGGACCACAGGCGCCCGCCACAACGCCCGGCTATTTTTTGGTTGCAGCCGTCATTGTTGTTTGGTGGGCCCGGGCTGGATTCGAACCTGCCACCTTGGGTGTACGTGGCTGGCGCCTTAGCCACTTGAGCCACAGGCACCGAGCCCATTAGGATTTTTTTCTTGAAACTATTCTCTTATGACACAAATAGCAACCAACCTGTCTTCACCAAACAGTAGATGTCCAACTTCTTGGTTCCTGACTTTGATTATTTGACTTCTCAGTTCCTGACTTTGATTATTTGACTGCTTTTGCTTTCTTGGGTTTAGCCTGTGGGCTTCTCCATTTCTATCACAATTAGAAAATATTTTGTTTAAGAATATGTTTTACTTTAAGGACTCCTAATTTATGCCTTTTTTTCATAATTACTACAAAAATTTTATGTAAGAATATATAAAGGCAATACAGTTATTTTGACACAGCTAATTGTGAGGATATATATATATATATATATATAAAGTTTTCTGCTGATGTAGATGAATCGCCTTAATAAAGATGAGTTATTAGTTTCATTCATCAGACATTAGAAAAACAGCTACCTGTTAATATTGAGTCTATAACTATGAGTAACTGAATACTAATTAATTAGCTTACCTGCAAAGCGAATTTATGTTTCATACAAACCAAAGAAATATAATGTATGGACATCATAAAATCATCAATAGTATGGATCAGACATCTTGAGTAAGGTAGAATTAGAAGGTGTTGAATGACTCAAAGATATTTGTCTTATAATTTATTGATAAATGCATTCATGTTGCAATTTTGGTAAGCTGTCATAAAATATAAACGAATTGACATGTGTGTAAAAATTTTTGAAATTTTATGAAATTAAAATTGTGAAAGGCACTTCATGACAAACAAACCTTAAGAAACAGCTTTGGCGAGAACCATCTTACAAAATATCAATTGAAGGAGAGCCAATCTCCAAAAACAAATGTTTGAATCAAACAGAAACTAGTCACAAGAACAGTGGTTCAGACACTTTCAAAACATGTAAAGTTGCTGGAAATGAAGTGCTGGGTCAAATGATGAAGACCTGGGAAACTTGGACAAAAGAGATGGATATGGAGCTAGAAAAAAATGGGAAGTTAGACCACTTGAAAGTGGGGAGAATCACAGAGGTGTCAGAAGGCTTGATGTGAGTCAGTGAGGTCCTAACATCTAAAATTATGGGTGCAATGCTACAACCTTACCTGATCTACTTTTGAAGGATTGAGACATTCCTCAGGATTCCTCAAGGATCTACTCACTACTTCGTCAATGCCAGATACTTGTTCAGGGTCAGAATTTCTCTTAATCTCTTTGAATTCAGCAATGTTTTTGTTAATATTTCCAGGCGGATTATTCTGTCCATTACTTTTGCTAATGTATATAAGATATCTAAACCAGCTACAGAAACTCTTGAAAAGAAAGAGAGCCTATTTATTCCACTTCTATATCAATTTCCATCTTTTGTATCTGCGATCATGTCTGTTACATAATCATTGGTGTAAAATTTGTGGCCAGAGAAGAAGTCCTAAAGCTTACTGGCATATGGAAGAAGTAAATTGTAGACGTGGATGAACTGTTTGTTAACCAGGAAGGGTTGATAACATCTTTTCTATAGTTTGTCAAAAGCGAATAGAACACAGATTTACAGCGTTGCACAATGAAATTGGTCACGACTATTTTAAAACAACCGTGAAAAGCCTATAGAAATGGTCCTAAGTGCAAATAGTAAATGAAGAAATCCATATTCAAGAAAACATAAGGCAATTCAGTAAGAAAGGGAAGAGTTTGTGGCATTTGAATTGAGAACATTCCCTCTTTCCCCTCTTCCATCCGGGCCAGGTGGAGACTCCACTGCAGACTGTGATAGCCAAGAACCAGGGCTCTCTCCTACTACCTCCCAGTCAGAGGTCTTTCTTTCTTTCTTTCTTTTTTTAATTAAATGATAGCTGTGTACATTAATGCAATCAGGGGGTACAGTGTGGTGTTTTCATATACAATTTGAAATATTTTCATCAAACTGGTTAACATAGCCTTTATGTCATTTTCTTAGTTATTGTGTTAGAGGAGGATGTGAGTGTTTTTTATCTTACCTCTAGTTACCTGTTACTAAGACTAACTTCTGGGCAAATGAAGTTAAAAGATGGGGGTTTTCTTCTTTTCCAAGTCCCTTCCTGTGAAATGAAGGCTCTATTTGGGATATGGCAGGCTGAAAACATTGCAGTCCACATTACCCTGTGTTGGCTTATGAGGTGCTGTTTGCATGTTGAGAAAGTCAAGCTGAGAAGACATCATGGCTCTGCTGCCAGCCTCCACCAAGCATTCCCCTTCTAGGGTATAGATGTCACTAAGATACACGTGCACCATTGTTCCCATTTCCAGTTTCAGAGCGTTGTCTTAGATATTTTTCCTGAGAGGAGCAGGTGTGGTTTTCACAGAGGCTTTCTTTCTGATTGAGAAATTTCCCTTCTACACCTAGTTAGTTGAGTGTTTTTATTATGAGAGAATATTGGATTTTGTTACTGTTTTGCCTATGTTTATTGATGTGATCTTGTGAATTTTTTTAGTCTGTTGATATCAATTATCAACTGATTTATGAATGATAACCAAACTTGCATTTCTGATTTAAATCCCACTTAGTGTATAATTCTTATTACATTTTACTAGATTTTGTTATTATTTGTTGACTATTTGGGGCCATATTTATTCACAATAAAATTGCTATTTTATGATATTATAGTATATAATATGTTATATAATATAAAATATAATATAAATATACATTATACTAAAGTATAAGCCTATGGAAGGAGGCTCTCATGGGTAAATTCTCTTATTTCAGATGGACTATAACTGTTTAACAAATGATTTTGAGATTTGGGTTAAACTTTCTCACTCTACAGAATTAATACTTTTTTCTTGCTCTTCCCTTACACCCTTCTCCTTCCTTCTGTATCTTTTTTCCTTACTACCTATCATATATTAAGAATTGTTCTAGGTAATGGCAATGAAGATGATCAAAACAAAAGTTTGGATCCCAAACAACATTCAGTCTGGTGAAGGAGACAGAGAAGCAAATTAATAGCTCAGTGTAGGATACATTACAAGAGATGGGCACAGGGAGAGCTCTGGGAACACCAAAGAGAACACCTTGACTCAGCCCCGGGTATCAGGTGATGCTTGGCTGAGATTGTTACCAGAGTTATAGCCTGATGAATAAGTAGAAGTTAAAAAAACAGACAGGAAAGGAGAGCACCCTCAAGGGAAATGGAATATTTTTAATTTCAGAAATGCAAGTAACTTATTATGGTGGAAGCTCACTGCCAAGACAGTCTCTATTGTTTGAATATACTCATTACTCTAATCTGAAGCAAGTTTTTAAAATGTTCTAGGTGGGCTCAAATGTGGATTTACCATTTTTATTTTCACATTAACAATGTTTAGGTCCAAAGGCTATGTGATTATTTTTGTGATTTACATGTTCCCTCATTTTCTCAAAGGCTTTTGTTCTATCATAGAGGAGAAACTAAGGTGAAGTGATTTGGCCACGTCTGTGTAGTGATTTAGGAGAGAAAATGGAATTAAATATACTGTGGTCCCTTCATTTGGAGACTATTATATATCCCATTCAGTTTCATTTCCTGGTTGCTATTTTGTTTTACCAATTATGCTTTGGTATACCTCACTAGTGACATAACAAGCTGCTCTGAAAAACCATTTATATCCTTCAACAAAATCTCATACTTTTTTTTTTTTTGCAGTTTTTGGCTGGGCTGGGTTTAAACCCTCCACCTCCAGCATATGGGGCCAGCACCCTACTCCTTTGAGCCACAGGTGCCCGCATACATTTTTTTTTTAAGTTTCATTTAAACTTCTATTTGTCTTTTTAATGCTAGTATCTGATTAAATCATCCCTAGGGCTATAGAGGCCTCCTCAAATCCAGAGGAGAAGAGGTATTTCAAGATATTTCACTATTGTTCCTTGATGTTTAGGAAAAGAGTAAAAAGATCCAAACTCTTTTGAACCTCCACAATCTCCTCTTGCACTTCAACCTTAGAAGATGCTCCATGGATTTGAGGTCTTTCAGCGATAGAGCTAGTTCTCTAGTCAAATTAAGTTCTTCTTTGACATGCATTGCTTTTGACATCTGGATAAAACTACATGGAAGTCTCTTCTGCCCAAAATAGATGTTGATACGTTCAGGGATACTTTAATATAGATAAATTGAATAGAAAAAAACTTTAATCATATTGCTTATTGCCCTAGTTGCCTTTATCTGTCTCCCAAGACTGAGAAATACCCCATGAAAAAGGTTCAGAATGACAGCCACTAGATTGAACCAGACTACATCGTGCTTTAAATACCCAAATCGGAATCAATAAATGCACAAACAAAGACATTTACATTGTTGTAGTGTTGGCAAGGTTCCATTTGCATTTGTTTGAGAGTTGAAAGTCGAGGAGCTATTTGAATACATTTGGAAAGTCCTTTGAAGTGGTTGGATATAAGCTCAGTGAATTCTGCCACAGTTTCTCCTTTATTTACATTATGCTGGACATATTCTGAAACATGTACAGCACTGCATTTAATTTAACTGCTAGTAAGTTTTCAAACCCGTCTTAAAGGCAGCAATTTAAAATCTGAATGCTGGTTTTATTTCTCTAGATCTGTCATGAATGCTCAATGTAAGAATGATTTGTGGTAGAAAAGTATAGCATAACGCTTAAGACCACATGTTTTGTAAACAAACAGAGCAGGATTTGAAGTTACCTGCTACTTACTGGCTGTTTAACACAGCTCATGTTTCTTTGTCCACCATAAGCTCTATTTGCTTATCTGTAAAATAGACATAGTAATAGAATGTATGAATTACCTGTGATATTTGAATTAATTATATAATGCAATGAAGCAGTTGGAAATCAAGTCCCAAAGAAACAAATGGTAGCATGCGTTACTCTACTGAAGTTGAATATAGATGGTAATAACTATATAGCAGCATTTCAGTATAGATTTTTATTTCTTGTACACAAATTACCTTGGAGAAGTAAATTAGATATATGAAGCTTTTAATTACTCAGATACCATTTACAAAGAGTATCGTGACATAATATTAACAACATAATGGCTTTAAAGAAAATAGGCCTTTTAATATGTTTTTTGTATCAGTTTAGTTGATTATATAGGATTAATCTACTAGTTTTTCACTTGTTATATTCACCTACAAATACACCAGAGTGTCTCCTATACTCTTGCTTGTCTATAAGACTTTAATTATTCAATCTTTTGAAATAGTTGTAAGGAAATTCAGCTCCAGTCAATCTACTCAGTTTGGTTGATTAATTACACATGAGTCATCTGGCAGCAGTCAGAAAGGTGACTGGACTGCAGGGAGAGGTAATCCTTCCTCAGGACCAGGACACGGCCACCCTTTTATAGAGGGAATAAAAACAAAGGCAAGCTTAAGACACTAAATTTTGTATGATCAAGTCTATGCATTTTTACATGGATGATGGTGGCCTCTTATGTTTTCAGATTCTTAGAATCATAGTAATATATATTTTAATCCTGCTACTTTTGCCTTTTCTTCTTGGCATAATTTATAGAAAAAAATCAATCTAGCCCCATGTAGTTATTTCTTTGGAGACTGCTGTCCAACATTAAGTAGAATTTTATACCACATCATATTTGAAATCATTACATTTGTATTGATGGAACCAAAACAGTTATTGGCATACCTTTGGATGAGATTAATAGCTACACAGATGGAAGACTGGATTGCCAAACTAGATACTTAAGTTGAGAGTCTGTTTTTATTGCACTTTAATATTGGGAGAACTTTCCAAAGAGACAGAGTCTAAAATTTGCTCTGAAGTTCAGATGGTGGCATGAGCCTGTCTCTGGAAAACAGATAAGAGATAGTGATGTAATTTAGGAGTATGGTGATGACTTGGTAACAGGAGCTGCGTGCAAAACAAGGTACATGTTGACTTTAACCATGACCTTTGAAAATTTCTCAGTGATAGTGTGGGAAGCTGTTTTAGGAATGGAATTTGAACAAGATGTGCTTCTTCCCACGAGTAAACTGTGAAATGAGTATTTTAAATGGTTCTTAATTGCAATTACTGAGCCTAGTGCTTGAAGGTACTAGTCAAGCTGAAAAACAATGTTTATTTATTTCATTGTCAGTTTGAGATTATGTTGAGAAAGGAGTTCCCAACTTGTTCTAGAATTTAAACATTATGAGAAGAAAAGACTTTTTTGAGTTCAAGAACAATTTAGCTCTTCCCTAGGAGATTTCTATCACTGACAGTTATTTATTGTTTTATTTAATGAATTTAACAATAAGCAAAGTAGGGAAGTCTTGCAGGCCACTTTTAAAATAAAAAGTTATTTTTGTTTTTATTCATTTTAAAATATCAAAAGCTAATATTTTCCTCTTCTATATATATTTATCACTTACATTTTTGTATTTCTCTTTAAATTAAGCCAAAAATAAAAGAAAAAAGAAAAAACTCAATTTAAAAATGAAATATATGTCAACCAGTTGACATAAATGGAGTTTATACTATGGATCTTATATAATAGTGGCAATTTAAAAATGGCAATATAGGTTTTTTTTACATATAATTAGATATTAAGAATCTACCTGCAGCAGAAAAACAAAAACAAAAAAAGAACAAGAAACAAAACAGGAAGCAAGTAGGTCATGAATATTTAAGACTAAAAATTTTGTTAAAGGATGGGTAGGGTGACTTGTGAGCTCAAGCAATAAGGGTCAACCAGAATTGTTCAAACTCAGGAAGATATGTGGAATATTTTGGTAAATGACGTTTAATAATGTCTGGGTCCTTGTTAGTTAAGTCTAACTTTTTTAACCTCATCCTTGCATTCTTATACACAATCTTTTACATTTTTACATGAACTATAGAAATGTGTTAGTTAACAAAACTATTAAGCCTTTTCATAAAATAATCTCTTATCAATATAAACCAATTTTTTCCTAATATTTTTATTAGTTAATAAAAAATTAACACACCTTTAGTATACTATATTTTATCAGTTCTAAGATGCACATTTTTTCAAATTTTAATATTTCTAAAATAAAAATACACTTCACAATTATAGTCAGACAGCTACTTTTAGCATAATGATTTCAAATTATGTGTCCTGTCCATTGTGATTTTAATTGTCACAAAAGAGTTTTCAGAATGATTGTCTTGTGATTGGACATTGAAACATACCAAGTAATGCGAATCACTACAAACAATGTGAATATCTAGAATAGAGAAAAGCAATTCCAAAGCAACCAGAGTCTGTTGTGACCAATTATTTGCCATTCTGGATCCTTTTTAAAAAGTGTGGGTCATGAGATTTTTTTCTTAAATAATTTTATTTACTTGGGTACTAATTAATTACTTTTTACTGAACTGACAGATTTGGATTTTTAAAAATAGTCATTGTCATCTACATGCCTACATGTCTTCAAGACCAAAGTCCCCATTTCCTAACTGTTGGGAATATTAGCTGCTGGCTGTTCTCTTTTGTTCCTCACTGGGACATACCTGAAGTTGCACATAACTGTTTTCCACAAGGTTATGACCCTGCCCAGGGGGCTGCTCATGGCCAATGGCTAATGAGAATATGCTAAAGTCTGACTCCCTGGTCTCAATTTGGGACACTACCGAAGGCCATATTCAGTTCCCAGCCTCCCTATAGACCTTAGTTAAAGGTTCTACTGCTGTCACATTGTCAGCTTCTCTTTCTGCCCAACCCTGTCTTCTTTCCTTCCTTGCAGATTATATCTCCCTAGAGCACTTATCCAATAAACCCTCTGTACATAACTCCTCATCTCAGTCTGAATCCAGGAAGACCAACCCAAGACACACTGTACTGTATTCTGATTTTCAGTGTAGAAAGAATATTGTTCATTAAGGTTTGAATGACAATTCAGCTGTATAAATTTTTAAAATAAATTTTATTTGTAATAAAAATTATAGTGCCTTGAGTTAAACAAAATGAGAAAATTAGAAAGTAGTAGTATTAAGAGAAGCTGGCCTGTGATTAGAAAAGAAAAATTGCCTGATACTTAATGGTAAACACACCATAGAAATTCATATTTTTTCCACAAAGGAATAGATGATGGGCCTTATATTGGTGATTCAATATTCCTCTCATAGCATAGCTCCCCTATCTGCTAAGATATTGTCATAAGCTATATTCTGGGGACAGCAGAATGAGAAAGAGTGGGGAGAAAGTAATACCTTGTCTAAGAGACCTTGAGGCCCCTTAGAAGGCCTCAGCCTAAAAATTACATACCTCAGTTCAATTTACCTTCCATTAGCCTGAACTCAGTTACCCACGCACATGGGGGGCTGGGGAAGGTAGTGTAGATCAGGGCCATTTTCAGAGGAAATGGACTTTTTTTAACCTGCTAGAACAGCGGTTCTCAACCTGTGGGTCGTGACCCCTTTGTAACAATGAAAATACATCGCGGCAGTAGGAAGGTTGAGAACCACTGTGCCAGAAGGCTTTGCTGTACATATCTAAGTTTTTCAGAATGAAAATAAATGGACTATCAGGAAAAATGGTTAATAAATGTATATTTACCTAACCTGACTCAATTATGCTGAACAAACACAATTGACTCAACTGCAGAGAATGGTGCTCATTTTAAACTGAAACTCGGGAATGGTTACAACCTCATACCATTATCATATAGCTAGACACCACACAATTTAGAAAATGTTGGAAAAAGGACTCCAAGTTATAATTTACATCTCCATGATATATGTAGAAAGTAAAAATATATCTGAATTACCCATTAACAGCCTCTATATTGAATGGATAAGAGCAAGGACTTCATTTAAACCTTCCAGAAAATTAAGAACTCTGTTTGATTCAGGACCTTGTTTATAGTGAATAATGCTGCAATAAACATGGTAGTGTAGATAACTTTCTATGCAGTGGTGGGAATGCTGGATCATATGGTGATTCTATTTTCATGGTTTTGAGAGACTTACATACTGTTTTCTATGGTAACTGCACTAATTCATTTACATTCCCACCAACATCCTTGCCAACACTTGGTATTTCTTGTCTTTTTTGATAATGGCCATTCTAACTGGTGTCAGGAGATACCTCACTGGGGAATCAATCATAGTAGTGTTCATCAACATGTGAATGGATACAGTAAATGTGGTATATATACCCAAGGGGATACTATTCAGCCTTATACATAGTGGAAGGAAATCCTACCTTTCACATCAGGGATGAACCAGAGGGACATTATGTTAAGTGAAATAAGCCAGACACAAAAAAACAAATACTGCATAATCTGACTCATATGCATACTCTAAAAAAGTTGACCTCTTAGAAGTAGAGAGTAGAATGGTGGATACCAGGGGCTGGGGATGGGTAGGGGAGCCGGTTGGGAAGACATTGGTTAAAGGTTACATAATTTCAGTTAGATAGAAGGAATGTATTCAAGTAATCTATTGGACAGTACAGTGACCATAGTTAATAAAAATATATTGTATTTTTGAAAAATATTAAGAGAATTGATTTTAAGTATTCTCACCAATGACAACTGTAGCAATCCAATTATTAAACAAGGCATATATATATATTTTATTAAATCATAGCTGTGTACAGTAATGCAATCATGGGGTACAATGTGCTGGTTTTACATACAATTTGAAATGCTTTCATCAAGCTGATCAACATAGCCTTTACTGCATTTTCTTAGTTATTGTGTTAAGACATTTATATTCTACACCTAGTAAATTTCACATGTACCCTTGTAAGATGCACCGTAGGTGTGGTCCCATGAATTATTCTCCTTCCACCCATCCTTCCCATCCCCTCCCCTGCCTCTCCCCTTTCCCCTTCTTCTTGGACTATAATTGGGTTATAGCTTTCATAGAAAGCTATAAATTGGTTTCATAGTAAGACTGAGTACATTGGATACTTTTTCTTCCATTCTTGAGATACTTTGCTAAGAAGAATATGTTCCAGCTCCATCCATGTAAACATGTAAGAGATAATCTGTAGCCTTTATATATACCAAAAATAGTCAAGCTGAAAAGATAGTCAAGAACTCTATTCCATTCACAGTAGTGCCAAAGAAGATGAAATATTTGGGAGTTTACCTAACAAAGGCATACATTTTTAAAACATCATGCTGTACATGATAGGTATATAAAATTTTATCTGTCAAATTTTTTGCAGAGTATTCTTCTTGAAGTACAAGTACAATTTCAAATGGGACTTTTTTAAAGACAGAGTCTCACTCTGTTGTTTAGGCCAGAGTACTGTGGCATCAGCCTAGATCACAGGAACTTCAAATTCCTGCGTCTAAGTGATTGTCCTGCCTCAGGCTCCCAAGTAGCTGGGACTATAGGCATGCCTAGCTAATTTTTTATATTTTTAGTAGAGGAGGGGTCTCTTATTCAGGGTAGTCCTGAACTCCTGAGTTCATGGGATCCTCCTGCCTTGGCCTAGAATTACAGGCATGAGCCAACACACTTGGCCTCTAATGGAGTTTTGAAAACTTGACATAATGATTCTTCATTTGGAATAAATATATGTCATTACCCAGTAAAATTTTGGAAATGATGCACAATTTAGAATTTGTTCTTCCTGATTGATGTGCTATAAAATAATTAAAACTCTGTGATACTGCTGTAATAACTGGCAGATAAATTATCACCAAAAACAGGGACTAATACAATGGAAATACTTAAGAAATAACTTTTCAATGAATTAATAGACTAATTGATGACATATAAGAGCCAGGAACTGATAGAATTATGAATATTTCTGTCATGATTGTGATATTTAAAATGAGTGAGGAAAGGATGAATTATTTAATACATATTGATTGGATTATTTAAAAATTACCTAGAAAAAATTGTGTTGTATGGTAAGCAACTAACCCTGATACATCTGTTTTAGAAGTATTTCATTTTTGCTAAATAAATAAAATTATGGACTACTGAAAGAACCCAAAAGATTGCATTGTTCATCTTCATCATCCTGCATTAGGAAAAAATGGGTTTTATATGGGTTAAGTTTCTGTCAAATGCTAAACAATTAGTTTAGTTTAGAGCCATAACCTGGGGATCCAATTCAAAGCTTGTATTTATAAATCATATATATGTCGTATATCTGTATATCATGCATTCTTTAGGAGAGTTAAATACATATAGGTCTTGCCATGGGGCTCAAATTTAATCCCTTTACATTCTCATCTACAGAGACGTAAGTGGAGAATGGATTTAACTTGTAATACAAGTTACAATAGTTCAACTTGTAATCTTGAAAATATAGATATTACATATATTTAAAATCCTCTAATATAAGTAGTTCAGCAATAATTCTTATCAGAGTGATTCTTAGAATTTAATAATATACTTTGTCTTCCAAATGTCTAAACTCAATCTCGTTTGAACCCCTTCCCACCTATTCTTCTTGGACTAGCTTTAAACATTCTGTAGAGATGATTTTCATATAGCTAAATTGTAATAGGAATTTGGAGATGCAAAAAGTGTACTTTTTCCAAGTAACATTAAATTAGTTTGGCTATTTTATTTTCAAGTGTTTGGGATATAAGAAATGACACTGTCAAAGGAACAGACACTATTTAAGTGTTATATTTTAATACCTAAGGAAGTTTAAATCATTTTCTGTGAATAGTTTGCAGAGCCCTGAAACACTTCTATTTCTGGGATTGAGAGGCGTGATGCACTTCTCTGGCTGGTATACACATGTCACAACGGCTGTGACTACTGGTTATTAACAGATCAGGTTTACCTATTTCCTGCATTGCCACCTGGCCTGGAAATAGCTGGAAAATGCCGTTTTCTTCATAAAGGGTGAACTATAACTAAAGACTGACAGATAGGGGAGTACGAAGGGTTAGATCCTCTTCCCACACATAATGTGTGTGGGGCATCACATTACTCTTCACACTCCAGCACTCACCCAGATCAGACTGACTGTTGGCTCCGGCTGACCCCTTACCTGTGCCCAGGTTCCTTCTCTCACTCCCTCCCAGATTGTGCCCGAGTTACTCCCTCAATAACTCACTTGCACAAGAACCCTCAAGTCAGGCTCGGATACTGGGGACAAAGCTTAGGACAAGGAGTAAAATGGAAACATGGTCCCCAGGGAGAAACTGTTTTGGTTTGAATCACAAATCAAGATAAAGCAAAAAGAACTCAGTTTGAAGATATGACACCCCTGTGTTTATATCACGTTGCAGACTTTTTAGTCCACGTAGCCCATAAACTGCCTTCTATGTTCCTGCTCTCTTTCCTCTAAGCTTAGTAAATATGGAAATGTACACTTACGCATGATGTCCATCAATTTCTTCATCTCACTTAGCTTATGCCGCCATTGGTTTAGCTACAGCTACCTTTTTTTGCCCCTAATTTCTCACATAGAGCTGAGATATAGTGAAAGCAAAGCACAGTCTCATGATCCACCCCATATGGTAGCCAGTGGAGAGGCAATCATAAGCCCTGGCCAAGCCAACTACGGAGTGTCTGTATCTCTTGGACCAAGAGGGGGTGATTCAACATGTGACTAAAGGACATTCTTTTCAGAAGCCCAGAAAGGAAACACACTCTGAAGATCAATGTGAAATGGGAAAGCTTCCTTTGAGGTCCTCCTTCATCTGTTGCCAGCATCCTTTTATCCCTTGGAATTCCTATCCTTTACTACAGTTCTTCAATCCATCGTTCCTGTGTCTACTGATGTCAGATTTAGCTGAAGATTTCTAATCACTGCTTTTTGAGTTATTGTGTCTCCCATAGAGTGTTTGATTTGTAGATCAAAGGGTGTCTCCCTTTTCACTTTCTACTTTATGTACAGTATAGAAATTTTGTGAGCATAATTAGTGTTATAATGAGAAAGGTGAAAGTAACTTTCCAATTTTTGAAAGTATTTATGGGTGAGCATTTAAAAGCTAAATTGCAGGAAAGATCACAAAGAAAACTTCAAGAAGAAGACCACTCCATTATTCTGTTTTCCCGCATCCATTTATCCCTTGAAAATAAGTGACTAAACACTTTAGATATTTTCAACTGAGCAAATTAAATGCTGGATATTGATTGCATGTGATTGAAGAGCTAACAAGCCAAATATGAACTAGAAAGATATGACAATTATAATGGCACAAAGTTACCACCACCCTAAAGTTGGAGATAAATGAGTGGGTTGGTGTTGTCTGAGCCTACAAGCTAGAATAGTCCAGCAGAGGACAGACCATTCAGGCCCAGTCTGTTACTTAAGAGTTAGGGTCAGAATTGCGGCTTTGGAAAAACTAAAACTCACCCCATTTAGTGGCAAGTACAAAACCAGCCACCCGACAAACTGTGACATGTGACAGCAAAATATGAGGTGGTTTGAGGCAGCATGGACATGAACATTTTTAGTACAGGAGCTGCAGAGGAAACAGGAGGTGATGGAGCTGCTGTAGGAAACACCTCCAGAAAGAGAGTGGAAAGTAGACACACTGACTTCTCCTTTCCTCCCACCCATTACACTCCTGATATTTTTATCATGTCAAAGTCAAGTATAATCCAGATGACACCAGAGTCTGAGTGATTCTGCTCGGAGGAGTCATCCAACCTGTGTTATGAAAAAGAACAGAGGAACATAATCTTACGTCTGCTATCGTGGAAGCAAAGCCTGACATGGAGATTCTCGTTCCAGTGATTTATTTGAAGAGATGGTGGAAGTAAAATGGAGCAGAGAGGGTAGGGGTGGGTGGTAAGTAAGACTATAGTCCAAACTAGAGCTACCTCTGAGTCCATAGAAAAGTGGACAGATAGGCCAACTGGAGGCCAAGGGCATACTTTTTGTCTATGCCAGTCAGTTACAGGCTGAGGTTTGATTAAGAGTTGAGGCGGCTTCCATTTGACTGAAGGGAGTTTCTAGGGCAGGGGGAAGAATTTCTGGGTCATCAGGTAATACAGTGAGTGGAATGTGGGTGCCCTGCCCTTAAAGGGACCAGCACCTGCAGTGAGTGGAATAAGAATGCACTGCCCATAAAGGAGATCTGGGCAGAGCATTCAAAGACTGAAAAACAGAGATGTGAGCAAACGGCCAAATAACCAGCACCACTAGGCTGGGATTACAACAAAATAAAATCAAGGGAGATTTAAAAGCATTTGGAATGATTGAAGTATGAAGTGATGGGAGTTTATGTTGAATTCAAAGAGTGGGAGTGAAGTGCATTACAAAGGAATGAAATTTCATTAGAAAGAAAACATTGGAAAATCATTACTAAGTTAACAGTAAAGAAAACATAGTGACTGATTCAAAACGAAGTTTATAAAAGATGATTTGAAGTTTGTACTATATTTCTAAGACACTTCTGGGAAAATTATCCTATCTTTATCAGAAATTAGTAACCAAGAAGAAAACCTGGCTTGGAAGAAAAGATGGTCTAATGATTTGAGGTGATGGTAAAAAATCCAAGCGTGCATTTTAAGTATCATTATCAGTCTTTGGCATATAGGAGATACTGGGTAATTGTGCTGCATTGTTTTATCTTGTGAGAAACATATTGAAAATGTAGGGCTAAATCATCTGCATGGATTTAATTTGTCCAGAATGGATAAAATCACAAGCAGAGTCTATGAAGACAACGGATAAAAATTCAAGGACCAACCTTAAGGAATATCTAAATACAAGAGCTAGAATTTTAAAAAGAGAGAGCGAGAAAGGGAGAAATAATGAGAAAAAAGAGGCATTAAAAAAAAGAAAAAAGAGAGGCAAATATGTGTAGCATTCAATGAAAGATATACAATGTGATTCACTTTATGAAATGTGGAAAAATAATTAAACTTCCTCTCTGAGAAATAAAAATGCAAATTCAGAAATGTGAGTCCATCCCACTTTAGGAAAAAAAAAAACACAGTTAAAAGGAAAAAATATGTCAAACCATTTTGAGCTAAAAATGCTTCTTTTTTAATGTGCAGATACCAGGCTGCAAATCCCTTCACTTGAATGACAAGAAAAGGTACATGATACAAAATATTGATGAACCATGAAACAAGTAAATTCAGTGTGAGACGGAAGGTTCCAGAAGAATTTTGCCTGTGTTCCTACCTCTCTCAATATTAATAGGTTTCTTTTCACCATTCACCTGAGAAATGGTGTTGCCTGCTGCCCAGAAATGTTAAGTTGGATAAAAGGGGGAGGAAAAATGCGGAAGGGAATAGTGCATCTTCATTTTAATGCACCTTCTAGAGATTTCTTAAGAATGTCCCCTGTATTAGTCAAGATTCTCCAGAGACAGAGGCAATGGGACAAAAGATGGGTATAAATACAGATATAGGTATATAGATATATGTGAGGGGGTTTATCAGGGGAATCAGCCCTTTCAACTATGGGGGCTGACAAGTCACATAATAGGCTGTCTGCAAGCTTGAGAACCAAGGTAATGTGGCTCAAACCAGGTCCAAAGGCCTCAGAACCACAGTGTAATTGGCAGGTGCTGGTGCAAGGGAAGTCCGAACGCTAGAGAATCTGGAGTTCTCCTGTCTGAAGTCAGGAGAAAAAGAATGTTCCAGCTCCAGGAGAAAGAAAGTTTGCCTTTTCTCTGCCTTTTTGTGCTATCCTGGTCCTCAGCTAAGTGGCTGTTGCCTGCCCCCATTGCACAAGGGCAGGTCCTCCTGGCTCAGTTCTCTGATTTACATCGATTTAAATGCCAATCTCTTTTTGGAGACGCTCAACAGACATACTGCGTATCCCTTCACCTGGTGAAACTGACATCTAAAATGAACCATACACTCCCCCACTGAAACTTAGCATGCCCCCCATATTCAAAGAAAACAAAAAAACTAGCCTATTCTTCCCCACTAGTTTGAACATTCTTTCTTTATGAAATAAAAGGTAATTTGTAAACAATATTTTCACTAAGTCAGCAGGAACATTTGCCAATTTGATGACAATTTCAAATACATTCCAATGGAAAGTTTCCCTGTGAGCATGATTCCTTTTCAGATTATTAACCAAAGTGCATGTCTCAGACCACTTATTTGAAGACACAAAGAAAAGAACGAAAATGCTAAGAAAGGGCATTCTATCTAAAGAGATACATCCTTCAAGATAGATTTCACAATAATAATTTGGAAATCATCTCCTAATGGTGAAGCTCCCATTTCATTGTTTACTTCATCTGACACAGCTAACAACTTCCCATTCCCCAACAACTAGCTGGGCATCCTTGCTCTTTTAAACATGGCAGCCATGCTCCCATCTCGGAGTTTTTCTACTTCCCACTCTGTTTTTCTGGAATTCTTTCTTCTAAGATATCTCCTTTGTTAGGCTTTCACCCTTTTTAGGACATTGTTTAGTTGCTACCTCCCCAGCAAGGTCTTTTCTGGCCACCCTTCATCACATGTCAAACCCTTCTTCATCTTAAATTCTGTGTCCTTTTCCTAATTATTTTTCTCTGTACTACATCTTTATCTTGGCTACCAGAATTTAAAGATCTCAGGGTAAAAAATGTTTAGTTATTTTGTCCAGGGCTGTCCCCACAGGATGTAGACTATTCCTAATTACTCAACAAGTATTTGTTAAAGGAATGGATTTCAATAACACCTGATCTAATCCCAGAATCCCCGTGGGTAGCCTTAGTACATTATTAGACAGTGAATTCTTAGGAGTAGGGCCTGTTGGGTCGTATATCTCTGTCTATGAGTCTCTCTCTCCCTTTCTTTCTCTGTGTCTCTTTTCTCCTCTTTCACTCCCTCTGGTCCCTCCCCACCATGCTTTTTAAATTTGTTTCTGTTGTAGCTCTATAGTACCTGGAAAAGAAGTAGTCACTTAAATATTAGTTAATGTTAGTTATATTTTAAAGCACGCTTAGAAGGAGTAGACATAATTATAGCTGACTTTAAGGAAATACATTGTCATAGAACAGTTTCTGGGTCCGAGGCCTCTTTGATATGAATAATTCATAAAATGGGCTGCGTTTAGCATAGTGTGTGATTTTTTTCAGGGAAGAGATAATTGGAAAGAGAGTTTCGTCTTTTTCTAATAAGAGAGAATTAACTATACTTATTTTCACTTCAGATGGTTTTACTGTATTCAAGATAGGGAGGTTTATGCCAAAGAACCATAAATACCAAGAAAATACTATTCCCTTCTGAGAAGAAGCATGGTGTGTGGGAGGAAATTCTGGCAAAATGGTCACTAAGTAAATTCAGCCAAAATCTTGAGGTTTAAGCAGAAAATATAGGTGTTTAAAAAAAAAAATCATGGCCAAGAATAGAATACTTAAAGGTTGCTTTGGTTTAATTATAGGCAATTCAACTGACCTTTCTGCTTTCCTAAGTCAAGCTGTTGGCTGCCGGTGGCCCTTCACATAGAAACAGCACTAAAATAGCCAGGCTTTACATTACCTCGGCGGTGGTGCTGCCGCTTGAGGGTTCCTCTAATGTTAAACTGGCTTGCTCAGTTCTCATCAGACTTTCTCTTCCGTATTTCCTGCATCACAATCTATGACACACATACAGGAAAAGCAAAAGAAATCTGAAAATGTTTTTAGACTATTTTACTTTCTTTTTTGTTTTTCTTTTTATTTTAATTGACACATAATCACTGTACACATTTATGAAATGTAGTTAGATATTTTGATCCACATATACACTATGTAATGATGAAATCAAGGAAATTAGCATATCTGTCATTTCAGACAATTATTATTTCTTTGTGTTTGGAACATACAACGTCTATTCTTCCAGTGATTGAAAATTTACTATAAATTATTGTGAATTATAGTTGCCCTACAATGCTATAGAACACTAAAACTTAGTACTTCTATCTGGCTATAAATTTGTGTTCATTAACCAACATCTGTCTATCCTTCTGGCCCACCTCCTTTCCCAGTCTTCAGACTATTCTGTTGGCTGTGGTGGTAATATTAGGAGACAATTGGTAAATTATATATTTTCCTTATTTTTATTCCAGATCTACCTCTTTTATCTCTGGCACCAAACCATGCACCTAAACTATAATTCCTTTTTTGTCATCCATTAACAAGGGAATAAGAGTTTCTTAGCTTCTAAGATTCAAGACTCAATAAGGAACAGATAGTTTTTCTTAGGTATTTCCATCAGATACCAAATATGGTCTGGTGTTTCTCTAAGATGCTCTCTAAGGTAGTAAGTAAGACTAATACCTCTTTTCTCTTTTGGGATTTCCCCTGCTCAACCCAAATATCGTCTCTTTTGTCTGATTAAAGCATTAAGGAATAGAGTAGCAAATTTGTGAGTACAAAAACGATAAGAGTTTGAAAACTCACATAGTGTGGGCCTTGTTAAACTGTCTTGTCACTCAGAAAAATTATAATTTAACACAAAATAATGTTTAAGCATTCTAATTTGACTGTATTTTATTCCTTTCCTATTTAATGTGCTTCTTGAAGCAGCCTATTAAATGTTTCGTTCCATTATTTTTTGGGTTCCATAATTTTAGTTAAGAAATAAGATGTCAGTTTTATGATAATTTTTCCTATAAAGGTAAATGTCCTGTTTGGGGCTGCTTTAATATTTTTTGTTTCTCTTCAGTTTCTGAAATTGATGCTGCCTCTGTGTTGATTGTGTGATTTGTCTCCTCATAGGAGTGATATTCTCCTGCTTCATTTGATGTCTTGTGATGTTTTTAGCTGAGTGCCGTATTGTGAATTTTACCATATTGTATGATGAGTTCTTTTGTTTTCCCTGAATATCTCAACCTTTATACTGTATACCAATTAAGTTACTTGGAAATATTTGATCATGCTGTGCTTTGCTTTTAAGTTTAAGGTTGTTTAGGTGAGTCCAGAGTTTCTGAGACAGGAATTTGCTGGGTGCTCTATTCAATCCCCAGTGAGTCTTGAGGTTTTTCAGTCTGTCTAGAGGAAACAGGGGCTGTTACCGGGCACTTGTATTTCTAGTCTTTTTGTAGGTGCTTCCCTTGCTTACAGTGGTTTTCTCAGATGCTTGCACTAATAAGTACTTAGCTGAATACTGGACTGTACAGAGAGAGAGGCAACATTGTCATTAGAATGGTGGCCACTTAGTGTAGATCTGTCTCTGCCTTCTCTTCTGTTTTGTTTATTGATCCTTGAAAGGCTATATTTATGTAGCCTTATAATCGGAGTGCTAATTTCCACAAAAGAAAAACTCCTCATTTTTGATAGGGCTTTGATTAAAGCTATATATTAACTTTGGGGACTGAATATTGTTACCCAATTGAATTTCTCAATTTGTGAACACAGTTAATAATTCCATTCGTGGCTCAGCGCCTATAGCTCAACTGGCTAAGGCGCCAGCCACATGCACCTAAGGTGTGGGTTCAAATTTAGCCCGGACCGCCAAACAACGATGACGGCTGCAACCAAAAAAAAAATAGCCGGGCGTTGTGGTGGGCACCTGTGGTGGGCGCCTGTGGTCCCAGCTACTTGGGAGGCGGAGGCAGGAGACTCGCTTGAGCCCAGGAGTTGGAGGTTGCTGTGAGCTGCAATGCCACGGCACTCTACCCAGGGGGACAGCTTGAGGCTCTGTCTCAAAAAAAAAAAAAATAATAATAATTCCATTCGTTTAAGTGATTTGTTGATGCTTCACCATGATTGTAATTTTCTATGTAGAAGTACTTCTCATGTAACTTTTACAATGATTTCCAATTTTTATGTTTATCCCCTTAGATCTTCACTGATGACTTATTCAGTTTTTCTCTTTTAATTACATAGTTTGATATTTAATTTTTTAAAAACATTTACATAACTCCAGAAAATTCCATTGTGTTTCTTCCTATTAAATCCTGAATCCCCATCCAAACTAGATGTAATATTGTTAAAAAATTTCTATCATCATAGAAAAGTTTTGTCTGCTCGTGAACCTAAGGTAAATGGAACCATGCTATTGTGTACTCTGTTCTTTTAGACTTTTTCATTCAACCTTCTATTTTTAGAATAATTCATGTTGTTGTGTGAGTTTTTTTTTTTTTCTCATCTTACCAGTAAGTAATTTTCTGTTTGACTACACTATAGTTCATTTTTTCCATTCTCTTAAGGACAAACATTTGGTTTACTCACAGTTTTTTATTATTATGAATAGAGAAGACTTATTCTTCCATAAGTCTTCTTGTAGGCATATTTTTAATTTACTTTTGGTAAATAATAGTTGAATTGATAAGTCATAGGGTATTTGTATGTTTGGATTTATTATACATTCCCAATTTCCCAAGGTACTTTATTATTTTACATTTTCATCATGATGAAATGTGATGTATGAGAGTTCAAGTAGCTCTACATTCTTGCCAACACTGGGCATCATCAGTCTTTGAATTTCAGTCATTTTTGTGAGTGTATAGTGTCATCTCATTATGCTTTTATTTTGAATTACCCTAGTGACTAATAATTCTGATCACTTTTTCATATGGTAATTGGACTCAAGATATTTAACCTTTGTGAAATTTCTCTCTAAGTACTTTTTACAAAAGACAATTGTCTTTTTTTATTGCTGAGTTCCTTAAATACTCTAGATAGTACAAATCCTTTGTTAATACGTGTATTATGTGGGGTTTTTTTCCAGTTAGCTGCTGCCTACTCTCTTACTTTCTTAATGTTGTCCATTTGTTCTCCTGATTTTTTTTTTCTAGTTAATTTGAAATAATTCTAGACTCATCAGCAGTTGCAAAAAAGTGTCCAGGCAAGTCCCATGTATACTTCATTTAGTTTTCTCCAATGGCAACAAGTTGTATAACTATAGGATAATATCAAATGACAACAGTACAATTTATGGAGTTTATTCATATTCTACTAGTTTTATTTGTGCTTGTGTGTGTATACACTGCTGTGCATTTTTATCACATGTGGTGATTCATGTTACTCCCCACCACAAGGAAGATACAGAACTGTTCCATATTTTAAGTTATAAGATGCAATGCACGTACGTTTTTGACAAACATTAAATCACTTCAGTCATGGGTAATGTAAGAATTGTTGCAACACTTACATGGCGTTCAGTTTTGTTCTTAATCATTTTAATGTCACTTCATATTAAACTAAAAGGCACACTTTTGAAAACTGTACTTTCATTGTTCATTTGTACCCGTAAAATAAAATATCTTAATGAAACTAGTTTGTATTAAACATGATTTATTTACTTAAGTTTTTTTTCTTTTCTTATTTTTTTTTTTTTAGAGACAGAGTCTCATTTTATTGCTTTCAGGAGAGTGCTATGGTGTCACAGCTCATAGCAACCTCCAACTCCAGGCAGTAGGCAATTCTCTTGCCTCAGCATCCCGAGTAGCTGGGATTACAGGTGCCTGCCACAACACCTGGCTGTTTTATTGTTGCAGTTTGGTTGGGGTCAGGTTCAAACCCGCCACCCTCAGTATATGGGGCCAGTGCCCTACCCACTGAGCCACAGCCACTGCTCTTTAACTAGGATCTTTGGTTCTAATATCAACAAAAATAGCTATTTAAAGGTATGAATGATAACACATTATTATATATATATATAATGCTTTATATTTTAAACATATTTTTGTTTGTTTTTTTAAACATATTTCGTAAAGAAATATAATGATTTCTGTCTCTATAACTAAAGAATATGCACTTGTCAATAGCTTACTTTACTAGGGAATAATAAATGATATAAAGGTGGTCACACACTTTTGGATTCATGTACTTTTAATTTATGTCAATAAGAAAGCTGATCAGTTGAAAACGAAATATAATGATATATGTACCTTGATGTCAAAATGAGAATTTTAGAGAAACCCCCAAATCTGATGTATATCACTATGAAGGAGTACCTGTCTCAAATGGGTTCTATAAGAATCAGACCTATGGAAGTGAGTTCAACAAGAAAACAAAGTATAGTGATGACAGATCAGACATAGCAGGTAGCTCAGAGTGATGCCAATAGAAATCCTGAGAGACAGAAAATTGTAGCCAGACCTTCCTCTGTTGATTACCTGAGTCCTTGGAAATCAGTTCCTGTGAGCAAATCCATTGCCATCCATTTTCAGTGATTATTGGTTAAAGGGAACTTTGAACAATCCCAATTGGAAAAGTTCCTGAACACATAAACCCTGAAAAAGTCATCCTAAAATATTTGTTTTTAGAAGTAATTCACACTTTAAAACATGGTCTCTTATGCAAAATTCCAACTCCGAAAACTAATGAAAAACCTATCATTTTAGAATGGGAAGGGGGAAACCAGAAGCTCAGATTCTTCTTAGCTCAGTAGCATCAATTTCTCAAGTTCTTCATGGAGATTCACTAGAGGGATAAGGAAGATATTGGATAGCACAAAGAAAAATAAATCTTTGAGATGATGGAAATGCCAAATACCCTGATATGTACCCTATATATTCTACCTTATGAGTATGGAAACATCACTATGTATGCATGGATATTACACAATTATTACTTGTCAGTAAATAATAAATAATAAGCATATGTTATACACTTATTAAAACTTTCCTGGAGCATGCATGTATATCTTTCTATTTGATTTCATGTATTCATCATTGTTCAATGTGTGACTTTTATAGAGATCAATTTGAATGTCACCTATGACTTTTCTCCATAAAATTTTATTGATAATTAATCGATGCATAGTAGGCAATCATAAGTATCTGTAGACCCAGAAAGGCAGCTCTTGAAATAGATTTTTTGAGTACACTTGGTACAATGGAAGATCAGTCTGTAGTATTCACCCTTTACCACATTTATGCTCTATGGGAAGCAATCCTACAGCCATCCTTTTCCAAGAGTCAGTTTTTGAGAGTAATGACTACACATTTTGTTTCTTTGCATGTCCCAACTTATTTGATTGTATTTCCCTTTTGAATGCTGTTACAATCTTTCATGGACTATATAATTGTTTTTTGTTCTTTTTGTTCTTTCTTCTACTTTGTAAATATTTGAGGGCATATTTGATTCTTGTAGTATTCATAACTGTATTATGAATGGCAGGTGCCAATGATTGTTTACAATGTGAGGAGGTGAGATCTGAAGTCTAAGAAATTGTTTATGAATATCACAGCTGCATAATTTTGGGCAAATTTATCTAATTCTTTGCTATTCAATCTCTACATAGATAAAATGAGGATAATAATTCTAAATTTGGCAAGTCTTCAGGATTCAAAATTTTTTTATATAGCATGTATTATATTTTCTGGTACTTAGTAACCCTCTGAAATGCCAGTTGCTTTATTTTTTATGAATCTTGTTAAGGTTACAATTGTTATATTACCCCCTTTATACAAAATTCAACTTAGTAAATGCTATTAACCTACTACAAGTATCTTCACATTTAGTTAGACTTGAGAGATTTGAGAAAGAATATTTTCTATATGATTTGGCAAACTTTGTATAAGAGAGAACTCTTGATATGTGCTGGAATCACAGAAAAATTGAATTTGATGTACCCTTAGGAATATTTCAAAAGGACAAACCATCACACAATCATAGTTAATGCCAATAATTCTCAAATTATTTACTCCCTTATATTAAACAACATATTGTTAAAAACAAAACACTCAATAATTTCTTAAAAATAAGTCACTTTTTATTTCATAGTTAGAATCAGGCTAAAATATCAGATAAAATGTCAATTATAATTTTTTAATTTCTGATTATATATTTCCCCACAATGAAAGCTAATGTTTATGCTTGTTAATGTAATATGTTAAAATTTATTAATACTGATTATGTACTAGACACTGTTATCAAAATAATTTTAGGGAAAATTTTCAGTTGTGCAAAAGCACAAGTCATTATTGAGTATAACTGAAACACAGAATCAGTTAAGCAGTGATAACATGTCATTTGCTAAACTGACAAAAGATGAGGCAGTGACATGACATCAGGGTGTTGGTAGGTGTACATAGGGCTATATAGCAGAATTAAACCTCCAAACGATGTAGATCTACCACAGACAACATATCCTGACATTTTATTTTATCTGGACCTGTGATAAATGAATTTTTATGTTATTATTTCCACCATTTATAACACATACTTTAAAAAAAATTGCATGCTTCAGAGCAGCTTCCACTGTTCTCTGACCTCTCTCCATTATCCTGATGCTAAGCCATCCATCCACTTCCCTTACATTTAACTATTTTGAGGTATGAGAGTCAGAGAAAATTTAAATCTAATTCTTGACCTTGGTATTGGATCTAATAGTGTTGGTATTAGATCCTAGCATCATGGGCTAATTTTTATAAGTTAGCAAAATTAAAACAAACATCTACTTTTGACAGAGATGTTTTATAAGTTATATGACTTGTGGTATCCACAGCAGCTTTTTGGGGTATTCTAATTACATAAATTTACATTTCATTCTACAGTTCAAGCATAAATATGGCAGTACTCAAATGTTTCTTTTGGCCCTCATGAGGCCTATCAAATCAAGTATAATTTGTTTCTGGACTGGGAAAAGGGTTTGATTTTTACAAGAATTGCCATTTCCTCCTACTCATTTTACTCCATTCACAGAACACTTGTTAGCATCAGACTATGGGGGATTTTTTGTTATCTGATTGTAATCAACAATACCAGAAACTTATCCCTTCAGGTTGCAAAGCCATAGCAGGATGTTCTTATAACGTAACACCTTCCTAGTGTGTGCACAAAGCAACCTGCTAGAAAGGTAGAAACTCCTGGCTTGGTGCCTGTGGCTCAAGTGGCTAAGGCACGAGCCACGTACACCTAAGGTGGCAGGTTTGAATCCAGCCTGGGCCCACCAAACAACAACAGCTGCAACCAAAAAAATAGCTGGGCGTTGTGGCCGGCGCCTGTGGTCCCAGCTACTTGGGAGGCTGAGGCAGGAGACTTGCTTGAGCCCGGGAGTTGGAGGTTGCTGTGAGCTGTGATGCCATGCACTCTACTCAGGGTGAAAGCTTGAGGCTCTGTCTCAAAAAAGAAAAAAGAAAAAGAAAGGAAAAAAGTCCTAACAATAAATATAGAAACAACAATTACAAAATCAAGCATCAATGTGTCCCAGTTTTAAAAGAGGAGCATGGTTTACTATGTCCTGGTTTTAAAAGAGGAATGTAGATGGGAAAGCAGAAAGAAATCAGATTTCAGATATGATAAAGAAAGTAATGGAAATTTGAACCAATTAATTTTTCAAATGTCAGATAATCTGATTCTAATTAATGGGAATATAAAGTAGAATCTGTACTCCAACCTGACTGTAAAAGTCATAGAATAAATAATATTGAGAGAGGTGAATTGAGATGGGGTAGTTGGGCCAATGGTGCATGGGTATTGGACAAGTTAAATTTAGCAAAAGTGAATAAATATGGTAGGGTGAAGGGTATGCATGAATTAAGGAATTTATTTATTTATTTATTTTTCACATCAGATGGGTAATATCCTGATGCCTTAACAAAATCTGAGGGAAGGACTTCTCATATGTACATATGACCACCCAATCATCACACTTATGAACTACAAAAGGATCAGCTATATATGAATTTAAAGTAGTATATGAGGTCATCATTAACATTTACCTGAAGATAATATGAATATAAGATTTATTGTCAAATAAACAATACCTTTATTGAAGAAGAGAACAGAGAGTTAATGCGCAATTAAGACAGAAATAATACTGATGTAAGGTAAATATTCTGTTGAGCAAAATTGCAAAGAATGTGTTATCATAAAATACAGTAAATCCAAAGACCTGAAAATAAACTTGACTTACCTAAGGGACAGCCACAATTAGGATATATGGACTGAAATACTATTTTGAAGATTAACAAATTATGTGGATATAGGCAATGTGTATATTGCCTTTGAATCGAAAAAATAATTATATTATTAGTTTAACAATATCTGTTCTCTTCATTTAATTGAAAAATATTAATTGAATACCAATTGTATATCCAGAGCTAAATGCTAAATTCTTGGGTTAGGTAGTGTTTGTAGAAGACTCATGAGAACAAAGGAAACAAGGAAATAAAATATATTGAGCTTGTCTGTATTCATATGCAAGGAGAGTAGGATTGGGATTATGGAGGCATGAAAGAATGAATAGGCTTTCAAAATCCATAGTCTGGTAGAGTCCAATAATTGTCACAACATTTGGCAGCTCCTCCATCAAGAGGTAGAACCTATTTCTCCACCCCTTGAATCCAGCTATGTGATTTCCTGTGACAATAGCCCTTTGACAAATGTGACACAAGTGGAGGTTTGAACTCTTAAGCACAGAGGCTTGATCTTTCTTGCTGCATGAAGAAGTCCAGGACAACCTACTGGAGGATTAGAGATTATGTGGAGCAGAAATGATGCATCACAGCTGAGACTCCTTAGATTAACCGGTTTGCCAACAACAGATGTGTAAGTTAGACCTTCAACCCCAGCTGAGATGCTGGCTAACTGTAAATGTCAAACAAACTGACACAGACCAGCTGACCTACAGAATCACGGTAAATAATAATGCTTTTTGGTCTTTAATTAAGTTTTGTCTTGATTTGTTAAGCAAGCAAAAGTAGCTGAAATAGTAGCCACTGTTCTATCACTTGGAACTCATATACATTGTGGCCATCAAGTGGCATATGTACATGTACATTTATGTGTGTGTTATATTTATATGATAAGCACACATGTTCTCTTCTATAATATTATAATTATTGAATGTATACTGCATTTGGGGACTAAAATGACATATTTTATAAAGGATGTCAATTAGTGTAACATTGCATTGACATTTTTTTAATTGGACATTCTTTAGCTACTGAGAGAAGGTTTATTTTAAAGGAAGAAATAGGGAACGGAATGAAGGAGTAGGCACTGAAATAAACTTTTGCCCAAAATTAAAATGTATAACATTTAAAAATATGCCATCTACCATATGCCACATTGGCTTCTATTACTACAGTAATTCATAACATTTCTGGGTGCCAGGAAAACTTAGTAGTCTATACAATATGGTCTTCAGTTCCCTGGCATTTATCATTGCTTTATATTACATTATTAACTGTTAGTGAAGGAATGAAATTTCTGACCATTGGTGGTCCATTAATTCCTATGGTTCATAACTGTTCTTATGATAAGTACTGATGAGGCTAGATAACGTTCCCATAGGATGTGAACAATTCCCCCTTTCTGCAAGTAAAAAAAATGACAAGCACAAGACACATCTGGCCAAAACAAAGTATTCTGGTTTGAAACATGATAGAATAGATGGACAGGAAACAGTCACAAAAATGAACAAAATTAATGGGCACAATTATTATCTCCCTGGTTAGTGACATAAAAAAAAGTCAAGTGCCAATGATTATAGGGATAAGTATCAATTAATTGTACAAAGCATACACTTTCTGCTATTTTCTATTAGAATGGAATCTCTTCCCCTTTTCCAATTCATCATCTATTTGTGATATTTGAATAAAGTTTACTAAAGAGGATTAAAGGAGTAAAGGATCTTGCTATGCCAATTTTTCTCAAATCAGCTAAAGGCAACATATATAGCAATCCTCAACACTAATATGCTATTCTAAATTGTTTAAAAATTCCATCTGTATAGGGAGGTGACGTCTATTCTTCAGCAGTACTCCCTATGGGCCCTTCTAAAATGTTCATACCCATAATAATATTAGAATGGCATTTAATTCACAAAATAAGAAATTTTCTCATACCAATTTTCAGAACTTTACACTGTTAGTCATTATTTCACACATAAAATATCTGTGCCATATAATTAAAGTGAGTTCAGTAATAGGGTAACTTTCCTGGGGCAGAAGGCATCCATAAGGTTATTTAAATATAAGTACACTTTGATGACTACTCGATCTTCCATAAGCTTAGCAGTTCAGTACTTAAAACCACATTTTGCATTTTATAGCTATGTTAAGTCTTGGAATAATATTGTGGGACTATGCGTGTTCTAATGCTGAAACATAAAATAGAGGCAATCTTTTGTTTTTTCTCTTAACTAGGGAGGATATTTCTTTTGGAGAAAACTTTTATTACCTTTGATAATTTTCATCAATTTGAGATCTTTTGTAATACAGTCACAGACTTTCCTACCGAATAAAATCAGATTTTTCTTTAGTGATAAGGTAAAATGAAGTCTGTTACCTCAGCAATGTCACAGGATGCAAAGTGTAATAAGAATGTAATTGAAGTGTTCCAAAGTAGCAAGACATAAATTCATTTCTAGATGAGATTAGATTACTTTTATTATCTTCTTTCTAGATTAATGACCTGTTGTCTTTTTTTAATTTAAAATCTTATGAAATAAGAGAAGAATATCAATTTATCCTGTGAATGTAATATAAGTCATACGGTTTCAGAGCCAATATTCTCCCCCTGAAAGTGTGTACATTCAGGAAGCTTACATGAGACAATTATGGCAAATTTGTATCTTGTTTTAGGCAATGCTCGAGATAAGACTAAGGGGGAAAGTAATGGCAAGGCCATGTTGGAGTAACTGGGATCCATTTGCTCCATACCTTTAAAAAACTAGAAAAATATATCTGATGAATATATAAAATGTGATTCTCAGACATTAGACAAAAGTTAGTATAAGACCAGTCTCTAAGAGAAGGGAAATAAATGAGGCAACCCCTTTGATTGCTCCATCTTGCTCTGTTATAATTAGGGGCTCATAGGGTTAATAATTAGAAGGAGCCAAAGTAGCTAGAGGAGGGAGCTGTGTGGAAGGGAAAGTGCTGTGCACACAGGGAAACTCTTAAGATCTGCAGAGGGGTCCCTTTCATCTTTAGCTGAGTTCTAATTAGCTACCACATGTGAGACAGGGTAAAAGAAAACACTTGGTAGGAGCAGGTTAAACCATCTCCAGAGCTTACATAGGGTCAAGAATAGTTTCGCTTCCCACAGTCAACGTAAGAAAATGTTAGAATACCTGGGGCCTAAATGTTGTTGCTAGAACATTTGTCTATTCTTCTCTGTAAAAACAGATAAAAATCCTGAGCATTTTGTATCAAACAAACATGAGAAGGCTCAGAAAGGTATATAGAAGAAGGGAGACTGGCTAGACACCTCAGGATCTAAGATCAACAGCTATTAGAGAATCTCTTAAAGATTCAACAACTTTTTAGTTAAGAAACCAAACGAAGGGTAGTCTAGTAAGAAAAACAGTGACTGAATAGCTGCTCTACTTCAATAAGAAAGCAGAGAAAAACTGTTACCCCTCATCCTTATCCCTCTCAACTGTGGCTGTTTGGAGAGTCCAGACTTTGCTCCTTATCAGGCTATAATGAGGTGTTTCAATGGCTGGGAAATTGTCAGAGGTCAAATAAAGAGCTGAGATATTTCTGCCCTGTAATGGTGTAAACAACACCCCTCCTCTCTGGTGTCGATGGAGACCATGAGGGGAGCCTGGACATTCAGACTAGGTGGTGGTATAGTCATCCCACCCACACCCTGCTGGATGGTATTCAAGGAAGTCCGGTAGAGAAGTGGAAGCTCACCGTAATGAAGCCCTCCCGCTCACCGTGAGTCTAGGTCATGTGGGTGTTGGCCGCAGGGTGTCACTATTAGAGAGTCTGTATTTCCATTCCTTACTCCATATAGTAAAAATGAGTGGGCATCTCCTTTCCTTGCTGGAATGTATCAGAGGAGGAAACATGGCTAAAGGAAGTTTTCTAAACCTGAAGCACAGGACAAAGAAAAAAATCTTGAAACTTCAGGAAAGTTCTGTTCTTCAGGAAGAACAACGGAAACAACAAAATATGGTGAAATATAATAGGGTTAGCTGTAGTTCCTTGTCTGGAGTTTTTAAAATTATAATCGATAATTGAAACAAAAATTATGATACTTGGTACAAGTCTCAATATATAAAGAGAAAACATTAGACTATTATAAACAGGGGAAGATAAAGGGAAATAAAGGGGTTCTACACTTCACTTAAAGTGGTAAAATGTTGACACCAATCGACTGAGATGAATGACATATATACAACCGAATACCCAGAGCAAAACAGCTCATAAACCATACAAAAAGATACATTAAAAAAATATTGAGAACAGGCTGGGTGCAGTGGCTTACACTTGTAATTTTTTTTTTTTTTTTTTTTTTTGCAGTTTTTGGCTGGGGGCTGGGTTTGAACCCACCACCTCCAGCATGTGGGGCAGCACCCTACTCCTTTGAGCCACAGGCACCACCCCATCATGCCTGTAATCTTAACACTCTGGGAGGCTGAGGCAGATGGGTAGCTTGTGCTCAAAAGCTGGAGATCAACCTGAGCAAGAGTATGACCTTGTTTCCACAAAAAATAGAAAATCTGAGGCAAAAGGATCTCTTGAGCCTAAGGGTTTGAAGTTGTGGTGAGCTATGATGCCCTAACACTCTACCCCAGGGGGAGAGAATGAGACTCCGTCTCAAAAAACAAACAAACAAACAAAAATTGAGAACAGTGTAACCTAAAAATTTGTACTCTCGTATTAATTTGAAATAAAAATCTGTAAACACATGAAAATTATAGATAAATCAAAATGGAAATCAAAAAATATCCAGCTAACTCACAAAAATATAAAAACAAACAAAAACCTAGAGAACATACACAAAATGGTAGACTTAATGTATCAAAAATTATTTTTAATGTAAATGGCAAATACACAAATTAAAGGATAGAAATTGACAGAGTGTATTTTAAAAATGACAAAATGGTATGGTGTTTATAAGAAACTAACTTCAACTATAACACTATGCATAGAGGTTAACTGTAAAGGAATGGAAAAGGATCTACAGCTGTGCCTTGGTTCCATGTGGTATCAGTTCCAGGACCTGCCACGGACACCAAAATCTGTGGGTGCTCAAGTCCCGCATATAAAACAATGCAGTATCTGTATATGACCTGTGCGCATCCTCCTATATACTTTATATCATCTCTAGATTACTTATAATGCATAATACAAAGCAAATGCTGGGTAAATAGTTGTTATTCAAGAATAATAACAAGAATGAAAAGTTTGTACGTGTTCACTTCAAACAGTTTTTTAAAAAAATGTTTTCAATCCGGGGTTGGCTAAATCCATGGATGCAGAACCCGTGGATACAGGAGGTCAAATATACTACACAAAGGTTAATCAACCAGTAAAATATTACAAGGTATTTGAAGTAGAAAAATATAGCCTATCATAAAAAGGGAAATGAATCGATAGCAACAGGGTTAGGTATGAGATAGATGATAACATTTGTATGCAAGGACATTCAATCAGTTACTCTAGCTATATGAGATATGGTAAAGAAGGTAGAGAAAAGCAGGAGCCAGGGAAGGAGTCAGATACAAAACATAATAAAGACCCCAAATGGATTTATAGAGACTAAAAAGTCTATAATTTAATATGAGAATGCATGGGGTTAACAATTAGAAAGTATAGGAAAAAACTGTTAGTAAACTTGAAGACATAACAGTAGACATTCTACCAATTAAAATATCAAGACTAATAATGATAAAGATAAGTAATAATAATAAACAGAACATGCTGTTGTGGAACACTCCCAGTATCACATATACATATAAGTAGTCTCTGAAGAGGAAGGTAAAAAGATATTTGAAGAATCATGTTCAGTTTTCTAAATTTGATGAAAAACCATATGCTCTCATACCTAAGAAGCTTAACAATCCCAAGTACAAGAACCATGTATAAAATTCTGTTCAAAAACATAATAACCAAGTTGCTTACACTAATGATCAATAGAAGATCTTATAAGTAGCCAAGAAGAAAGGTAAACAGAGGAACAAAGAAAACTGACAGCAAACTTCTTTTAAAAATAATGCAAGCCGGATAACAGTGAAGTTCATTTTCAAAGTACAAGAGCGTATCTCTGAGCTAGAATTGTGTACCAAGCAGAAATATCTTATATAAACAGAGACAATAGACATGCCAATGTTAGTGTAATTCATTATCATTAGACCTTCTTAGGTATATTATACAAGAAATTTTAAAAGAATTTTTTCAAACAAAAGGAAAATGATACCAGATAGAACTATAAATTGTACAAAAGCATCAAGAACAACGAAAATAATAAATATCTGAGTACTTATAGTTTTTAATCTTTTAAATCCTCTTTAAGACATAACTAATCATTTAAAGCAAAGAGAATGTCATTGTGGGATTTAGATACAAGTAGAAATAAAATATTTGACCAGAGATTAGTGGTGAGGAAATGGCAATATGGTGCTATAAGTTTTTGGTACCACGCATGAAGAATTGCCATATGTTTTAAAGATAGTATCAGATAAGTATTACTATAAATGCTATAAAATTCTTTTATTAAAACAATATAGAAAACCAATAAATAGTGATAGGAGAGGATCAACAGTTGCCTAGAGATGTGAGAGGAGGACTTAGGGATGGACAAATGAGTTGCAAACTGTCAGAAAAGTGTTGGAGTTGATGGATAATATTCAGTATCTTGGTTAATGGCAATTGGTCTAAGGAAGTTGGTATTTTTTTTTAGGTTTATATACATTTCAAATATCATCTAAGTGTGCACTTTCAATATGTGCTATTTACTATTTATTATATGACAATTATAATCAATAATCAAGCTATTAAAAAGTGAAATAAAACAAAAATTGAGTTTTAGGTGGTGCCTTGAGTTTCAGAAGGGTAGGGTGCCAGTCCCATATGCCAGAGGTGGCGGATTCAAGCCCAGCCCCTGCCAAAAACTGCAAAAAAAAATTAAGTTTAAATGGTCAGGGAAATAATTAAATCATTCTTCATTTGAGTAATTTGGAAGAGTTAGTTCCCTCTTTTAAAAATGTTCCAAAATTGGGCGGCACCTGTGGCTCAAAGGAGTAGGGTGCCGGCCCCATATGCCGGAGGTGGTGGGTTCAAACCTATCCCTGGCCAAAAAACAAAATAAAAAATAAAAGCTGTAACCCAATTATAACCCAAGAAGAAGGGGAAAGGCAAGAGGGAGGGGAGGGGAGGGAGGAGGTTGGATAATAAAAAAAAAAAGAGAAAAAAAATAAAAATGTTCCCAAATTGAGCATGCACTGTGTGTCAGGCCCTTTGTATCAGAAGCGCCATATGGAGGCTCTTCTTCATATGTGTGACATTCCTATATCATGAAAGTATAATTGTTATCTTCATTCCATAAACTGGAAAACAGAGGTTGGAGAGGCTCTGTAAGTTACTCAGAGTAATAAGGCTAGTTATATACAAAGGACCAGCATTCTAACCTGGCCATTGATTTCCAGATCCATACACTTTACTCCCTACATTATCCTCCTAATACCAGTATCTTGCTCTAATATTATAAGCAATTCTAGGACAAAAAATGAATCCTGGTCTCATGTGCATCTCACACTTCCTTCTTTTCCCTCCTATAATCTCACCCACACTGAACTGATTTTAAGGCCTGTACCAAAACGCAAAGTGTCTGTGGCAGCATTTCATCTCTCTGACATGGTTTCACCCTCGCTACAAAGATTGCACTGACCCTTTCCAGAACAACTGCTGGAAGATGCACTAGTTTCTTCAGGTCTAAGATCTCTTCAAGCCTGAGAGTAACCCTTGTGATGCTAAACCCTATGGAAACTTTGAAAAATTCTCCACCTCTTCTTCCCCCCCCCGCTAGCCACTATTGTCACTTCACAATTTTGAATAGCCACGATGCTTATCATTGGAATATAAGGTACCTATTCTCAGGCCAGTGTCTGAGCTCAGCCCCTCCACCCAATAAGGAACCCATCCATTTATTTTGGAGTATCTGACTCTCATCCTTTCTTTTTTACTGAAATCAAACTCTATTTCCTTCATGGATCTTATTCTGGATCTTCTAAACCACCCTCGTATCCTCCTTTTCTGAATGCTTTTGATGTTTATAGTTAGCATTTAACATTAAACTCTTGTTTCCTGATGTTAGGTAGGCCTCACAGATTATAAAACACATTCAGAGCAAGGCATACCCCTCCTTTTGCATAAACTAGAAGTCTAAGGCAGTTGGTATGTCAGGAAGCACATTTTTGAATCATATAATACACAGTATATTTTACCTCGTGAATTGTTTCTTTGCATAGCTTTGAAGACAATGTAAAATAATTTTATTTGTAGTTACTTATGTCAGCATCGTTCTGATCACTTTGGGATGAATATGATTAAGGTGAAGGAGCTACTCAGTTATAGGATTCATTTCCATACGTGAACACAAGGCATAGATAGTGTGCTTGTGTTCACATACCGCTGTGTCACAAATATTGTATTTCATCTTTGTGTGAAGTATACTAACTCATAGTTTTCCTTAGTATATTTCTGAATCTTATAGGACTTTAGATTTGTTATTTCTGGCAGTAGTTCCCATTGCACTGGACCGTTGATAGAATAAGTCCAAAGACTTGGCTAAATGGGCCAACATCCTTCACAGAAACTTAAGAACTTTTTAATTTGTCTTTAAAACATATAAGTCATTTATTCAGCAAACAACGAGTTTCTGCTCTTTTGCAAACTCTAAAAGATCTTGGGAACACAATGTAAATGAGACACAGTCTCTGTAATTAAGGAAGTTATAGCCTGTACTTGTGAAATAGATGAGAACAGAAGTGATAGAATTGCAGCATGAAGCAGGCTGTGAAAGAAGGGATCCAAAGTGCAATCCCAGAGGAGAGCTGTTTACTGCAACCTCAGGTGGAAATCTGAGCAATCCAGATGGAAATACAGAATCCCATGTCAAAATCTGTATATAGTCACTTACAATGTTACAAAGTAATATCAATTTAAGCCTATTTTTGGAAATTTTTACCTGAAATTTCTATTACTTTCAATTTTAAACTAATACTTCTCGGTCATAGATCACCTGCTAGGTTATTAGCAGCCTTCTAGATGCTATCGCTGCAGCATCTTAGTCTTCGAGAAGTACAAATATTCTTGTGGACCACTTTTCAAATTTGAGTTTGGTGGTGAGAGTTTGGTCTGACAAAATGAACCAGTGATCAGTATACATTACATTATGTTTGGTCAAAATTGATATGTGATCATGATGTTGAGGTTTATATTTTTTCTTGCTTTGTAAATTGATTTTTATCAACATTTAAAATGCAACATGTAAAATATTTTTAGAAGTAAAACAATCTCAAGTGAGAAATTATTTCTCACCTCAATAGGTAAGATTCGATGTCACAATCATTTTTATTGTGTATTTATTGTCCTTGAAATGTCCCTTCTCTTTCTTTCATCTTTCTAAGAGCTCATTTAATAGCACTGGAATTATTCCCAGATTTTAAAATAAGAGGCACAAAGCTAGCTCTCCCAAGATAATGTCTTCTGATGTAATTGAACCAGTAGAAGAATGTTGGGACTTACTGAGTCAAAACTCCAAACCAATCTAAGTTTATAGTATATATAACTCCCAGGAAAGAATCCAAAGATGCTAACGAGTTTTTTTATATTGCAAATGTTTCACACAAATAGAGTGATTTAAATGACAGTTTGCCTCAGAAAACTTTCCTTTTATTTGGTTTATGTGAAGTCTAGTGCTTTTACTAATTAAAAAAAAATACAAACAAATTTTAAAAAAGGATGAAAGTCTAGTGCTTCTACTAATTGAAAAAAATACAAACAAAAAAAAATAATCAAAAGATCCTAATATTGAATCAACGTCTCTAAAAGTTTTCCTAAGGGAGAACACAACAATAACAGCTACACACACACACACACACACACACACATACATATGCATTATTCTTAGGTTAATTTTCTGAACTGTTGATATACTTGATTTTATGTTCAAACAATAGAGAACAAATGTCACCCTTGATTCCAGGGAGCTTCTTTAAGGTGTACAATTCTGTTCAGGAAACTAAACTCACTAAAGCAAATTTTATTGTTATTCATACATAGTAACTTGGAAAGTTAAGGAAAATTAGCCTCATCAAAAAGAAAAGCTGAAATAAATATGAATGCTAAATATTAGAAAGGCAATTCAGCCAAATTATTCTGTCATTGCATTATAAATAGTAATCCATGCACTTCATGAAAGTAAAGAATTTCTTATTATTAATGATTTATAATAAGCAAATGGGAGTCTACATGACTATATTCTTTGGTATTGTTCTTATAACTATAAATAAATATATTCAAACTAAGAAACTCCATTGAGATGTTTATCAAAACTGAGATTGAAAGGGTCCTTGAAATTATTTTTTTAAATGTCTTAATTCAGAGATACAGTGCAACATGGAAACCACTCTGATCCTCATCTGCTTGGCTTTATTTACAGAACAAAGATTGGCTCATTGGAAGTTAATGACACCGAATCTCTGTGCCACTTTAAGATTGTGGAGGCATAAAGATAGTCTAGATCACCATTGTGGTGTTCCAAATGTGTTCCTTAAAAATTTGGATTTGCAGGGACCATCTGGAACTCACAGAACTAAATATATACACACACACACATACATGTGTATATATATGTATAAGTAGTAGTATATATAACTATGAATATATAATGAATACATATATGTGTGTTCAAATCAACCAAGATTATATATATCATATATATATATATACGTATATGATCCATGCTTGGAATAATGTTTCCTTCACTTACTTGTAATGCTGAATTAGGAGCCTGAAGTTTCAAATTACAGCATAAAACAAAAAGGGAGGGAATTTAAGTGAAGAAAGTGTTTAAAAATACTAGCCTATCATTTTATTAGGTATAGAGGGATTGATGATTATCATAGTCTGATTTCTTGATCAGCAGCATAAAGAATAAAACTGTGCTCTCTGGAGGCACTCAGCAGGTTTTCCAATCTTGATTGACTGATGTTTCCTATGGATGGCCTTTCCTATGATTCGTACATGAAATTATGCTAATGAAAGCCAGTCATTAAAGGGAAAGTGCAATTATAAAATCATTCAAGTAATCCAAGATAGGAAGGAAGGATGATAAAAGCTACAGAAGAGGGAGGCTACGTAACATAAGAGGGTAGGTATAAATCCACACGTTTTGGTAATTATATTAAACGTAACTGTAATAAATGTTTCAATTAAAATACAGAGTTTTCAGGCTAGAGTTAAAGTTTTTAAACCAAATTATGAGTTGTGTACAAAAAACACATATAAATATACTGACAAAAAATACTAAATATGATTTGAGGGCAAAAGAAATACTTTGAAAATTATAACCAAAAGACAGGTTGTGAAGCCATAATATCCGGCACATTATAATATAATGCAGAAAAAGTACTAGAGATAAGAGACATTCCTAATGATGAACAGTCACTGGGAAAGTATAACCAATTAAAATTTGAATACACCCAGGCTTATAGCCACAAAATGTAGAAAGCAAAATGCTGACTATCTATGGGAAGAAATAATCAACTCTGCAGTTTTAGTGGGAGATTAAATTAGTCTCTTTCAATATTTGATAGAGCAACAGGGAAAAGTCAACCCAATATAAGCATATATAAGAAAAGTAGGTTAGTACCAGTGAATAGAATTCCCGTAGAAATTTTTGATGCAGAAATAATATCTACAAAAAATAAAGTATTTTATCACTTATACCAGATTATAGTATGTTCTTCTATTCCAAGTTTTGGGAGGAAATCGTTAAAACTCAACATGTTTATCATACATTAAACATCAGTGCCTAGTGTGGAGTAGCTATGCATCTCTCAGTAATATTAGTCAACAAGGCCTGAAAATGAATTCTTTTGCGATCTTGCCTCCTCTATCTTTTGCACACCCCAGTTCACTCTGAGAACACTGTGTTCAACTTCCTTTCATTCTGTTAATATTAGTAACTTGACAGAGTTAGATGCATTAGTTTAGCACAGTCTTTAATAATAGAAATTTGTTATTCCTTCCCTCATTGCCTCTTAAGGCAAAATTCCATCAATGATGGACTACTCCATTTTCTAGTTTTCAACTTTATTACTTTCTAGCCAAGACTTAATCAAGATTTAAGGTCACTGAATAGAGAGTCCACCTGGCCCTTGAGGGAGTGAGAGAAGGATGAATGACTTGGGAAGATTCTTATCACTGCCATTGAGACTATAGAAAATAAAATAAGAACTAGCTGTTTTATGACTTTATTTTAACATTTCAATGGTCTGGTTGGCTTATAATTTGGAAAAATCAGCCCAGCTAGGGCCAGTCAATGCAATTACAAGCAAAAAGCAAAACCTGATTGTTTTTCCATTCATGAAAATGTTAAGAAAATTAAGTCTTTTCCCTTTTGTCCAAGTACTGGCTGTAATTATAGATAGCACGGATTCTTGGTTATATAAAATATGGAAGTGCTTTTACTATGCTGCTAACTATATAGTTGTTTATTAAAGGATTATAGGAAAGCTGTGGGTTAATGGGTACAGTTTTAAAAAATAATGTGTGTGTGCGAGTGGGGGGGAGAGTTACTGCCTAATACCGCTGCTTTTTTATTATTAGTTTGAAAGCACAGCCAAGGGGTAACACAAGCTACCTCAGGCCCCATTCTAATATGAATTTAGCACAAGTTGTTCTATCTATCACCACATGATCTTTGTTAAAGAACAAGGAAATACTTAATGCTATAGTTTAAAAGCTGTTGAGATTACTAGGTATTTTGCTATAACATTGTTCAGAATGTTCCCAGCCTGCGAAAAACATGAACTCTTGACTTACATGAGAGTAAGTTTAGAAACAGAACGGAAAGATGAGAACAGAATTGGAGAATAGATGTCAAAAAAATAGACCTGTGAATCAGAAATCCAAACTGAACATTTAGAGCTGGAAGAAAAGTCAAAAGAACATTAACGATGTTGTAGTCCATGCCACTAACGTTGCCGTGATCTTAGCGATCATTATGACCAACTTTACATCAGTGTGCTGTAACACGGAGCATGCAGAACTCCATGGAGTATCATCAGAAAACAAGGTGCCTTCCACAGTCCCTTTAACTTGATTTAATGGGCTTTTGGTTTTCCCTGGATGAACAATGAAGCAGGCTTTCCTAACTTTTCTAGTTCATTTTAAGCATTTGCTTCAATCCACACAACATAGTCTCAGTTTAGTAACCAATTGCTTAGGTGTGTTTAACAGTGGTAACTTAATCTTGCTTACAAGTTCAAATTTACTCACAACTTGTTTACGGTAAATGACGATCTGAAGAAGGAGAAAGGGTTTCTATCTCCCTAGCCCATTTCCACCACATGCTTCTATTCCTCCTTACTTGTAATGTCAATTATAGTTTCTGGGAAGTGGGAGGATGGAGAAAAAATGGAAGCAGGACATTTCTAATGATTGGCAGTTTTGTGAACATCTAGCATCCTCTGAACTTGGTAGGTGTTGTAAGCTCTTTATCAGAAAACTCTCCATCACTTTGATTTCTCACCTGAGGTTCCTTAAGTGTTGAGTTCATCTCCATTCTCATTTTCCTTTTTGATTCTTTTCACAGGTGCTAGGTATCTGCCATGATATCCAGCTTCTTTTCTACTGAGAACTTGGATATTTTCAAAGACATCCAGTTTTGGCTTTTGTTGTGCATTATGTGCCAAAGGAAATTCTTATGCTTTCACTACCCTAAAAATCCTGAAACACTTGCTGCGTGCTGGCCAATTCTCAGAAATAAGGTTTCCTCTTCACCAACATAGTAACTTACCAATCGCTTAGTCTGCCTTCGGATTTTTTTGGTTGTGTGTCATTCATTAGTCTTTGGTGTCCCATGAACTGGATTGGAGCCATATAGGATGCCCTGAGAGTTCCCAATTAATGCCTACTGTCTTAGACTTGAGGTGAAGAGCATAACCTCCTACAACCCTTCTATGTAAATATTGAGATAGGCCTCACACCAGTATCCCTCTGCCAACATTATACTCCGATTTCTAACTTGAAGCCTTTTATCTTCTTGAAGATGAAAAGTTTAAAAGCCACAAATGGTTTATAAACACTTCTGGAATCATGGCTTTTCACATGTCTGTGGAATGTAGTAGATTTTGCCATGGCACCACAGTGACACATTCCGTTTTACATTGTGTCACATTAGTGCTGATGTTATTGTTCAAATAAAGAGATCACTTGGTTATAACTGATTTCATTTGAGAGATCATTATTGAGCAAATATATTAGGTTTATCTCAAGTTTGGCTAGAAAGTCAATGAACAAAAATATCTAGGGTACTGTGGCATTTTCTTACCCTATTTAGTCATAGCAGTGGTCTGAAAAATAAAGAATAACACGTTGGATTTTAGTAAGATTTTTAATTACAGAACTTATGGTTAACTTATTCAATATTACCATTGCTTTTCATAGACTGAATGAAGAGTTAGAGGTAGGCTAAGTGAAGGACATTATCTTGAAGAAATAAAGGAGTGCTGGTAAACTTGGAAGCACTAAATCCCCAGGACATTTTTGCCCCTAAAGAGTTGCCCGTGTTGTGTCTCGTGTTTTCTGGGGTTTGCATGCGTAGAGCAGCAGCATCAAATTCAGGATGAGTTTTCACAGTGATTAGTGCATGAAATTAGGTTCTTTTGCCAAGTATAGTTTTGTTCTTTAGATGGCAGGAATATCACACTCTAATTGAGTCCCTGAGTAATACTATGTTCAGAACTTCTTATAAGTTTATTAATGTATTTTCCAGAAAAGCTTGGTAGAAAAGTGTCCGGATCATTCTTTTCGTCACAAGAGAAACTAATAAAGAAAACTGCTGACAGTAAAAACTGCAGGGCTGAGTCCAAAAAACCCTGGATTTTCCACTGCATGGAAGTGTCATCTCACAAGATATTTAATTTCCTTGGACTTCATATTTCTTGTTTTCTAACATGTTTAATAATCCTTCCGAGCCTGCCTCGCAGATTACAAAATAAGCACCATTCACAAAAGTGCTTTGCAATTTTTTTTAAAAAAAGGTTAAATTATTTTTGTTCAATTATTGTCACCATCGTTGCTATCACCATTTTTGGACTTTGTTACTTAAATCTTAATGTGGGATATTTACATCTTCTTGTACAAATTTTGAAACAAGATGGATGCAGTTCAAAAAAATAATTTAAATTTCTTGAAATTGCTAACTTCAGACTAGCTGTGACTACATAACTACTGACTTTTTCACATATACGTTTTATTTCTTCCAATATTATATTGACATTGGGGGAGGTACGAGAGATCAAAACTTGCCAAATTTATAATGTTTGCATTACAGATGCAACTCCTATCGTTTTTGATGGGGCCACTAAAATCAGTAATTCTCATTCTTTAAAGGTTGTCACGTCAAAAGTCACTCATCTGTGGCTGAAGATACAAGTGTATTTTTGCTTGAGTAGAGGGACTACTAGATGCACAGGTCACTCCTATCTGCTTTGACAGGAAACTCAATGCATTGAAAGGATGACTTTATCTAGAGAGCAAGTTACCTAAAGCACATATTTTTTTAAAAAAGTGAAAAATCAACAACACTCAATAAAGCAGGCAAGTTAGTACATTTCCTCTAGTTTTCAGTGTCTCTATTGAAAACAGCTGTAACGTTAGATCCAATCCCAAATGTGCAAACAGTGCCAAAACCTCAAAACCACCAAAAGTATAAAATCATGTCCCATTTAATTGAGGCTGGATGAAAAATGATAGTAAAATATTGTTTGAGGTTTCAGAACAGAGCTTTGCTCAAGCCAGGAGGAAAAATAATCTCCAGATGTTCAGATGGTGCACACATTTCCTTTTCCAATGTCTTCATGTGGCCTTCGAGTTAATTGTTTATAGCAGTTCTAACTAGAAAAAGACTAACATTTTATTTTAGAGGCTTTTCTCAAAGACGGATGGTTGGATATATAAATCATACTTTTTCTCCCTTAAACTTTGACTCTCATAGGATTGAAAGGATGTAACTTCTTGGAACCACAAAATGAAACCGATTTTAAACCAAGGTTAACTTGCTGTCTGGCTAAAGAACACCTCTAGCTGCCTATCATAGCCACCAGCTGGGGGGTGGTCTAATTAGGCATGAGATGATATCTTTATTTTCTCTCATGAGAAAAAATAAAATATCTCAATTATTTCATTTGAGACAATTATATCTAAGTACATAGCCCACATCCTCTCCCCCTTACAGTGAATACTCAACCAGATTCCACTTTATAGAGTCTATGATGTTCTTGGTTTATAAGTGATCTGAGTTGAGAATGAGTTAGTATGGTTGAATGAACAGTATAGTTGCTTTAAATTATTAAGTGCATAAGGTATTTAGTATTTTTATAAATAATTTGACTATTATCACTGTGTATAAGTCAATTTACTTTTTTTTATATATCCTCTTGGGATCATAAAGACAGATACTGTCAAAAAATATAAGATAAACTAACATATTACTTTTAATGAAGATACCATTTTTCCTAGAATTTTTCTTTCGTTGGGATGAAAGTTGACAGTAAGGAGCAAAGTTTAAAAGGCATGATGCTTTGGGGTGGTGACTGTGGCTCAAAGGAGTAGAATGCTGGCCCCATGTGGGTCATGGATTCAAACCCAGCCCTGGCCAAAAATTGTAAAAAAAAAAAAAAAAAAGAAAAGAAAGAAAGAAAGGCATGATGCTTCTGTTGTTCTCACCTTTCAGAAGGTATTATTGTTCAAAATATCCCACGAATATTAGTACCTATTTATAAATATATTATGTGTTATGGAGTATTCATTGTTAATGGTTTTTTAATTAAATCATATTTTCTCTGAAATAGCTTCGCTCATACTTGATTTTAGCTTTCAAAAACTTACTGAAAACTCTAATTTTAATTTTTAATATTTTTTAATTAGGAAAAACTCTTCTAATTTTAAATAGATTTATTCATTTATTTCTTGGAAGGGTGGCCCTCTGAAGTAATCATCATTTCTTGGAGAAAATTCAACTACCTTTCTTTTCCATTTGTTTTCCCCAGGGACATGGACTGCAAGAAAAATTTGAATTAATACATTCTAGTTTTATCAGTTTATATCACCACCACAAAAAATTATAATAAACTTAGCAACTTAAACAATACAAACACATTCTCTTACTATTATGGAAGTCAGAGTGTAAAATAGGACTTAATGAACTAAAATAAAAATGTACCAATGGCTGAGTTCCTTTCTAAAAGAGCTTGAAAGAATTTATTTCCTTAATTTTTCTAACGTTTTGAGGTACATGTATTCCTTGGCTATAGCCCCCCTCATTTTTTTTTTTCAGTTTTTGGCCAGGGCCAGGTTTGAACCTGCCACCTCCAGTATTTGGGTAGCCCCCCTCTTTTTTTTTTTTTTTCAGTTTTTGGCCTGGATCAGGTTGGAACCTGCCAACTCTGGTATATGGGGCCAGCACCCTACTCCTTTTAGCCACAGCAATCTTCAAAGGGTAATAAAAAATGTAGAGATAATTTAAAAAAAAACCAATAAAATGATTGAAAATGAAAATGAAAGCACTGAAATAAAGGGAAGAGATTAGACTGCAACTAGAAGAATGAAATAAAAACTGTACAAAGTACTGAGATAGAGCTGAACAGGTATTAGAGTGACCTTGATTCTAGCACTGAGTGGCGGTAACTTTGGCCATTTAATTAGCCTTCATTAATATTGTAAGAATAAAGTACAGAAATACTAGATACCAAAGCTCTAGAAGACTTAAATGGCGGAAGAAAACTCGCTTAATGGCAAAGGACAGAGCACAGGGAAAGGAGAGAAATAATGGAGTTGTTTTTTAAGGAGATGGAGAAGGAATGGAATGTAGGGACTAGGTTGAAGGATAAACCAAATGTCTACATTGCGTGTACCTCCTTAAGTAAACCCATAATGTCATTCCAATAAAGGTTAGACTGAGATAACATGAAAAAGGTCAAATTAGGGTAAAAAAGGCTCTGTGATCCTCTAAGTTCTCCAGAGTGTCATTGGCTTTTGTCACTTCCAAAACCCCTGCTAAGAAAGAATACAGACCTCAGGAATGCCTGTCAAGCACAGTACTTTATTATTAAGTTTCCACAGCTTGATTAGCTTCCTAAATTTACTATATTATTAGGGGGCATAGTGTGCAGTGGTGTGAAGGTGAACCTTTGAATTGATGTTCTTCCCTATGGCAATGACAATCTGTCAGGAGACTCATTGTCACTTGGTTTCCTGTACAGCTGGGCTCTCATTTAAATGAAAATGCCACTACAATTGTAGCTTATCCCAAAAGGCAGGTGATTTAGTCTAATCAATATCTAGACTATGGTCAGGTAAAACTATGTAGTTATTTTTTTTTTCCTTTTTCCCATGAGAAATCATTATAGCACAGAAATCAGCATGAATACTCAGTGTATTTTCATAATTGGCCTCATAGAGAACTCCATGCAATTTTCCATTAGTAATTTATGCCAGGAAAACTATTGCTCATGTTGAGAACATATGATATCTTTCATAGGGCATTAACAAAAATGGAGCGCACTGGATTGTTTTTTGGGGGGTGGGGGGAGGAGTTCTTACAGAAAACCCCAAACTAAGCAAAACACTAAATTACTACCATTTTTGGTCTTTGGTAAGATTTTGTTTTTAAAATTCACATGACAATTTTCAGTAAAAAAATAATGTACAATTATATATACAACATAGGTATAATTTTAAAAAGATACTTAGAAAAGAACTATGAGGAATCAGCAAAATGCTCATAGTGGGTGTGCTTGAATGATCTGATATTAGACGTGTTTTTCTTCTGTGAATTTTATTCTTAAGTTTATTTTTCTTTTAATATGTAAAAAGGATTAATTCCATATGACTTAAAATTTCTCTTTTCACCATTTATTTACTTTTGTGTGTGTATTTTTTGATTCTTTAGAAATTGGCAAAAAGTAAATTACATTGTACAATATGCAGAATGCTTTATCATGTAAATATCTTTGTATTGAACAAGAATGGATCATTTTGTTTTAATGCTTTTTCTTTAAGTTGGTTATACTTTTAAAGAATAGCACATTGTCGTTGAGGATTCTGAGCAAGAAAATAATTAAGAACAAGTAAATGGACAGAAGCCAAGTTATCAAAAACATAAAATTCCAGCAGAAGAATCTCTGAGTGTTAGGTAACCAAGCCTGTGGTATTTGTTATATTCATAAGTCTTAAAGAAAAGCAAAATGTGACTATAGGGAAGCTTCATGGGGAATCATGGTATTGACATCAAAGTGCTGTGATTTGTGATTTTAGGAAAGGGGGATTAAACCCTTCCTGTTCTAAACTAGATAGCCCCTCTTCTGGCTTGCTCTTCCAACCAAGAAATGTGTGTGTGTGCATGTGTGTGTGCACCCTCACACATGCGTGTGCCTGGATGTGATAAGAAGAGAAGACACAGGAAGGGAAGGGGGGGGAAGAGATGAGATGGACAAGGGAGGGAAAGACATAAGAGATATTCTTGTAGCCTTGCACTGAGTGGAATTGAAGAGCCATATAATTATTTCAGGAATAAAAGGAAGGGGGTTGTTGATCTGAACACTGAAGGAAAAAAATAGTGTAAAAATGAACTTCTTTGGCTTCCTTCTTCTATAGCTTTCATTTTTTTAAAAAATAATCTATCAGTGTTCTAGAAATTTATTTTAGATGCAATATGATACCTGCAAAGTATGTAAAATAGTTGAGTGTAGGGGAAATACTCTTAATAAACTAAGTCAGATTGGATTTTCATATGACTATGAAAGTTTTGGTATTGAATAGGATGTTGATTTTGTCTTCCCGTGTATTACATGTTATTTCTGTGTGATGCTATTGTAGATTTAAAGAGCACTTCATGAACATCCTTGTTCAAGATAATAATTAAAAAAAACATTGACTAGGAAAGCATTTTAATGATTTGCATCTGAGATTTAGGTTTAGGCCAATCTTAGTCATCAGTCAATACTTTGATCAGTTGCTGATATGTCTGACTATACAATCATCCTCCCTAGGTATACTTCATAGCTGTTATAACATCATTGACTTCTTACTGGGTTTCTAGTGTTTTACCAAAAGAATATCTCTAACACTGTGGTAATAGAAAGGTGGTGGAGACATGATTTCTTCCCTTGAGAAAACTGTACCCTACCTAACGAGATGCTAATATATCGAATAATATGTTTTATTTGGTAAAGATCATATGACAGGATATGATGGGAAGAAATTCAGAGCTATTGATGATTAGAATGATAGGAAACCTCAATCATTGTACTTGAGCCAGGAAAGGAGATAATTGAGTTGAGTTTTGAAGACTGGGTGGCTTTGAGTAAATAAAAATAAAAGAGTGAAAATTCCAGAAACAGGAATGTACTGGCAAAAGGTTGAAATAGTTGAGGATATGACATAATAAAAATATGTCATAAAAACTGTTTACAAGATCAGTTAGCAAAAAAATAGCCAGTTTTTGGATTGTTTTCTTAAACATAAATATATATATATATATTTATTTATATATAAAACCATAAATACCCCCCCCACACACACGCTGTTCCTGTGCTATGCTGCCTTTCCTCCATTGACTTTGAAAAGAAAGGAGGTGCTCAACATATGTGGCACTTGGGGACATTACTTTAGGTGTGTAATGCAAAATAAATTATAAGAGGAAGCCCTTAAGGACTCTGGCAATGATTCACACACGAAGGAGTAGCTTTCAGCCATTTATTTGATCACCATCTGTCCTTCTTACCAGAATATTATTATTAAGATCCATAGGCAACCTCCTCATTCATCCATCTTTATTTAGGTATTTGGACAAGTGTAACATTTTCCATATTGGCATAATATATCTAGAAATGTGGACATTTTACATTGTCAAAAGCCACTTCTAAGACCTGACTATTAATATGGGAAACAAACTGGCCTCTGGATAATAGGTCCATCTTTTAACTGGGATCACTTTGGCTTAGTTTCCTAGTTAATAAAGATTAAGCTGCTGTCTTGAATATAGCCACTGTCCTTTGGTCATTTACAGCCCTGGAGAGCATTCTATTATTCATTTCTTGAGTGGAAAATCTTACAAGGAAGTTTTCTTAGCCCTTTGAACTAATCATTTACTAGGAACTTTTGAAAAATAGTGGTACTGGAGTTTGACAGACCTCAAAAATATTATTGATTACGATAAGCACCGGGAAAAACATAAGTATTGCAAAGAAGACAAACCTTGAATTCAAGATCAAATTTTATCTCTATACATTATATATTTATATCAAAATATTGCATATATCCCTTAAATATATACAACTATTGTGTATAAATAATGTTAAAGGCCATATAAGTTACAAAAAATTTTGAGAAAATAACGTAATTTAAACTTTTTACATTCAGTTAAATGAAGATAACAGAAATTCCATGCTTAATCCCTAAATTTGTAACCCCCTTTGAAAATTTTAAACCCAAAAAGTATTTACCCAAATAATAAGCAATGTTACATTAAGAATAAAAACCTCATACAAAGCTCTCCCAATATGCAGAGATACACACCTTGCTCAACCTCTCTTGGTTCTTCAAAATGACGTTATTAATTTTGCAAATATACTATCTTGAATCATATTATCATTTAAAGCTAGATGAAGATTTGGAATAGTCATATAAAAGTTCTTTGAATCTGATTTTTAAGACTTTTGCATTTTCTACAATATAATGTAATTTTATTCCTTTTGGCTATATTAATTCTTTTGTTCACAGCATTCTGCAAATCTATATAAGAGAAATCATGTTCTAAAATTATTGGAAAACTGTTTCTGAAGGGAATAAATAAATACACATTACCTAAGGCATCAGAGAAGGTACAAATCTAAGTAGAAAGAATCTTTTACTCTCTAAGAAATAAAATAAATTCTACCTTCTGATAGATTTTTTAAAAACTAAAATAATGCTTTTTAGAGAACAGTGCTGCAATTTCAAACTTTGGTTTGAAAACTCAAATTCAAGATCATCTGAAACTACCCAATGCTACTGCTATCATCATTTGCCTAAGTTTTACATTATTAGGCTATCTGTTTTGATACTCATTTCTTTATTCATACCAATCTCACTTATTTCCATTTCAAGGTGAAAGTGTATTTAATGTAGGGAACTGGGAGCAATGTATTTGTTAAAATAACCGATTTTTTGCATATAGTAAAAGCAACTTTGTAAAATAGCTGATTGCAACAGAAGTGAAATCAATTACTTCTATATTGATTAAGATATCCCTGGAATGTTCTAGGCACATTTGTAGCTAAAAATTATAAGCTCAACACAGTTCTATGACTAGTTCCAGGAAAACAACCAGAGTTGAAAATGCTTCAAACTTGTTTTTTTGTACGGGGTCTTGGATTCATAGCTCCTGAAATCATACTATTATGCATTCATTTGATTTATAAAGCATGGATTTAAATGATGACTGTTAATAGAATAACTACTTTTGACAAATAATCTGTTATATGTAATACACACATTGGGTTTAAACTGTGAATTTCTTTTATTTTCTTTTCTGAAATAATGACACCCATTTACTCATTCATCACTGTGTGATTACATAAACCATATCCTATGGAAAGCAGAGTAAGTTTACTAGACCAGTCTTTCCTCCATCATTTTATTATAATTAAGGAAAACTTACTGGCTGATGAGTAATAGGGATTTACTAGCTCATTGCATCACATGAAGACTTCAAAAATCAAAATAATAATTTGTATATAAATCAAAAAACACTGAGACTTTGTTTTTTTTTAATCCTATGTTTTCTACAGTATTCTTTATAATTTACTATCCAAGTGTTGATTTTATGTTCATAAATATATACAACTTACCTAGAAGACCAAGTGGAAAGGGTATCAAAGGTCACTAACTGGTAATTTATAAGGCATTAAACTCCGTTGATAGATCAAGCCTGTGGTGAATATTGGCAGCTGTCAAAGCTCTGTATTAATGCTAGAATTTATATGTGGTTTCTGATTATCCAAGATAAAGCTTTTTTTGGTCCTTTTAAACAACAGAAAGATAACCATCAGTTATCAAAATCTACCTAGGTGACCATTCCAATTCTATATGTAACTCTAAATATTTGATAAATTGATAGTCCCGAATTATCTATAATTTTAAAAAATTAAATTAAATGGCTAGGATTATAGGAACTAGAAAGTTTCTAATATGACATTGATATCATACATGCACATCTTTGAATTATGGGGGGGATTCATACATATTTAATATTATCTTCCCCATCATTTAGATAAACTAAGTAGTGATAGGACAGTAAAATCTCCTCAGACTGGTCTTATTTTCCTTTAATGAGAAAACATTTTATAGTTTTATAATTAATTTTCCATTTAATTTTTAATAGAATTGGAGACCAAGAACAAAATAGTCTCACTGGAATTTTACAACTTTATTTGATACTCCCAAATCAATGATCTTAGTTTGTAGGAGACTGAGCAGCAGGTTTATATAGAAGCAGCCACCAGCTCTTGAAGAAGGCACTGGGAGTGAAACAATCTCCTAGCCAGCATGGAGACAAGCCCTCAAGTAGCTGCCTGCTGCCTGCAGTAGCTCTTTAGCAAGCTAGTGTTATACTTTGTAACATTTGTAGGGCAATAGGATGGGAATTGAGCCCAGGCAGAAAGAGCACTTAGCAACCATTAAACATGTGATCCTAGCATGTGGTCCCTACTCTTGTGGCATGAAACTTTAATAAAAGGCCAAGAGAGAGGTTTCTTGAGGCTCTTGGAGGACAGATGGAAAGCCCACCTCTTGTAGGCATGTACCTTCAGTCTGTGTTCTGGCTGTTTTTATTTGTGCAGTGTTGGGGTGCCCACAGCAGGCACCAACATAATGGCAACAAGGATGGGATAGAGGATGCACATCAACATTAGTTTATGATCATCTGTTTCTTTAAATGTTAGTTTTATATATTTTAAGGGCTGATATGCAAGTTACATTTGTACCTGTATCTATGTGGTTTTCTCCCTCCTATTTTTTTCTTTTAATCAATTATTGGTTTTCTCATCAGATTCTTGTATTAAATGTGGTAGTTAAGAGCATAAGCTTGTAGCTAGAAAGCTTGGATTTAAATTTCTTCTCTGTCAATTACTAATCATGCAGTTTTAGGCAACATATTTAATCATAGACTAAATAAAACTAATCATATGTTCTCATATGTTCTTGTGTAGATTAAATTGTTCAGTACATGTAATAAGTCAAAAGAGAGCCTAGTGCAAAGTAATCATTTTTATTACTGTTATTATCTCTATTATTTTTATCATGGGTAAAAATGTACATGTGGATGATCAGTTAGGGAACTTTCTATCTGATCAGTTTATCAGGGACACATATTCCAATAAGCTAATTATTTGGCATAGTCTCACCTGCAAGTCCTGGTATCTTGGCTCCAGGGGTCTAAAAAGAGTTTATCAAAAGCAGAGGCAGGAATGTGAGAGAGTGGCCCCGGTTGAGGAAAAGGGTGGGGTTGGTGACTTTGTGGTTGACCAGAGGGATGGGAGCTGTTTCTTCCCCATTCTAGAAGGTGAATTCATGAAGCTTTTTGGGAAAGAAGGGGTTTGACACACAGACTTCATTCAGCACCTAGGAGTAACACATTTTAAGGGGTAAGGTGACAAAGAGGCTTTCAGAGAAGCAATGGAAAATCTGAGACATGTAGCAACCCAGGGCTTCAGGGGCTAGGAGTAGAGGTGATACAGCTCAAGCTGAGCTGGAAGACCTGCCAGCTCCGCTCTGTTGGTTTTGATGTGGTATCCGGCAGAGGTACCAGCTGGCTGGAGGGTAGGCAAGGGGGACTCCGCACTGGAGGCTCCAATAGCCAGAGGAGCCAGACAACTTCTGGGGAGACACCGGTGCCTTGGTGTCTCCTTCCACTGCACTTATGACTGAATGGGGGAACCCCCATTTCCTATGCCTAGATCAATTTCATGTAAGTTTCCTAGGCCTCAATTCCGCAGCTGGACTGTGTCAGTTCATTAATACATCCATTCACCTTGCTCTGGCAGAAAGTACTGTGTCCATTCATTTCCTGTCCTCATATAACTACGAGGAACCCATGCGACTATATATACCCCTGGACAAAGAGTCCAGAGAGAGTGTGCCCCCCACACTTGGTTTTTTTCTCTCCGCCAGGAGCTTTGGTGTTTTTGTATTCTTTTCTTTTCTGGTGTTTTTGTATTCTTTTCTTTTCTGTAAATAAATCTGTCTTACCGCTGATCTATGGTCCATGTATTCTCCAAATCACCAAGACCAAGAACCCACTGAAGACTAAATTCCAGGATCAGAGGTATTAGTATTAATGGAATATGAAATGAGAGGTATCTTCTCTTTGCCATCAGAAAAGGGATAATTGCCCCCAATATCAGTGATTGGCAGAATGTCCGTAAGTGTCTGGCAGCTAACACACTTGACTTTGAGGTGAAGTGCACCAAAGTAGAGGCTTTTTATGTGATTCAGGCTCTAAATTGTCATGGGGCCTGGGAATGGCCCATTTTTAGCTCCTGGATAGGGCAAGCACCTTACCTCAATACCAATTAAGGTGGTAGGCTATTTGTAATGAGGGAAAGGTTGAGAGTTTTTAGTTACTTTACTTTGCCATATTCACCTTTTCTTGTGTGGGGTATTTGCTAGACCTTGAATTTCAGGATATACTCAATGGGCCTGACTTGCTAGCAGGCAGTGACTATGTAGGCACACGGTGACCGATTCACTCTTAGTGCCATCATACACTCCTCTTTTCAGAGCAGATGCAAGACGTCATGACAGTGTCCACACTGCTCGGGGCCCTCCTCTGGCTTCCTTCCACAGCACTGAGGAGATTTTACAGTCCTTCCATACCCACCTCTCTCCTCTTTTGTGGAGTGAGCCCACCCTCTCTCCACGTGCCCTACTCTCTTGGTGTTCTCCTGCCAGGATCTACAGTTAACCCACCACTGATTAACAAAGTAGTGTGCTCCACAGGGAAGGTAATCTTTTTATAGGCTACATCTACTTTTATGTAGCTTTAGGCCAGGAGAGTGATGAAAAGTATAAATTAAACATCTTCAGCTCCTTGTCCTTTCGTATACACAAAACAAGCTGAATGAGAAAAAGAAAACACACTGAGTATTTTAAAAGATGGTAATTTGAGATTTAAAACATGAGAACTGTGTATAATTCAGCAAATTAATGGATAGAGAAAACAAATGGAAAAGCTCATTCAAACCTCCAAAGTATCTCATCCCCCTCACCTCCCCTATCCTGCCCTATACGGATATGTAAATCCCCCAAATAGGTGAAGCAAATCGTTGAAAAGATGTTTTTACTACTAAGGGATTTGAAGGCAGCTTACAGGTGATTGTCCCACGTCCCAAAGTCATTACTATTTTAGTCTCTTCCTAAAAATAATTCATCATTACTGTCTTTCTGCAAATAATATACCTTGATTCAAAGAAAGAAAGAAAAAGGAAAAAACCCTCAATTTTCCACAGACTGGAGGTTGTATGTCTGGGAAGCATTGTCCTCCAAGGACTGTCTGTTTTAAAATATTACTCAAAGAAGTCGTGACGCAAAGGATATAGACCATCTCAGGCTTGGCATGGCAAGGATAAGGGAAGGAAAATATGTTCCACCTGTTTCCAAAGGGAACTCTAGGCACCTTTTAAACTTTGTCTTCTCTTAAAATCCTAAATTAAGATACCAAAATATCAGCATTTCATTGTGCTAGGACTTTTACCAAAATTATTGTACTTTTTAATCAATGTTCTAATTGCAATGTTCCATGGGTTTTGAGTGCTCTTCCCCAACTCTGTTTTTCCCTTTAAACTTTGTAATTTTGCTGAGCTGAGGGCTTTTAGAAATATGTGTATAGCATTGGAACAGAAATGTCTGTTCTCAGTTTTTCTAAGCTGCATGAGCTTTTATTAAGTGAAGGAGAGGCACTGCGGCTTTGAGGGATTCTTTTATACTCCAAACTGTAATATTAAATTTGAGTGGCAAAATTTAATAATGTTTAGTTCTACTCAGTGAGAGATTTATAGTGGCAACACAACAGCCAAATACTTTTCATGTCAATCAGTCCTTTTAAAATTTGAATGCCCGGCCTCATTATAGAGAGAACTTTATTGCAGTTAAAACATCTGAATTTTTTTCCTGAGGAATTTGCAGAGGACGAGGGTGGAAAACTAGGTCTCACCAATTAAATATTCCATATTTTTTTTCTTCTAACCCTTACCTGAGTGTGAAATTAACAACAAAAAAAAATCAGTATATAAAATCTGAGCAAAAAATGTGGCTGGGAAATAGGACTGATTCTGGTAAGACCAATCCCAGTCCTTCATTTGAACACATTTTCTTAAGAAGAAAATGGACAAAAGAAGAAAACGAGGTTAGTAATTACTTCTTAAATTAGGTTCCTGGTGACCTTGTGCAAATTCTCCTGTAATTCTGAGTAAAAAGACGTACTATTCCATAGCCCACAGTAGACAGCAATAATTATAGAAGTAATAATGGAAGAAAAAAAATAGCCTCAAGTTGTTGACTCCAGATGTTCTCCTGAAATGAATCCGAAATTGAGTACTCCAGACCTCTCCTAACAATAGCTTTTAAGTTAAACGTGGATTGGTGATCAAAGGGTACAGCTTGCTCAGTGAGATGGTGTGAAATAAGGAAATTTTAATATCTGCCCAATTCAAAAACACATTAAAAAAAAAAAAAGCATGAACAATCAAAACTGTAATTTTTTCTTTTAATTTTTAACCGTGATTTAGTTTTTAACAATGATCCTCATAGGTGGAGGCTGCTTGTTTTCATAAAAGTAAATTTCAGCCAATCTGACATATTATGTTTTTGTATAGGTTTATATCAGTTGAAGCAATAATGATGCAATGATATGTGCAATTGGAAAGTTATGAAGCAGCCATCCTTCAGGAATCTGGATAAATTTAGATGTAGTAGCATGGAGTGTTTTAATAGTGGGTCTCAATTTAGAGAAAATAGTTTGAATTTTGGCTCTGTTGCTTATTAATTATGCAAGTTTGGACATTAACTTCACTAAGCTTCAGTTTTCTCGGATATGACCAAGTACTAATCTCATGTTTGTGTTTTACCCTTGAATTTAACAATGCCTATAAAGTCACTACTTCTTACTCAATTTTAGATCTTGTTAGAGATGGGAGTAACCTATTAACTGGTGTAGCCAGATAACCTATTGATAAGCTAAATCACATCTTGTTTTTAACCACCTTAGAACATTTCTCAATCCACACCCAAGAAGCGTAACCTTGTCTTGTTGTTCTTGAGAAGTGAACTAATCTTTCCTCAAGAGAGTTAATTACCATTTTTATGTTTGTGGGTTGGAAGAGAGCCATGAGTGTCAGTGTTGCTGTTGACCTGAAGTCTTAGACATTTTGTTTCAATGCTCATGAAAATATTGAGGCAGAATTGTTACAGAGAGATGGGAATCAGTAGATTTTGTTATGGGAACTAAGGGCTGAATGCCCAGAAAAGTCTGGAAGTCAGGGGAAAATCGTGAGGCCCTGGGAAAAGCAGTTCAGAGACCTGAGCCACATATTAAGATGATTCTATGAAGGGTGTGTGCTATCCAGAGAGCTAGTGAATGGGTATATAGAAAAAGTGCTAGATCCATGGAAGTTTTCAAGGAATCGCGCTAGATTGAAAAGACAATTTGGCTCTTTCTCCCAGGCAAAACTCCTCAGGATAATGTCAAAATTTATTTGCCTTCCATTATCTAACCCTAACTGAGGGGATACCTAAAATGAAATTAGAAACGTGATTTGTAACTTGTACATTCTTCATACAAGTGGTGGGGTAGGGGGGAGTTTATACATCTTCAGCCTTTGGGTGCCACATAACTTGACCCCTGGATGAGAATACCTTGCTGAATATTTCACCTCCAGTTTAAATTCACCTTTGGACTCCTGGTGGGGGAGAGTAGGGAGGGGAACGTCTGTACTTGTGTCTCTCAAGGTCAGTGTGGAGAGTGTTTTAGGTAATCCCATGTTGGGAAGAGCATAGAATATACATTGTCATTGTGATCACCTCGATATATTTTAAAATCTGTACAACTGTTTGATCTTCTAAACACATATGAGGGGAGTTTGATCAAAAGGTTTTTGTATTTATACTCACAGGAAAAATTCGGCTATATGAATTTTGAAAATAAAAGTGTTTTTTACCTTAAGATAATGAACATTGTTCAATATTATTTAAGATATTTTGAGATAATTGTTATTTGTTTTCATTCTACCCTGGGTTCTATTAGATAAGTGGTGGTATCATTAAGAACCACCAAATAAAGAAGCTCTGAAGGAGGGAAAAGAAAAGTAAATTAAAAAGGAAAAGATGGGGAGTAAATAGGTGTAATCCCTATGCAGAAATTAGAGACAGATCTCCTATAAAATTAAAAATAATTTTTTTTATCTCTCTTCTTAGGTATACCAATTCTTTCCATGGCATCTGATCTAGTTTAAAAAAGAGTTTTTAGAAATAACATCTTTACAGGTACTGTTATAATTTCATAATTTAGCATGAAGAGAAGGTTGGCAAAGCTGAGAGAATTTAAGTTTTAATTTCTTTAGAAATATTGGACAGCATATTGCTTGGGTATAGGAAACAGTGTCCTTACTAAAAATTAGAGATTTTATCCTATTCAGTTTTCAGAGAGAATGAAGATTTTAAAAGAAACCTCCCAAGAAGTTGAGCTTATAGAGTTTCCAGAAATTTGTACCAATTGTTTCTTATATTCAGGGTTTTATATTCATTATAAGAGTTAGACGTGACTTTATTCTGAAAGGGAAGTGTACATCATTATTCCAACTTCTCAAATCAGAGTTACATTGTGGACAAACAGTGTATACACATAAGCCCATGTAATAATGCTTTATACAAGCAAATAAGGCCTATAATTCTTTTAGTAATTTTTAAAATATTTCATTTTAGAGCAAAAAGGATTAGTTTTCACAGACAAGAGATTAAATATGAGACCAAAGTAAATTTATGAAGTCTTAGCCACTAAATGGATTTGAAATTTCCATGGTTATCTGTCTGTGTGCAGTTAATACTTCATATAGCTGGCCCTGGGGAAGTATAAAGCATATTTAACAAATACCTGGAGTATTATTAAAGAAATCAGTGGTATCACTGAGTTGAACATTGTATTTTCTATTCTATCATTAATATTCTACTCAGATTTACTGGCTATTTATCTGGGGAAAAATCTTCAAAAAGAACTATTGTTCACTATGTACTTTTGCATACTTCATTCCTTTTAATTTTCAATATGACCATCTTCAGTTTATTTTGTTAAAGGTCAGAAAGATTAAAAACCACTCAGATAGTCAGTACCAGAACCAGAAATAGAAAATTAGAAACAAGCCCTAAAACTCCATAGCTGTGGTTTTATTTTTTCATTTGAGGTAGCCATTGCTCCATGCTGAGGGAAGAGGAGAGAGGTATAGCTATAGAGACCCTTGCCTGAGTTTGCCTGTCTGTTGAACTACTTCCTCAGGTTTCATTTTTCTCGCCTCCAAAAGAAGATCAGAATAGTATGTAGCCTATAAAAATGTATAGGTAATTAAGTAAAGTAATGCAGAAAGCACTTATCAGAGTGTGATATATGTTGCGTATCGACTTTACATTATATCTTACTGTGTGGTATTATAGATAGCATATATTAAACATTCAATAAATTAGCTATATCATATCAGAATATATGATATGTCATAAATATATAAAATATTATATATGGGGTAACATATCAATTGCACATATTTATGATATATGAAGTATATAAATAATATTTATATAATATATTCCATTAAAATAAACATACCAAGACTTACAACCAATAATTCAGACATACAGATAAAATAGAAATTATTTTAGGGGGAATCTATAAATGATTGAATCTCGGTTAAATTATATTCCTGTTTTTACATTTATCAGTGTTTCAAGAACCTTTACCTTTCCTCTTTTTCTTTCCCTAGATGTGGTCAGTGTTTATAGAAAGAGGGGTTCTGGGTATTACTCATTTAACTACAAGACAGGGAACAGGGATTTGGGTGTTTGTCCAGGATATACTCTGGTCCTCTGGTCAATGAGCACTGTCCCTTGTGTGGTTGCTGTTTGTTTTATGGATTTTATAGTATGTGTATAAGAATGTGGCTGATGTGAGGAAAGTGAAGCTATTTTAGTTTAGGTAGAGTGTTCATTAAAATTAAGAAATGGAGACTCTTTTTCAGTTAGGATATAAAAGGTCATAGGACTTTATTACTCCCACCCTGATGATAAGAACAAGCCAACCCAAGTCAAATGCATATGGTATTTTCAAACACAGCAGAGACTGAGGAAGCAAAACTAAATGAACTAAAATTACTGAAAGTAATGAGTGATTTATAGGAAAGAAAACATCCAAGTCAGTTTTTCTCTGTGCACGTCAGCAGGAAGAGGAGAAACAACCCATTGTAGATAGGGATGAAGAGGAACCAGTCAACCTTTCAATGGCCATCTGCTACTGGCATGATGGATCACAACTCTGAGGAACCCTAAGGACAGAGCAAGCCTGCATTCACTTGTCTTCACTTTCCTATGGATCTTCAAAGGATGAAGTAGGATACAGCACTAAAAGATGGACTCATGTCTGAATTGCTGAGGGAGAGTTCCTGTGAGGTTTGTGTAGTATAAGACCTTCATTACTTGCAAGACAGTGGCTGCCTCAGGCTGGAGTTAGGCCAGGAGAATAAATTTTCTACTTAGAAGGTTGGTAAGAGAAGATAAACTGCCCCCTGAAGGTCACCAAGGGAAGGCAGACTCTACTAAAGACTGAATGCATATTCAGGTGCTGAGGGGAGTCTTCCAAAGTGGCTTCATTAGGTGCAGTGCAACAGACATCCAGGGTCAGGAGGGCTTTTGGGCAGCCAGGGAACTCCCAAGGGGCAGAAAACTGGTGGTGCAACTGACAGGCTGTGAAGCTGAGTTAGGTCTTCTAATTCTCAGAAAACTGGTAACTAGGCTGTAAAAGATAAAAAGATATGTGGAGTCCTGAGATCACAAGACAATAAAATTATGATTGCTATTATCACTTTAATTACACATTTTACTATAAATCCTAAGCAAGAAGAAGTGAAAAGCAGATAACTTAAATAGAAAAATGTAATTATGTTCCTATTCACAGATAATGTAATTGTTTTGTAGACTACCATCCATATCATAAAAAAGCAAACAAAAACGGCTACCAAAAAAACCCTTAAAATGATAATGAAACAAGTAAGAAAATCACAAAGGTCAAAGCAGTAGTTTCCTGTGCTTGGCTAATATTGGTTGACAAGAGTTGATTTTTAAATGTTTAGAAATTTTATATATAGATTATAAAACAAATTAATTTTAAACACATTTAACAAATTATAGTAAAAACAAAGGCAATAAATACTCAAAATGATTATTTCCCAATAATTTTTATCACATTTTTATCTACATTTATAGTCTTGACAGTATTTATATCTATAATGTCTGTATGATAGAAATACGTGTACTATAGTAAGGTGTGCTACTATACATATCTATCTTCTTCACTTGGAGGTCAATGATGCCCACGGGTAGCTTCAAATCTGTCACTGTATTTATATCGTGAAAATCGGGAAACCCTACAAACTATGGCTCCCTTTTTCTCAAAAGTCTAGTTATTAGACTCTACGAGCACAATACAGGCACAAAATACAAAACTGATTAATTTCTATATACCAGAAAAAGTATAGCTAGAAATGAGTTTTTAATGTACAATATCAGATGCTTAGGTATAAAATATGAAATATTTGTATGATCTCTGTAATAGAATACAAATAGAAAAATAAAAAAAGTTGCAAGGAAAAAATATTGATATACATTAAATAAATGTAAAGAAATGAATTATAGAATTGTACAAGGATTATGTCTCAATATTAAGATTTCCATTACCCCCAAGTTTATGTATTGATTCAACACAATCTCAAGCAAAATCACAGCTGTTTTAAAATGACATTGACTATTTTTTTCTAAAAAGCATACTGAAATGCAAAGGCCTAAAAAGCGAAAACAGTATTTTTAAAAGATGAAAAATGTTGGAGAATTTATGCTAACTTTGACATTTATATACAGCTACAGTAATGGACACACTGTGATCTCGTATAATTATGGATAGACAAATAGATGGAATATGGAGTCCAGCAGTACATTCACACCTACATGATTAACTGATTTTGGCCAAGGTTCAATCAATTCAAAGGAGTAAGAGAATCTTTCCAATAAATGGTGCCATAAAATCTAAATATCCACATGGAGAGAAAATGAACTTTGTTCCCTACCTCATTCTATATACACTTTCTTATGAGCCAACAACCTCACTATGGCTATATATCTAAAGGAAATGCACTCAGTATGTCAAAGAGATGGCTGCACTTCCAGGTCTGTTGCAGCACTATTCACAATGGCCAAGATACAGAATCAACCTAGGTAAGCAACAGGGATGAATGGATTAAAAAATATGTGTGTGTACATAGTGAATAACCTGTTCATCAAAATACACCATTAAGAAAAAGATGGGGAAAAATCATGCACTGGGATAAATTGCAATATGTGTATTAGTATCTTAAAAAACAACTTGCATCCTGAGTATTATATGAACAACAAAAAGACAACATAATTTAACAAGTGGCAGAAGACTGAGTTCAGCAAAGAAGATAAATGGATGGTCAATAAGCTCATGACAAGGTGATCAGCATTAATCATCAGGATAATACAGATAAAAACCTGCAACATAAGGTCTTTTCAACTAGAAGATGTAACATTTAAAAAAGTGACAATGTCTGAGAATGGCAAAGATGAGAAACAAAGCTGTCATACACTATTGATCTGAATACAAAATTGTATAACTGTTTTGGTGAACCCTAGCAATTTAAAGATAAATGGACAACTACTGTCCATTTTTTAATTACAATTTGACCATTGAAGCACAAAAGTACTCATCATTAATACATGAACAAATAAGCACCAGCATTTTAGTAAAATTTTATTTATAAAAACAGGTAGTCAAATGTATTTGATCCATAGATACTAATTTGCTGTATATTGATATATATACTAGTTGCATAAATACAACTCTCAGAGAGAAATGAACATATTAGTATATTAAGACTTGTATGCTTTCATCTATAACAGCTTTTTACATAAGATATAAAATTGAAACAATTCAAATGTCTATCAACTAGATAAATGGATAGATGAATTTTGTTATTTTTATACTGAAATACCATTCAATAATATAAAAGAATGAAATAGTAATGCATGTAACAAATGTTGATGAACTTAGAGTTAAAAACTAAGAAAAAAACAAGAACTAAAACAAAACACTAACAATGTCAAATTAAGATGAATAGCTGTCAACACAAACACAGGATGTAGAGTGACTGGAACCATGGTGTGTTACTGGTTAAGAGTGGAAAATTTGTTCCAGTATTTAAATAATAAAAAAAAAAACCACTTGAGACATTTTCCATAAAGTCTGCAACAAAGAGAGTAGATGTTATAAAGGTTAGATACACACTTACTTTTATAAAGTACTGCCAATTTTTTCTGATGTAGATGTAGCATTTCATACTCATATCAGCACCTACTCTATGACTTAGTAATCCTACTTTCAGAGAAATAATACTGTCAGGGAAACCACATTCCTAAGAGAAGTCCTATTCACTCAAGATAAATAAAAATATGTGTCCACAATAAGACTTATAAAAAATGGTCATAGCAAATGAATTTATAATAACCAAAAGCTATAAACAGACCAGTGTCCTTCAACAGAGAAAATGGAAATAAATTTTTTGATATATTCATATAGTGGACTACTACTCAGCAATTCAAAGAAACACACAAATTGTTGATGTGTATAATTCAAATGAATTTCCAAATCATCTCATTGGGCAAAAGAGGCAGAAACAAAAGAATACTACAAAAGCCAAAGTATAGAAAGAAACAAAGAAACAAATTTATGATAATAGAAATCAGAAACGGTTGTCTCTTCTAAACTGAGTATATTGACTAGATTTCAGAAAAGACATTTTAAATCTTGTTTTGGTAGTGGTAGAGTGTTATATAAAAGATATCAAAACTCTCAAAATTGAACCTAAAACCAGTGATTTCATGTTATTGCATGTAAATTATACATCTCTCCTGTTTTTCAATAAACAAAGAGAAAATGCCAACAATGACACGATCTATAACTTGTATAATGTTCCAATTTATCTCAAATAGCTGACTTAGGCAATAGCTGTACTGTGTATGTTGCCATGGCTAAGGACATCCTTTTTCTATTTTTGATATTAGTATATTTTATGGCATTAAATGTCCTTACATGTTGTCCACATTTGTCTAGGTATTAGAACAAAAGTCACCTAAATGCATTAAATTACCTTATTATTTATGCTATAATCTGAGGTTTACAAAACACCTCTATTTATTTTCTCATTTAATCCTTAGTATACCTGTGAGGTATTAACATACTCATTTGGGGCTTAAGAAGTTAAATGGGGGCTCCCTAATTCTTCTGTTCAATAGACAGCTGCATGTTCTTGTGCAGCACCAGCTGCATCCCCAAGGCACCATGGTGAAAATGAAGGTCGGAATAAATGGCTTTAACTGTATTGGTCACAAGGGCTGCTTTTAACTCTGGCAAAGTCAATATTGTCGCCACCAATGACCCCTTCATTGACCTCAACTCCATAGTCTACATGTTCCAGTATGATTCCACCCATGGCAAATTTTATGGCATAGTCAAGACTGAGAATGGGAAGCTTGTCATCAATGGACATCCCACAACCATCTCCTAGGAGTAAGATCCCATCAAAATCAAATGGGGCGAGGTAGGCACTGAGTACATTGTAGAGTCCACTGGCATATTCATCACCATGGTGAAGGCTAGAGCTCACCTACAGGGGGGTGCCAAAAGGTTCATTGTCTTTGCTCCTTCTGTTCATGTCCCCATGTTTGTGATGGGTGTAAACCATGAGAAATACAAAAACAACCTCACTATTGTTAGAATGCCTCCTGCACCAACTGTTTAGCCCCCTTGGGCAAGGTCATCCATGACAACTTGGGTATCAGGAAGGGACTTATGACCAAAGTTCATGCCATCACTGTAAGGAGAATGGGGACCGAAGACCCCATTCTTGGCAAGGGAAAATGCTCCCAGAAAAGGGGAAAAACAGAGAAATAAGCTGAACAAGGCAGAATAAAAACAGTTTAACTATCTTACTTTTAAGATAATGTTTGAATTACTTGTTTGGGCAGTTTCTGCTTTTACTGGAAAGCCTTGCCTGTGAGATATACAGCTTGGAAATATGCCTGCTGCATCTATAAACACTCTGAAGAACATTGGTCATAGCAGAAGCTTCATGCAAGGCCTGGGAAGGAGCATTAACCAGGCCGACACCTGCCCAGTGAACAGTAAAAACAAATACCCATTGCGGGGATTTGTATAATGGCCAGGGCAGAGATTAAGGAAACAGCTCTTTGATATGGAGTCCTGCCTATGGGTAGGAGGGCTGGTATCCAAACCATGGAGGGAAATATCTCCAGGTGGAGATAAGGGGAAAATTACCCCTTTCCACCAGTTCTTCAGAGGAGAAATGATGCCACTGTGTCTGCTCCACAGAGAAACAGGAGAGGACTAACATCCCCAAGAGATCTCTGTGTGTGACCACAAACAGGAGGCTGCTCCCACACAAGGCTCAGGTTCCAGATTTCTCAAGGCTACCCAGACCCTTAAAGTTAATGATTATAGATAGAACAAGAACTTGTTTACTCAGAGAAACTAATGATGTTTTTACTCCCTCAGCTTATCCCCTTGGCTAAATAAGAAAACAGCCTTCCATAAAAGCTGGGTAGAACAAGCACTCAGGGCCACTCATTGAAGCCCCATAAGCTAGCAGTGGACCCTGTGCCCTCTCTTTAAAACTTTATTCTGTGTGTCCTCTTTATCTCTCATTGCTTTTACTTTCATTTTTTTCTCAGTCAGTTGCTGCTGTTTTCTACAGGTCTTAAAGGACCTTGCTCCCAGGGTACAACCCCGGTAGTCACTGCCACCCAGAAGACTGTGGATGGTCCCTCTGGGAAGATGTGGTATGATGACTGTGGGGCTCTCCAGAACATCATCCATGCCTTGACTGATACAGCCGGTACAGAGGTTGTGGGCAAGGTCATCACTGAGCTGAATGGGAAGCTCGCTGGCATGGCTTTCCATGTCCCCAATGCCATTGTGTTGGTCATGGACCTTACTTGTCATCTGCAGAAGGCTGCCAAATATGATGATATAAATAAGGTGATGAAGCAGGCAGTAGAGGGCCCCCCAATGGCATTCTGGGCTACACTGAGTACCAGGTCATCTCCTCATACTTCAACAGTGACACCATTCTTCCACCTTTGATGCTAGGGCTGGCATTGCTCTTAATTACCACTTTGTCAAACTCATTGCCTGGTATGACAATGAATTTGGCTACACTAACAGGGTGGTGGACCTTATGGCCCACATGGCCTCCAAGGAATAAGAGCTTGTGGACCACCAGCCCCAGTCAGAGCATGAAAGGAAGAGAGAGGCCCTTAGCTGCTGGGGTTCCCCTGCCTACTCAACCCCCCAATTCACTGAGAACCTCCCCTCAACACAGTTTCCACACCAGACCCCCGAAGAACAGGAGGGGCTCCCTAGGTGACACCTTGTCACTGTGTCATGTAACATTAATAAAGTTCCTTCTATCTGGCCAAAAAAAGAAAGAAATTAAATGTGGAAATAAGTTGAGGGAATTCCCCAAGACCCCAAAGTTAGTGAGTAGCAGAAGTAGAACTGGGACTTTATTTTTGTCTCGGTCAGTTTAGGCTACTGTAATAGCACACCATAGACCAGATGGTTTAAACAACAGAAATCTATTCCTAGTAGTTCTATAAGCTGGGATGTCCAAGATTAAGGTGCTGGCAGATCTGTTGTCTGGTGAGGGTACTCTTCCTGTTTGCAGGTGTATGCACAATGTGGAGAGAAAGAAAGATTATTTTTCTCAAGTTTCTTCTTATATAGGCACTAATTCCATTGATGAGGGCCCTACCCTTAGGATCCTATTACTTACCGAAGGCTCCAACTCCAAATACCAGCACATTGAGGATATAGGCTTTAATGCATGCATTTTGAAAACATGTACACAATTCATAGCCACTTTGGATTCTAAATCTTTGCTGATGTGACTTGTAAAGTACATGTTCTTTATGACTTTAGCTGTCACAGATCACATCTTGAATTTATTCAACTACTAAACTATATGTAACTATATTTCTCTGATAAAATTGTGTATAGTTTTTCTTGCTCATCTTCCAATAATATTTGTCAGCCTCGTTCAAAAAGGAACAGAATATAAAGATCATAAAAATGTTATGTCATGAAGGAAAAATGGAATTGCAAAAGGGTTCCACATAGGAGGGAAGATATGCTGTGCAATGATGTGTGTAAAGAGCCGTAACTAGGCTTGGTGCCCATAGCTCAGTGAGCAGGGCACCAGCCACATTCAACAAGGCTGGTGGGGTCAAGCCTGGTCCAGGCCTGCTAAACAACAATTACAACTCCAACCAAAAAATAGCTGGGCATTGTGGTGGGCACCTGTAGTCCCAGCTACTCAGGAAGCTGAGGCAAGAGAATCATTTAATTTAAGCCCATGAGTTTGAGGTTGTTGTGAGCTGTGATGCCACAGCACTCTACCAAGGGTGACATAGTTTGACTCTGTCTCCAAAAAAAAAAAAAAGCCATAACTAAAATAAAACTTATTACAAGGATTCATAATATGAGAGAATGATGTTTGCAATTTATACATTTAGATTCTCAAATTGGTGGCATAAATCAAATCATCATTAGAAGTCTACATCTCAAAGTTAGCCAACAGGAGTCAATCTTAACTACTTTATAGTATATATAACTTAAGAGATAGAGTGATGATAGTTCTATTTCTCTTCTAATGCAAAAAATTATATAAAGAAATGCCAACCTTAGGTTGTAACTTTTAACAGAAATGACAGACAGGTTTCTGCTTGCATGCCAACCCCCAGTTGCTTAGTGGTGGCTGCCTGGATTACCATCGTACTTCATGTGCTTCCATGCAGGGTCATTAAAGGAAATTTCCACTCTGTGAAGTCAGCTTTAGGAGGGCAGCCTCCCCTTTTCTTTATTGTTTCTGTGCTTCCCAGTAGTCACATATCACCAAGGGCCAAACAATTGCAGGTCAAGTGTTTTATGTGTCAAAAAAATGAGAGAATATGTCAGGATAGACCATGTGCGTATATCTGTAGTGACAGATAAGTGCAGCATCAAGCCACCTCCAGTTTAGGTCAAGATCGCCTTGGATTCTCTTATTATCGTGACTGTTACACAGAGGCATCTTTTTTTCATTATCAGAAAATAGTTTATTCATTGTCCTAGACACCTCTGTCTGCTCATCCAAGAAACTTTTCTTAGTTATATCTTACCTCTGTTTTCTGTATAACCAAATAATGTTGAGAACACTGCCTTGGATTTGTATGTTATTTTATAATTTGTGCAACATTTTAAATTCTTTCCTCCTATCCAATATATTACATTTTTTAGAATGTTGGTAAATATTATTCTAATTTCTTATCTGAAGAAAGAAAAAAAGACCAAATGTACAAATAATCAAAGAAACAGCTTTCTTTTCTAAATTCAGAGTACCCCTGCATCTTAGTTACCTGTATTTCAAATCTTTAATGGTTATCCCAGAAGCTCATGCACAGACATAAAACATGCCAACATAGTTTGTGAAAAGTAGACTAACACAGCTACTGAGGAAGAAGCTTGAATACAATAGCTATTCTGATAGCCTTCACGGCTATGTAGAATACAGGAAATCTTATGTCAGACAACCAACTAAAGTATGAAACTGCACTGAATATTAAAGAAATAATTTAAAAGATTTTTCTACTCCTTAGATTAAATATTTATTCTGGGGTGATTTGCAAAACCCCAAAATGAAGGATATGCTTCCTACATTGAATCCTGAACTACAGCTTCTCTCTTCTGTTTAAATAAACCCAATGAGCTCCACAAGGACGTGCTGCAATGCCATGGTAATTTGGGGGTAATTGTGTCAGTGGAAAAAGGAAAATCAGTGATATTTTTTTCCACTCATGGTAAACCATTTTTCGATCCTAATATTTTTCAGATGTGTTTGTGGGGAGAAGATGTTTTCTCCATACAGTTTGTTTCTGACCATCTTTCCTTTTTAAAGAATAGGAGACGAACAATATGATATAGAAATTAAAGTTGAATCCTCTTTTCCATGTTTATTCTTTTGACATTAGAGAGAATAAAATATATAACATTTCGGGATTTTTTTCAGAGAACTAAATGATATGCTGATTGGGAAATTAAGATGTAGTTATGATGTGAAAATGTTCTTAACATAGGATCCAGATTCAAATAGTCACTATCAAATCTGCCAGGGTCTGTGAATAATTTTTAGGAAATTGGAAATAATCAGAATTACATGAAAAATTTATTTGTGGATGTTCTTTGGTAATGTTTCATCTTCGAGTGGTGATTTTTCTAGGGTATCTATGTTTCCCTAAGTAACATAAGTAGGTGTCATCATTTTCACTTCAGATGAAGACACTAAAGGCAAATGAGGAATTATTTTAACTGGACTCTTGGACACAGAATCCGATTTTCTTGATTTCAATCCTCTGCCCTTTCCACTACACTAGACATATTCTCAAAACTACTGAATCTGAATTCTATTTGAATGTGTGCTTTTTATAATTTCAAAGACACAGAAGAAAGCCGGAGTTATCAATGACATATTTATATGTAGGTTTTAATGTTTTTGATCACTTCCTTCCAGTCTTATGTCTTATTTGAACAATGGACTAAGTAAGCAGAGCCAGCCTTTAAACCCAGACAGCCAGTGCTCACTTGCCAGATGTTTCTGAGTGCAAATCTGTCTTCTACTAGAATGCAATCATGTATGGTGAGTGGTCCGAAAGGACTTTAATTCAGAAGCTATTTATTGAATTTGTATTTTGAACATTTTATTAGGCACAGGGAGTGAAAAGAAATCTAGCCTCTTCTAGCTTCTCACTTGAGTAGACAGAGATATTATCATATTTGATGACAGAAACTAAGTCTCATTTGTGGTTTAGAGCAGAGTCTGGTGGATGGCTTGATGTAAGGTTGAGTGACCAATTGGGATAATGTTGTGATAATCCAGGCAATAGTAATGAGTAATAGGGAGAGGAAGGGCAGTGGAGATGGGGTGGATTTGGCAGATATTTAAATATTATAACAAGAAGTCATTGATCACTGTTGTACTGATCGATCATGAGCATGCAGGAAAGTGATAGCTTGAGGAGAGTGCCTGGGTTTCTTCGTGAGTAACCAGGGGGATGATGATGATGTCATAAGGAACTTAGTAGAGAGTGATGCTTCTTTTGTTGAGGATTATTACTTCAAACGTGGAGTAATTTAGTTACCTTGCTCAAACGATAATGTGGAAACATAAGTTTTATGGAAAGTTTGAAGGCTTTTTGTTTGTTTGTTCACTTGCTTTTTGAACTATGGGATGATGGTCATTTTGAGCTATAATAATGCATGGCACAGACATTTTTCACAGTTGAGGCCAGATTTAACCAGCGTTTCCATTGGATGAACTCTGTCCTCTCACCAAGGGTGAAATTTCCATGCCTGTCATGTTGCACTGAGTCATAGAGCCAGTCAACTGGCAAAAGTTTGTTCTATTTACCCAGAGCATTTGTAGCTTGAAATCAATTTGTTTATTTAATTCAGTGACTGCTGAGCATGTGAGGGATAAGAGGTGAAGGGGATCTCCATGCCCTGGATGATGGGCTGGAAACTTGGCACTCCTGCATTCTGCCCTCAGTGTAGCTCTCTGCATGTTGCCTGAGCAACTGCAGGACATTCGCCACTTTTATGTTTCTTACTGTGAAATAAGGGCAGCTGCAGCAGCCCAGCGCTGTGTGAGCACATCCACTCCCTAAGGGGAGGATGCTAGCAATGTTTCAGTATCTTAGCAGTAAGGGGCTAGAAGGCTCGAGTAAAAGACATCACATATATTTCAGCCAAAATCACCCCTTTGGCTTAAATGATCTGTTTTCAGTATATTTTGATGTCTTTTTAAAATACGTTTTGTTTTAGGGGGAAAAGCACAAATAATGATTTTTGTAGCTCCATGCCTTGCTGCTGTGACATTTATTTTTAGTTCTCACCATCACACTAAAAGGTAAGCAGTGAGGGTCACATGCTCATTGTAAAGACAAGGACTGAAACAAGCACCAATTTCAAGGACTGGCCCAAGATCACTGTATAGTTGGCAGCATAGACCTCAACAAAGGAAAGGCCTGACAAAACAGCATTAAAAATAAGACCTGGGTGATTTTTCACCTGAGGGACATTTGACAATATGTGGAAGCGTTTGTCAAAGGCTGAGGGTGTGGTGCTATTGGCATAGAGTTGGTAACTGACAGGCATGATACTCAATGTTGGACGTTTTCCAAAAGGGTGTCAAGGGTTCTGGAGAGTAACGGGTGGAAGTTAAGACCAAGAGAGATCCAGGAAAGATAACTGGTACTGGGCACCTTTGCTAAGGCATCATGAGGTATACAAACATACAAGACATTGTTCTAGCATCAAAGGAAACATACACACAGAGAGAACAGGAACTGTGACAATCTACAAGAGAATAACACAGTTTAAAGTATACATATGATTTCTTATAGTTAAATTGGAAAATAGTTTCATAGACATATTATTTGGCTCTTGAATTGGGCCTTAAAACTATAAATTTGTGTCTGAACACATGATTAAACAAAGAAGAGAAAAAAATTGTGTGTTTGTGGCCTGCATTGAGAGTTTTTAACCCACACGCTGCTTCCTGTTCCACCCATCCATCCAGTACTTAAGCTGTTACGCAATGACCCTTTCCTCTCAGCGGGCAACTCCTGCTCACCTTGTCACTGCCCTCAAAGTTCAAACTCCTTTACGGCAGAGAAACTGTCTTTTTCACTGTTGTACCTTCAGTGTATGATGAGCATGATACGATGTGGGCGTTCTATAAAATTCAGTTGAAATAATGAAAATGAAAGCCCAGCACAAGCTCAGGACAAGGCTGTGGACTTCCATTAATCATCACAAGAGAAATTATATGGACAGAGGTTGTACCTTATGCAGAAATATTCTGAGATTGAGCACAGAAACAGTCTCGTTGAAGCAGTGATTCACTTTCGGAAAACGTTGCTGTCTTTTTAAGAATGTATGGGGGTGACATTTGAATGCATTCAGTCCCTCTAACTCACTAATATGCTCTGTATTCTGAGAAATGATGTACACAAATTGAAAGACCAGGAAACATAAGTAATAATGCATTTATCTTTGGAAATTTTCTTTGCAACAATACCTTACATATTGCTTGCTCAGAGTAAGTGTAACAATTTGAGAACTCTACATAGGAAAATGTTCAATAGAACTGTTTCCTCTTTATTGATAATCACCTTGTGAAAATACATTTTCCCCCATTTTGCCCCTGTGAAAAATAACCTGAGCACATTTTTTCCCTATAATATCAGATAGAATCACTTGTCTTGAATCAATGTTTATAGGTAATTAGAAAACTGGGCTTACAGAGCTGCCATCTGTCCCACAGATTGTTAGCTAGGGTGTGGGGCATTGCTCTGTCCTTGAGAAATCCATTAGAGCTATATAGTTCAGCATATGTTTAAATTATATTACAATGCATCTTAGATGACACAGTGAAGACCTGGAAAAGTCATTTGCAGCACAAGCTCTGGCAACTCTTCGTAGGCAGTAGAGACGAAGCTAAAGCAATGAGAAAGGACATAGGTTCTCCTCTACCAGTAGTGGCAATTGGAAGTCATTGATGTTATACTTGCTTTTACATGGATCTAGCATCTGTAAATCCAAACCAAATTCACCTTTGAAGTAAATGCTGAAAGTGATAATGCAAACCCAACCATCAAACAGTGGATGGAGCAAACCAAGGAGGTGAGAAGAACAGAAGATGCCCCATCTTTAGCATCAACGTCAATGATCTTAAAAAGGAAGCCTGCGCCTGATCAACCATGATACCTGGACTTTCATAAGGGTTTATGACACACTATTAGTTGCTTCCCAATATACATTCATCCTTTCCTCCTTGTTAATAAAATATTGATTGTATTCAAGGAGCAATGTGCCCCAGATAAGCAGTCATCTTCCCCACCTCCCTTGCTATAGGAGTGGTCATGGAACAAATTTTACCAGTGAAACATACTATGGTTTGAACGTGTCCCCCAAAGTCTAGGTGGTAAAGACTTAATTCTCAATGCAACAGTATTGAGAGCCAAGATCTCTAAGAGGTGATTAATTAATTAATGTCATCATCACAGAAGTGGGTTGCTGTTTAACGTCTGAGTTAGACGGGCTTCCTCTCCTTCTTGTGTGTGCTCTCTTGCCCTTGCACCTTCCTCCATGGCATGATGCAGAAAGAAGACCCTGCAAGATGCTGGAACTTTAATATTGGGCTTCCCAGACTCCAGAACTGATAGATAAATTTATAAATTTCCTTTTGTGGTATTGTGTCATAACAACCCAAAGGAAGATGAAGCAGAACATAACTGTAAATTTATAGCATTTACTTCAAAAGTATTTTTCTTTCTGGAAAAGAGGTTGTTGCTTAGCTGGTCTAGCCTTTTCCCTTTTTCTCTGCCTCTGCATTGAAAGCAGGCATTATTTATTAATTATGCATTAATTATTGTGTTCAGACATTTATGTTCTATACTTGATAGATTTGACTTGTACCCTTGCAATGTGCTCCATAGGTGTGGTCCCACCATTTACCCTCCCTCTATCAAACCTCCTCACTCTCCTCCTAAGTGTTTTATATTATGCAATAATTACTAAATAATTTTATCATCCATCTTAGTGGTTGGGTCAAAGGGAAAAGAAAGCAGAGTAAAAAAATTCAAATACAAAAATGAATGATGAATAGTGATTCCTCTGTGGGATATGAGGGGGAGGCAGAATTATAGTCATGATTTAGGTGATAGCGGGAACAGCAATAGGCTGCACACTTGAACAAGGGGGAAGAGGGTGCCTGGAAAAGGGTGAAAGATCTGGGATTATACATGTCAGGCAAAGAGCACTGTGAACCGCTGAGCTTCTAAGTTAGGAGCCGGTTTAATCATTACTTTGCCTTTAACTTTCTGGAAAACTATAACTATCTGGTCATTCTAAAATAAAAGTAGGCTATCTTTAGGAAGTCTGCCAATAAGAGGAGTTTGTAAAACTAGTAATTCTCTTTTATAGTGGGCAAAACTGGCGACAGTAAAGTAACAAACTAAAAACCATTTCAAAAACGCAAACGATCCGGCACATTTGAAATCATAAAATGAATTATATAGATAATTGGAGAGGAAAAGGTTCAGATTAGAGTTGGGCCATTTATCTGAAAATAATTGGGCTTGACAAGTTTAATGTGTTTATGTTAATTTTTTTCCAAGTGTTCTTAGTGCGTTTAAAATACCTCTTCTGATATCCAGACATAGGCTTCTAGTTCTTCAGAAATGTGATTCTTTGAAGCATTATACAGATGGAGATGTCAGAATGACTATATTTACTGATCCCAGGCAGTCAGAATACAGTATTTATTAAGATATTTATTCCTTATACATAAATTTAAAATGTCAAAAACTTCCTGAAAATGAAAACTATTGTAATACCTACGGAATAATTTCCAATGATTTTAATAAATTTATTTGACCACTCTTTCACTTATCACAATTGTCGTCACAGTACTGGTGGGAGGTAAAGCATAGTGGGATAGAAATGAGGAAAGGGGTAATAGAAAGGTTAGGGTTACATAATTATGTATCTCATAAATATGGCGATTTGAATGTAAGAAACACTGGATGTCTAATACATCTATATGTGTGAGTGTGAGAGTATGACGGTTTTGTGTGTTCCTTGAACAATTCAGGGGTTAGGACAACAACCCCCCACATAGTCAAAAATCTGTATATAGTGGTTGACTCCCTGAAAACTTAAGTATTAGTAGCCTATCCTTTATTGAAGCCTTACCAATAACATAGATAGTCAATTAGCATATATTTTGTATGTTATATGTACTATTTACTGTACTATTATAAGAAAGTAAGCAAAAGAAATGTAAATGTTAAGAAAATTACAAGGAAGGAGAAATATATTTACTATTAAGTGGAAATGATCCTCATGAGGTTTTGTCCCTGTCTTCACATTGAGTAGGCAGAAGAGGAAGATGATGTGTTGATCTTGCAATTTCAGGGTGGCAGAGGCAGAAGGGATGGAGGAGGCAGAAGAGGGGGGCAGAAGTGGGCTCACTTTGTGTAACTGTATGGACATGCATAGTAATTTCTGTCTGACTTCCTTGTTTTTCATTTTTCTAAACATGTTTCTATACATATATGGAACCAATCCTTCCATCATTTGCTTTAAAGGGTCCATGCTGTAAATGAAGTCAACAGCAGTCTTGAATAAGCGGGGTGCAGTGGTTTGTGCCTATAATCCCAGCAATTTGGGAGGCAGGAGAATTGCTTGAGACTGGGAGTTCAAGAACAGCCTGCAAAACACGGGAAGACTCCTAAAAAACAACAAAAGCAGTCTTGAATAATCATAACTCTTTCACTAGATTGTCCAGTGTTGATTTGTTTTCTGCTCTGATTCTTCTATCTTCATCCTCATTGTCTAACCCTGTTTCAGAAGTGTTCATTTCCGAAAGTTGCCTGCTGGTCATTCCTCTGGTGCAGTGTTTATATTCACTCTTCCATTTCTCCAAGATCCATATTGTAAATCCCTTTACGCCCACCTTTGTTGGCCATGTCCACAAGCTCCTTCCAAACTACCTTGACTGGCTCTGTGGTAAATCATGAGAAGTCATGTGCAACATCTGGACACAATTTTCTCCAACAGAAATTTATTATTTGGGATTTAATGGCTTTCACAACTTTTCCTGTAACAATAACGATATCTTTAATGGTATGATCCTTCCAGACCTTGGTGATGGCTCCTTCTGTTGGCATCCTGTTCCCCAGCACTGGCAATCCTTCCAAAGAACACCATGTGTAATGACCCTTACAAGTCTTTAAAACTCAGCTTTAGAGGCCCAATTAGAGACATTGTGTTTGGGAGCAAGTAGACAGACTGCTTGGCCATCTTTGGTGTTGAATTCCCAGGTTTTGTGTGGCCAGAGTCATTGTTCAATATCAAAAGAACTTTAAAAGGAAATCTCTCACTGGCCAGGGACTTCCTTCTTTCAGGGACAAAGCATCAGTGGAACCAATCCAGAAAGAGTTCTTCCTGTCCAGGCCTTGTTATGTTGTTTTGTAAGCTGCTGATTTTGCCTTCAAGCCTCAGGGGTTAGAAGCTTTACAGATAAGGGCAGTCCTTACAGTAAACCTGAGTGCATCTGTACAGAACAACAGTTAGGTTGTTCCTCTTTACCTTGAATCATGGTGCTCACTTCTCTTTCTTAGTAATGAATGTCCTTTGTGGCATTTTATTTCCAAAATAGGGCAATTTTTCCTGCATTCAAAGCCTGTTCGGGCAGCTTCCCTTTTCCTCAATGATTGTCTTAATATTATCTGTACACTTGTCTGCTGCCTCCTGGTCAGCAGAAGCTGTGTCTCCTGTTGTCCTGACGGTTTTTAAGCCAGCCATCTTTCTAAAATTATCAAACTATCCTTTGCTGGTATTATATTCTCCAGCGAAAGCTCCTTCACCTTCGTTTTGCTTTAAGTTGTCATTATAATGACTTCTCTTTTTCTCAAATTATATTAGAGTCTATAGGTGTACCTTTCTTATAGCAATCCTGCACCTGAATTAATACAGCATTTTCAGAACAAGATACAAAGGCATTTAGCAAAAAGTACCGGGTTTTCATGCCTGCTGGCATAGCTTCAGTAATGGCTTCACAGCTTTTCTTCTTTTTTTTTTTACAATGGCCCTTATGCTGGATTCATTTATCTTGAAATGGCAGGCAGCCATAGCTGTAGACCTCAATCTCTGCTGCATATCAAGTAATTTAGCTTTCTCTTGTCATGTCAAGACTTTTCTCTGCTTCTTGGGAACACTTCTGGCACCATCAGTGGCACAGTACATGCTACATGTCCAGCAATTTAGCTTTTCCTTGTAATGTCAAGATTTTCCTTCTTGAGAGTACTTCTAGCATCACTAGTAGCACATTATGGGACTCCTGAACATCATGAAAACCAGCTAGATGGCAGAGTCCCACAGAAATCTCTGAGCATAAGTGGATTCCCAGGAACTTTACAACCAGACCAGAACTCTCTTAGGGAAGAGTAATTTTGTAGTTTTTTATATGATTTTTTTTTTTAAAATCAGACTCCGAAACTTATCACAGTTTTGGTCAAGGTATTCGATTGCATGAAAACAGTGGTTACAGAAAATAAAACAATTGAAAGTACCATAAAAACTTAAATTTTGATCTCTTTCTACATTTAAAAGAATACAAATTTATACTTGAATGAGCAAGAGATCAACTCAAGTGTCCATCAACCCATGAATGGATTAATAAACTGTGGTGTATGTACTTCCTGAAATACTATTCAGCCATGAAAAGATGGAGATGGATGGAATTGAGGAACATGTAATGACCCGGATGGAGTTGAAGAGCATGCTCCTAGTAAAGTACCTCAAGAATGGAAAAACAAGCGTTCCACATAAGCGATACTAATTTGAAACTAGTAGATGAACAGTTACAGGCTCACATGAGAGAAAAACACAGTTACATTCAAGAAGAGGAGAAGTGGGGGAACAGTTTGGTAAGCTCCTACCTATGGGGTACAATGTAAGGGAAGAGGGCTTGCCTCTTGGGTGACGGACTGAACTACAGCTCAGACTTTATCTTACAAAATGCAAACAGCATATCCTAATCATATATACTGTTATGTTAAAAGAGATACAAAAATAATAATTGTATGCAGAAATCATCAAAAGCAAATGAATATTTGAAATTGGCAGGAAATATTATTTTATTAATGTGTAATCATAGAATGATTCCTTTATGTTTAAGTAATATTTTCAGTAGACCAAAGAATTAAATTTTTAAAGAGTTCTAAGATTAATTTAATAATTTTTGGAACTTACCAAAATGTATGAATATAAATCAGTGGATAATATAATGTCTAAACTGGAGAGTTATTAAAATTACAATTGCCAACATGATAAAATGTCACTTGAAAGTAGATTTCTACTGAAATCTGAAGTTATTGTTCTGATAAGTTTTCTTAAAAACTATAGGTTATCAAATAAATTGGTTATAATTCAAAATAAAACAAACCAAAAAAGATGTAATCCTTTTCCAAGCTAACTGTGAATGCTATTTCTGAATGCTGAAATTACAAATTTTTCATTACTAGGGCATAATAGGCTATAATGCAAAGAAAGAATAGTATTTTAAAGCTGTAACGGATTTTAGTTATCTTTTTCTCCTACTTTCACGTTTAAAAGGCTGGATGTGGTAGCTCATGCCTGTAATTCTAGTACTCTGGGCACCCGAGACAGGTAGATTGTTTGAGTTTAGGACTTCAAGATCAGCCTGAGCAAGAGTGAGACCCTGTTATCAACTAAAAACAGAAAAACTAGCCAGGCGCCTATGGTCCTAGCTACTCGGGAGACTGAGGCAAGAGGATCATTTGAACATAGGAGTTTGAGGTTGCCATAAACTATGATGACATGACACTCTACCCATGGTGACAGAATGAGACGCTATCTAAAAACTAAACTAAACTAAAATGTCACTTTGGGGGTTATTGAAAATGTGCATCTATTCAAGAAAAAGAGTTATTGTAACTCCAGTGATGAGTATGTTAGCTTTCTGAGGATTCCTGGGAATGTATGTCCTTAGTGGTTGTGAGCTACACAAGTTTGTCCTGAAAATTTTAGAATTCAGTAAAGGACAAGAACAGAAACAAGCTTATGTCACTGAAGATAATTTCTTGTTCCATTTCCCTTGTCTCCTCCTTTTGGTTCTCCAGTGAAATGCTGGCTCCCACATTTCCTGATGTGACAGCCCTTCTTTGTTTTGTTCCATAATGGCTTTCAGGCTGACTTAGTCACGATGCTGAGGACTCAGCACATCTGCCAGAAATGGTATTTCCTGTACCAGAATTTATCACTTGTAGAGCCTCTGAGCTCTTTTTTTCCATGTACTCTCTCTTCGGTATGTAAAATAATCTACCAGACACCTCTTTTTATTTCTTTCCCAGTTCCAGCAGCAAATTATCTGCTTAGCCTCCTATAGTCTCATAGAAACTGAAGGGGAAGATCAAACATCTGCATTTCCATTAAAACAGAAGCAAAATCAATAATAATAATAGTTGCTATTCATTGATCCCCTGATAACCTGATGATTTCCATCATAGCTGTTTTATATTAATTATCTCTAACCTTATTTTTAAAAGTATGTAAGTAACCATCATTGTTTCAGCATTACAAATTTGAAAAATGATGCTTAGAACAAATATCGGGCCATGCCAAAAGTTAGCAAGTGTTTAAGTTAGGGTTCAAATTTAGTCCGCCTTTCTAAAATACCCCTAATCTGTGCTCTGTACCTTCTGTGTTTTCTTACTGTTTTTTATTAGGACTAACCACAATAATGACAACTACTTTGGGATGACAGCTACTATGTGCTAAGCACCTCAGTTGTCCAATGTGTACGTATGGACACACGTGGTGTCATTGATTAGAATATGAGTCATGAATGACATTTAATATATCGGAGCTTCAGTTTCCAATCAGTAATTACATCACTGAATACCTGCATTCTGAATGGTTGTGTCCCAGGCACGTTATCCCATACTATGAGCTCTTAAGTCTCTACATAGTCTATGGCCATTACATTTGTGTTTGGCTGTTTATAACTACCCTGGAAAGTTTATGTTCTTTTATGGCTCTATACCTTTACTTCCTATATTTTCTCTGTCCAAAATGAACTTATGATCTCAAAATCCTCATAATCTGTTTTTACCCAAATGTCTTATCTTCAGCAAAATTTCCCTTGATAGGTCACTCCCAATATGCAAGAGGAAAGGAACCATCTTTCCTTTCTCTTTATGCCCAATAGCACTTTCATTACTCTGGCCTAATGGAATGGATGATTTTAATATTAAGTTGTTATGTGTATGTATACACATTTATGCATCTCCTACCTTCATTTTACTGCCAGATAAATGACATATATCTGTATGAAATAACTATAATATTTATTTTTATAAATTATTACATTTCTACCAGAAAAATTAAAAAAATCATGAATTTATAAAAAAGAATCACCCATTTCCTATTATCAACATCTAATTACTGTTACTATATTAATGCATTGTTATCTAAATTTCTATGACTATAAAACAGGGTTTGTATTGCTTTATTAAACTTCAGAGTTTTTAATCAAATATATATTAAGTATAATTTTAATATTTTTTATTAAAAAACATAAAATTTTGATGATTAGCATGGTTGGAAATTATACTCACAATTTGTAAAGATCAAAATGTTTTCCAATAAGTTTTTAGAATATTTAATAATTTATGCATCTGAGAAAGTGATTCAATAGTTAGAAATCTTAAGAAAAGTAATCAATGTTGCAAAAGAAGATTAATATGTAAGGAAACAAATTGAAGTTATATTTATAATAGTGAAAAACTATAAATTATCTAAATACCTAAATATAATGTTATTCAATAATAGTATGCATTTGAATGTTTCTCTAACTACACAAGAGTATTATTATACTAACTCATACTTAGTATTTGCCAAAATGCTTAGTATATAGTAGATATGGTTTTAGAGCTTTGCATACATTTCATTTGATTCTCAAAAGAACCTTACATGATAGTAATTACAGTATCCCCATTTTCTAGAAAAGAAAATAGGCACAGTTTATGTCAGTTGCCTAAGATCATACAAGTAGTGGTAAGTCTCAAAGCCAGAATTTGAATCCACAGATCTTAGCCAAGACTTGTTACTCATCCACTACATTCCACTACCACTATATAGCAAAATTTAAGATAATTTAAATATCTGTGAAATCATCCTTCAAATAGCCTGAACTTTATGTCCATAGTCTCCTCATTTCCAATGATCCTGCTTCTATCCACGTCATCCATGCACTCCCATTGTCACCCTTTACACTTTGCTATAACCTCGAGAATGTCCACGTCAACCATTCAGTCTCAGACACATACTTCCTATCTTTAAAATTTCTCGTATACTGTTTCAGCAATTCTTTGTCACCTCACTATTTTCAAACACTGTACCTTTTACTTACCCTAACTTTTGTCCTTTCCTCCATTTAGATTATACGACTGTCATAATTCTTCCTTTGCAAACATTATCTACTCCCTTTCTCCTCCTTTCCTCCAAACTCCATCATGGTTAAACGCACGTTTTTACCTACTTCTGCAAAGCTGAAGGTTCTCAGAATGTAGAGAAAACCCCACAACTGTGCTGAATCATCAGTTGTGCTCATGACCACTAATGTAGTTAGGCTCTCAGTGCTGCCTAATAATACTGCTACTTACCCTCCCACTCCCCCAGATGGTTATTCCATACTACCTACTTTTTCTCATACCTCCAGATTGTCTTCTCTCATCGATTACAGCTGAGAAGCTTATACATTGTTTTATTGGATTAAAAGAGTAAGCAAGAACTTTCCTGGTGCTTCTAACATGAGCTGTACCATAGCACATGCTCCTTTAGTGTTCCCAGTTATGATGGGATAAACTCCCCACATTCACATGCAGAGCCAACTCCTCTGCTACACAGAAGATCGTACACCTCTTTATTATAAAAACTATCAATAGTTTTCTCTTTCCTGGATAATTTATATTATCATTCAATCATAAAAATAACCTGGCGTTTTCAAGCAGACTGCCTTGCCTGAGTTTCACCCCATCTGCAGTGTGATTAGGCTCAAAAATCACTGAGTACTGAGAGACTAGACAATCGCTGCCGTCTCCCCCTAACTTTGGGGAGTTAGGAAAATAGCAACAGAGTGCAGAACTTCACTGGAGACCAGGTGGGCACCTAAACCTTGCTAAGAGAGAAAAAGTCTCTCAGGGAGAGAAGGAGGAAAATGCCTCCTCTTTTGTGCTTTCTCTATATTAGCAACAGGGCCAGCTCATCTGCCCACAAGTCTTCCTGGGGGCTTAATTGCCACTCCTGAGATTTGTGTGCATGGTTTGATTGGGGTCTGCTTTGACGTCCTGTGTTCCCTTTTCCATGCTCTATTTGTGTTAAGATCATAAATAATTTAGAATAATAAAAGTAAGAGGTAAGTTAGTCTAATTATGGTAGTTACTTCAAGAAATAGTTTGGTTAGAAAATGCAAGCCCAGCAAGAACCATGACATAAGAGTTTAGCCTTTCCCTATTAGATTGATGAGTAAAACAGTGATGTGTATAATAAAAATGGAGCTAGCCCAGAGTAAGAGGATTTCCGCCTGTCCTCAGTTTAGACATGGAAAGTCCCCAGGCCCAGCTTTTTAAGAACTTCTGTGCCAAGTAATTTTCTAAGCACTAATAGTCTAAGATGATCACGACAGCTAAAGTTGTTACTTTATAGAACTTACTTTCTACTGCAAGTACACTTATTAAGCTCCAGAGATTTATAAAATATTAAATAACATTTAATTTTTTAAATTAACAAATTTTGTTTGTTGGCTATTATAATAAAATGATAAAAAGTCAAGAAAATACCATTTGATTGGAGACAATGAAAAGATGTTTTAAATGTCCAAGGGGATACATTTTATTGACCTTTGATTTTTCCCTTATACACATTGTGATAAACTATAATCATTGTTGGTATTTGTGCTTTGTCATCATCAATATGTGTTTAAGACCTCAAAGGTGAATCACACTAAGAATATTAAAACTATCTTTTATATACATTTTATGTACACTTTTTTGAAGCCCAAACTATTGTAAATTTTTATGTACATTTTTTTGAAGCCCAAACTATTCTTACTATTAGAGATACCAAATGCTTATAAGCTTACCTGATTCAGTTTAGGTGATTGTAAAATGAAATTATATGAATATATTAGGCTATTGGATTCCAAAGCTATTAAATATTTCATTACCTATTTAATTCTTTTTCCTCTGATTTCATGCTTACCAAGTGACATTCTAATTGAAATTTGCTTTTTTACGTAATTTATCTTCAGGGTTAGAAGATGAACATCAGTGAAGTGGCTGTGAGGGTAGAGTTCACAGTAATATTTCTTGGTTAAAGTAATTAGATTCTAATTAGGTTGCATATTTTATGCAAAACCAGTGTGTAAATAAATGTTTCTCACAGACATTTGTATGAATGGCTACAGCTATATCATATAATGTGAGAAATTTACCAGCTATATGAGTTAACATTCATAAGCAATGCCATATTTCCTCATACTCTCAGATACCTTTTGTAAAACAAAGTTTCCATAAATACATGTGCCATTGAACCAAGTTGAACAGCGTAGTCTTAAACCATGATTAAGTTACTAAAATACTTAGGAAAATATTGTAGTATTTCTTATGATACCCTTTACCTACTAGTCACCCATTTTTATCTGCAATTTATCATATCTTTCTGTAGAGTAATATCTTGCTTACATTTGGACATAGAGTATGCCACTGCATTGCACTAGTCAGTACTTACACATGTGCATCTGTACCTGTATACACATATGCACATAAGTATTGAATGATGGAATGCAGTAGTTTTATCCACATTTCAGGAAGAAGTCACTTGAAGTTCTTCCTTCTAGTATAAAAAATTACAATAATGCAAATATTTATTTGTTAGTCATTTGTTTCAAAAAAATAAATAAAATTCTAACACTTTACTGCTGAAGATGGTATCAAATATGAGTGAAAAATATATTCTCCAAAAAAGGTTATGGCTCCACATCTAAAAATAAATCCTCTGTGCAATTTTTCATACTAGTAAATGGTTTGTCATCAGGGTCATATGATCTTGCTTTAAATTATGTTATAAAGTTTTATTTCCAGACACATTTTTATTCTACATGAGCTAGGTGACGTTTTCTTTTAATGTGTATATTTACATGTTTTATGTTAAATGAGTGAGTTTAGTTTTATTTTCTTAAATAAATAGAGGAATGAAAGTGGGTCTGCATTCCTCACTGCATTCTGCATTTTACAGTAGCTTCAAGTCAAAGAATAAAAAATGGAACAAAAGAAGATGGAAGATCATGCTATCACAAGCAGAATGAAGGGTCATTATCTCTAATTTATCTTCAGATATTGGAGGAAACATGGTTGAGATATTGAATCAGAAGACCAAAATCTATCATAATTATCTCCTTTACTTCCATTTCTTTCTCTGGTTCTTCCTATTAAGGATTCCGTATTGTTAAGCAGTTGTAATATAAAGGATAAAGGCTTATAATCAGACAAAGGAGGACTTGAATTTCTTCTCTGTAACTTTGTGATTTCACAAAATTATTTAACAGCATTCTTTTCATTTTTTATGTGGAAAATACAAATAATAAATGTTGCTTAATAACCTTACAAGGATTTAATGAAATAGCATATGCCTAGTGCTGAATACAAGGGACTGAATGTGAGTTGTACAGTTTTTTCAATGAATGAATTTGTGGGGTGAGGTGAATTTTTCAGATATCTGAGGGTCACAAGAAAGAGTTAAAATAAAACTAATACTTCATGTGATTTCATAAAATAGAAAGGTTTAAAAACTAAAGATAACTGCTATCAGAATAAGGACTTGTTATAGATCACACATAGTAAAGGTACTTTTTATATCTCATGTCTGATATTCACAAACACTTCACAACTTAGGAACTCAGTAAAAGTAATGTATAAATGATAAATTTGAGGCCAGGAAGGTTAAGTAACTAGTAGCTTTCAGTAATTGAATACACGGAATATATCTCAAATCATCTCTTCTTTCCCTTGTTTCACATGAAAATAGCCATTGTATTGTGTTATACATGCATGCACATTTATAGTTAGTGTTGTTGATATGGCTAGGTTTCAGTTTTTCATCTCACTATTGGTTTTCTATTTGTTTATCTGTTCCTTATTTCTGGTTTTATCTTTTTCCTTTTTTGGGGGGGTTAACTCATTTTTTGATACTTTGTTTTTTTTTTGTTGACATTGATGGAAAACCTGGTAAAATACAAACACAACTGGGGAATTTTTAGTAGTAGTGTGCCAATGTTGATTTCTTACTTTTGATGAACATGTCGTGGCAATACAAGATGTTAACGTGATAGAAACGAGTTGGGGGCGGGGGGTGAAGGCTATGTGGAAATTCTATGCATTATCTAGAAAACATTTTTTAAGATTTAAAATTATTACAAAATAAAAAGTATTTTAAAAACAGTAAAGACATTTCCAGTACAAACAAAAGTCAAGCAAATTAATTGCCAACCTACCTGAACTAAAGAAAATGCTAAAGAGCATTCTTTAGACTGAGGGAAGTAATTCCAAGTGGCGGAACTGAAAAGCAGTGTAAAGGGTCAATGAGTATATAAATCTGACGGATATACCCTGGGTAAAACAAAATAATGTTATCTTGTGGCGTTAAAATGCCTGTAGAATTAAAATGAATGGCAACAATAACAGAAAGGGCTTCAAGAGGAAAAATATTAAAGCATTATAAAGGAACGTTCAACTCACAAGCTAAAAAGAAAAATGAAAAAAAGTATTAACCATTTCATATGGTATTAATGGGACAAAGGAGAGCTAATGATAAGATAATCAATAAAAGTAGAAACATATAAAAATTATATGTAAATAATAATGTCCCACGTACAGGCAACACAAGCAAAAATAGATAAATAGGATAACATCAAACTAAAAATCTTCTACATGGCATAAGAAACAATTGAAAAAGTGATAAGACAATCCATAGAATGGGAGAAAATTTTGCAAACCATGTCTGATAAGGGGTTAATACCCAAAATATATAAAGAATTCAAACAGTTCGACAGGGGAAAAAGAATAAAAAACTACTAGATTAAAAATGGGCGAAGAACCAGAACGGAAATTTCTCAAAAGAAGAAATACCAATGCCTAATAGATTTATGAAAAGAATTTCAATATTATTAATCAAGAGGGAAAGACAAATCAAAACAGCAATAAATGACATTGAGATGTCACTTCAGATTTATTAGAATGGCTTTTATCTCAAGAAGAATAAGACATGTTGGCAAAGATGCAGAGAAAAGAGAACAAGAGTACGGGAATGTAAATTAGTACAGCATTATGGAAAATGGTATGGAGATTCCTCGGTATAGATACTGACAATATGACAGTATGACAGTATGATACTGTATCCTACTTCTGGGAAAATATGCAAAGGAACTAAAAGCAATATGCTGTAGGTATCTGTACCCCCGTTTTTATTGCAACCTTATTCCTAGTAGCTAAGATATAGAATCAACCTACTGGACTATCAATGGATGTATGAATAAAGAAAATATGGTATATACATATATACACAATGGACCACTGTTTAGCTTTAAAAAAGCAAAAAATCTTGTCATTTTTGACAACATGGAAGAATTTAAAGATTATACTAGGTTTAATGAACCAGAAATAGAAAAACAAATATCACATGATATATGTATATATATATATATATATGGGATCTAAAACAGTTAAATTCAGAAGCAGAGAGTAGAATGGTGCTCATCAGAGGCTGGGAGGGTGGGGAGAGAGGGAACGAGGAATTGTTGATTCAAGGGCACCAAGTTTCAGACAGAGAGGAGGAATGAGTTTTTAGATGTGTTGCTTAGCAGAGTATTTATAATCAATAATAATGTATTGTATATTTTGAAATAGCTAAAGGGGTAAATTTCAAAGGTCTCAGGATAAAAATAATGTAATGGATGTTAATTAGCTTGCTTTTATCATTCCACGCGTATATATATATCAAAATACCACATTGCATCTTGTAAATGTATATGATTATAATTTCTAAGTAAAAAAATAAATCCCCACTTCATAAACCAAGTATCAAGTATCTAAGAACAAAGGCTTTACAGTGTATATATGTTTTAAAACTGACTATATGCTGCTTACAAAAGAAATAGAATCCATACATTTGAAAGTAAAAGAATTTTTAAAAACTGTTATAAAATACTCGTCCAAATAAGTACTACACACTATGTATCAAACACAGTGGTCTTTAATACATAAAACATTATTAGATATATTAGATAGAATAAAAGACATTTCCACCTAGATGATATCACTATTTGAAATCTATATAAATCCAATATCTTAGCTTGAAAAATATATTAAGCAAAAAGTGAAGATCTACAAGAAAAGGTTAACAATGCCACAATCATAGTGGGAGATATTAGCCTATGCCTCCAATAACTGCTCAGATAAGCAGCAAGAATATGGGGGATATGAATGACAGAAATAAGGAACTTGACTTGATTAACATATATACAACATTTGATTAGGAAAAACAGTATAATTAACCTCATTTTGAGGAAAAGCTATAAATAGAAAAGAAATTATTCAATTTAATTTACCATATCTGGAAGTTTCTACAGCAAACATCATACTTAATGGTGACTTACGAAAGGTTTCCATTGAAAATGGAAGAAAGGAAGTATATTCACTATCAACATTTTTATGGAGGTCCTTCCAAGGAAATAAGCAACAACAACAACAACGAAAGGCCAGAGGAAATGAAAACTAGGAAATAAAACTGTTAAGCCTCATAAATGGCAGGATTGTGCACATAGCAAAACAAAAACCCATAGGTAAATGTTTAGAATTAATGAAGGATTTTTAGCATCATTGCTGAATATACCAAAAATTACTAAAAATAACTTTGACAATATATGTACTTCTGAATATGGAACAAATAGCCATAAAGTACAATGTAAAGTGATATGATTTATATCAGTATCTAAAATATCAAATACTAAGCTGAATGTAAGCTGTTAAAACATCTCAGAAAACCACAAACTATGGCTAAGATAAATTACAAAAGACCTAAATGTATGAAAGATTTTATGTTACAATAGTTTGGAAAACTAAATATCGTAAAGATATTAGTTCACCCAAAATTCATTTCTAGTTTCAGTTTAATCCAATCCCTGTATTATTTTTATGAGGTTGGATAAGGTGATTGTTAAACTTGTTATATAAAAATAGGAAGGTTCAAAGCTAACTAATATAAGATTGAGGAATAACAACACTTTGGAGTTCTATTAAAATATATTAAAGTATTATAAAACCACAGTAACTAATAACAGTATGCTGTTGGCACAAGAATAGACAAATAAGCCAAAGGAGTTGGATAGAAAGTCTACATTTAATACATCATCACTTGATTTATCAAAATGAAGTCACTGGAATGGAGTGCAAAACTTTCTTATATCGTTCAAAAATATTGCTATTGTTATTGGTCGATTGTATATTCATAGGGGAAAATAATTTTGATTCCCTACCTCATAGTATACATAACATCGATTCCAGGTAGCATGTAGACTTAAATATAAAAAAGTAAAACAAATTAAATGTCATCAACTGATACTATTAAGATTATGTAAAAGCAAGCTGGACTGCAGTTGTAATAAATAATTCCAACAAAGGACATGAGATCAGAATATTTAAACTCCACAAACGATAAACAAAAAGGCCAGCCAAATTTTAGCCATGGACAAAAGACTTAAGCACTAAGGTACTTCTTTCCTTTTATATAAAAAAACGGTATAGTAAAGAAGAAGCACAGCTGTTAATACGTTCCCTTCCTTGTATCTGGTGCCATAATTGAATATTAATTAATACCATGAAATGAAGACCAGAAAGGCCTGAACTGATTTTAAGTAAGTGAATAAGAAATAAAATTGTGGTTTGAGTATGCTTTGTATTCTTACCTTGTTACCTCAAATAACTAGACCCATTATATTAGACTCACATTATATGTGGGTCATTACAAAAGTTTTGAGATACACAAAAATCCAGAAATGTAAAATCCACAAGGATGGAAACAGATAAAGCCCAACTAGCAACACTGATAAGCCAAGCAAATTGAAATTTGTGCAGGGGAATGAGAAAGGATGCTTTCTTCTGTGTTTCTTTGAAGTAAAATAATGGACCAAGACACAGCCTGTCTCAAAACTTTTGTAGTGACCAAGGTAGCCTATACTCAGTCACACAGGCAAACAGAACATTTTGTGAATTTGAATTGTTGAAAACCAAGTGAATATTGATAGAGAAAAAATATCTTCCACTGATATTTTCATGTTTTATTTTGTTTCTTAAAGAAGTCTGTTAAAGAAACATATCAGGACACAATTTTTTTTTTAAAAGGTAAAGATGTAATAAATAAAACAAAAACATCCTTAGTTCAGATAAGAGGTGCCACAGATGACATGGAAAATGCAAGTTCATTCCTATACAATGGATAAGCAAGTGTTCAAAAATATCGATACATAGATGAAGAAATACATTTTATACCCATTAAACAATTCGGTATTTGAGTTTTCTTTGCCCCTTGGAAATTTGTTTTGAGTAAAGAATATAGGAGGAAAAATAAGGGAGAAAAGAAATAATCAAGCATCAAAAATTCAATCCGAATTCTTTTGGACTACACTAGTATTATGAACAAAATCCTTTTTAAAGTTATCGCTGACCATGAACAACCTCAAAGTGAGTAATGGAATATATACGCTGGCTTAAAGAAAATCAAAGGAGTCCACGGTGTCCTTGCTGTTTTGTTTTATGTATTTTACAGCAGCATGACAAGGTATAATTTTGAACTTATAACTTATATATTTTATATTTCCAGAAATGCATTATTTTCTGGTGGTTAATTTATGATATAGTTCCTGAAACCGTTTCCTAATAAAAAGGACTATCATTTTAGAGACTTAGATGATGATTAGAACTGGCCATCATTCATCAACCTCTATATTTGGATTTTATATTATCAAAGGCTGATTTATAAGCCATTAATTTTTTCCTCCCTCAATAAAACACGCTTTTTTCATTCCCCTTTACCTCTATCATAAAAGTGTTCTGCCTTTACTACTCATAATTTCTTCATAAGATGACTTCTTTAATTCAATTTCCTGCAACAGACTTGAGTCCTTACCAGACAACAAGTTTAGGAATAAAGTAGAAAATATTATTTTCTGAGGATCTTGTAGGAAAATTTCAAGTACTTAAAACTAATAAAGATTACCTTAGGTAAATATATGTATGCACATCAGTTATCTCCAAACCTTACCAAATTCATCTGAGAGTTTTTTTATCCCCTTTTAAAATTTATATTAGTACTGTATCTTCATTTTATGACTACTATTTTATGAGAAAATTTTTGTAAGATAATTTTTATAAACTATTAGCATTATCATTATTAGAAATTTCTTTTCAATTTATTTTAAATGTCTCATGGTAGTAAAGCAAACCATAAAAGCAACACTCCTCTGTTGAACCAGAGAATACATCATGGAGATAATCTGGAATTATTTATTTATTTGAACCAAATAAATACCGAAGATCTTAGTCATAATTTATCCTTGCTTAGAAAGTCAGACTTTTAAAAAAAATTTCTTTAATATTTGAGGAAGCTTTCATTTACAGATTATCTGTGCTCACAGTGCTCATTTCTTTAAGAAAACAGAAGTCCAAATAGCCCCCTCTTATGTGCAGAAGTCCTGCCTTAAAACTTATTTTCGAGTAAGTAAATTGTTAGCTTTTCTAATCAACACAGAAGTCTTGTACTCTGTCTCTGAAAGCTGCTAGTGTGAAATCTACTTGGAGCATCTTAGTCTCATTGTACAGTAATTTGGGGCCCAATATTGCTACTTCATAATATTAAGAGAATTAATGTATGGAAAGGCAATGAACACCCTATGTAGAACTCTGCAGACTCTTCATAAATATTATCGTTTTTTTCTTCTCAGAAAGATGAAAGCTATCTTATTTATTCTAATGCCATTGTGTTTTTATGAGCCAAGACTTGATTTGGACCATGCATAGGCTACTTGCAGCAATAATCCCGATATTCAGGTCAGTTTAATAAATTAAAATGGAATCATGTATAGTCTCATATTATGCCAAATGAAATTCCTATGAATATTTACATTAAGCACAGGAAACATCTTTGCTTTAAGTTCTTCACCAAAAGGTTTTCAACACTTTGTTGGGTGTTCTGTATTTATTCCTTGTAAGAGGTTTAGCAACTGGAAAAGAAACTCTATCTACTTCTCTGAGACTATTTATAACAAGTGTAAAATTCAAATGCATAATCCAAGGCTAAACCCTACTAAGATTTATATAAGCTTGCCTCAAAGCATGCACTTAGTTCTCAGCTTCAGATTTACTAGGGTGAATAAAAGGAACTTCAAGAACCGTCATTTGTTTTATGGTTACACGTGGTGATACCGGGAAGATAGCAGCATATTTCAAAGGCTGAACTATGCATTTTTGTTTTAATCTTATATTATTAGCCAATTTTTATAACAAAACTTTTCAACTTAAACACAAATTCAGAAATAGGTAAGGAAAGCTTTGACGCAGAATGAATATTGTGATAGGGAGAGGAGGATCTTTCCAGTAGGAAAAGGATGCTTTGATCCTAGGACCTGCCAGCAACTCCAAGGTCAAACAGAAAAGAGTAAACATGGCTAGGAAAAAACAGTTGTCAGACAGTTGAAAAGGAAAGGTCTTTGTCGTCAGTAGGTTTTGAGGGATCAGTGCTGTTTCTCATGCTTATGCTGGTTCAGGCGGAGGGTGAGTTTCAAAATTCAAGATCCTGTGTGGAGAAGGAAACTTAATTAAAGTTTTAAGCCAAGTTAGCAAGCCTTTTATTTGGATTGATCAGTGGGGGCAAACAGTTCATCTAATTTCTTGTAAGGTAGAGAATGCAATTTGGAGGGTCTAAGTCTGGCCTTATCAGGTAAATAAGGAAACATCCTAGGTCATATTGAAATAATCATACGGGAAAGGGTAGTTCTTCATACACCTGAGGATCCTAGGTCAAGTTCCCCATTGTCAGAATCTCGCCAGGCATCTGCACTTTCGGTCTTCAACCTTTGGTAGGCAAATAGCAACAGAGAGTCATGGAGTTCTGATGCACAGTTGTATCAAAACTCACCCTATTTCTAACATGCAATATTGAAAGCTCTAGCATTGCTTCCAGATTCAATGCGTGAATTCTTAGACAGATAAGTTGTGGTGACCCCCTGCAGTTTCTAAAAGGAGGTGTCTTAGCCACTTTCTTAATTGCAGCAGTTTTTAAATTACAGAACATTGTCAGACATAAGTAGGCGTTATTTTATATGCTGATTGAATTTCAGAAATTTATATTTGTTTGATAATCCTTAAAAGTTAACATACAACTCAATTATTTGTACTAATACACTAGTGATATGTTAGAAATATTACCTATAGTCTCCTTCTTACGTTTAAGAAAAGAGCCTTTATGTTTAGAAGGAATATGCCCTTATTCCAAGGGGGAACAATATGGTGCGAAGGAAAGAACAAGATTTTAAATCAAAAAGATCTGGGTTCAAATTCAGATTCTGCTAAAAAGTAGGTGTGTGACCATAATAAGCAAACGACATACCTTATTTTGCCTCAGATTTTTTTCTTTCAGTAAAACGCTACCTTCAAAATGTCTTCATAGGATTAGAGATAATACTATACACAGTTGATCCTCATTATATGTAGATTCTATATTTGCAAATTTGCCTCATCTCAATACTTGTGGCACTCTCATGGTCATTGATGGATGTGTCGAAAGCAGCCACTAATTGGAGTTGCCTAACACACATGTTCCCAGCTGAGACGGCCGAGGCTATGCTCTGCCTTCTTGCTTTATCTCTCGGACTGTATAGCACGGTCTATTCTGTCCTACTTTGGGGGCTGCTTCTTTGCTTTTGCCTTTTATCTGTGATTTTGTGCTAACCATGAGTTCAATATTAACAAATCAACAATGCATATTAAATAAGGTTTATAAACAAAAACACAAAACAAGGTTATGTGTTGATCAGTTGACGAAAATGTTGTAAACAAAGGCTCACAAGAACCTGACCTCATGCTTCTCACAGCATCGATACTTCAGTATTTGTTAATTCGTGTTCATGGAGACTTTTTAACACCTGCCTCCTGAGACAGTTCACAGTCAACCACCCATGCCAAGTGTTCTCCCTCACTAGGATGAGAAATAAACTCATTTATTCAACTACACAAGCGCTCTTGGTGGTGTGTGGTGGGAGAGCATTAAGCATAGACATAACTAGCAGGTGGTAGTGGCTTTGTTGATGTTATAGGTACATTTCTCCATGTTAACTCATCTGGTAACTATCCTGGATGGACTAACAGAAACAGTATGCAGACTAATTCGTTCCCTCACAGACACTAAACTGTGTTGTTCTGGGTATATTGTAGGTTCTCTGTGGTGTTGTAAAGACTTAAAATGTCCAACTTCACTGTATTCATCATGCATTTTATTTTCTGATGCTTTGACATCTTGGGTCCTTTCTTCCTCTGGAGAAACTGCCCCTCACAGGGTTTGCTAATTTCCAGAGATAGCCAACAATTCCCTTTAGCGCATGCCTCTTGTATATGCAAACCAAACAATTCAGATCGATATCACCAACTATCTCCTTTATCGGTCTCTCAAACTCCAGGTCACTATTCCCCTTCTCTAATTACCCCAGAGTAGGTACCAGACAACTAGGGACAGCTCATGTCCCTTAAGCCCACTGAAGTTATTTAGATTAGCCAATTCTAGACCTTCCTTCTCTTGGAAAGCACAATAAATGCGTTTGCCCACCATTCACCCCAACCCCACTCCCACTCTGCTTCCTCTGCCCTTTCTTGCCCCATTTTCCCCATCCCTGTGCCATGATCTGCCCCCTCTCTTGAGATTTGTGAGTATAAGAAACAATCTTTTAAATGGTGATTACTTCCTAATCTGTTATCCTCGCCATACCTAAATAATAATAAAACCTGTATTTTAAAATATGTACACCTTATCATAAAGAAATTTATACTGTAACTTTACAGGCTAGATAACTCACATAAGAGAACCAGAAGGAAACAATCAAACACAATATGTAACTAGTGCAAAAACTGCAAAAAGCCACTGCTAAGGTAGATGTACGAATGATTGATACGGTTGGCACCAAACGTGAGAAGGCTGAATGAAAGATTAAAGACAGCAGTGTGTGGACGAATGGGCTGCCCCTGTCAGATGAGAGGGGATGGAAAGGAGGAGGTGATGAATGAAGCCATGAATCTGGACATAGGAGCTTCCCCTGCATAATCATTTGACTGAGATTAGGCATCATAATTTTCTGGATGTTGGATTTTTTAAATGCATTTGGTCAAGTAGGGGATTAAAAAAGGGCTTGGATCACACTCTCTAAAGTAAACATCTTTTTGAGTTCTTTTCAGAGACAAAATGGAAGCCAGGCTCTTATTTTTACTTCTAAAAAGAGTGACCTGGAGAAACATATGATGCTTATGGACATAAACTTCTGTATCCAGGCAACATCACTTTGAAGTAAGGTGCAGATTATTGACATTTTATAACCAGGGTTCTAAGAATACCCAAAGAAAAGACAGTTGTGGAAACAGAAATAGCACACAGGCCAGGGATCCTGGAAAATTGGGATAATTACGGAAATCAATTCTAGCTTACAAAGAACATAAAAGCTGAACACACACTGGTAAATTGCATTCTGCTCACCTGTGGTTTACCATGCTGTTTTATTTTTTTTTTTTTAATGTTCAGATTTTGTAAAGGCCAAGTAGAATTTCTAACAGATCATTAATGAGAAGCACTTGTGGCAGCCATAGGAACACCAACTTATCACAGCTCTTAAAAATCTACATTTTATATAAACTTAAAGTTATATCAAAAGGAACAAAAACTACCAAATTGCTTTCAGCTTACAACATTTATGGATAATGTACATGGAAATACTTTTTAAAACTTTTGACACATATGATTCAATATTATATTTATTTATAAAGTGGCTAATGCTCCTTGGATTTGGGTTCTACCTATATGAATAATCCCATGAATTGCTAGCAATTATCCATTCATAACTATACCCCGACATGATCTGCACATAATTTATGAATCATTCATTTGAAACTTTTTAAGATAAGAGATAATTGCAGTCATAAATTCTGTGGGGTTAAGGATTGCCTCAGTATAGGGAAGAATGATCTACACTGTGCACCAGTGAGTGGGAGACCATACCCATATGATACTGCTGCTGGGAAGAAGGAACAAATACCTAAACCAAGGTAACATTATGGGACTTCAAGCCTATTTAACCCATAGAAAATTCAGATAGACTAGCTGAGCACAATTCCTTTGAGACCTCACTCAGTCAATTAAATCTATTATTATACTATCTATATAATTATATGTATAGTCCATTCCCTTTTTTCTGAGAAACGATCTCACTCCATTTCCCCAGTGCAGAGAGGTCAGCCTAGTTCACAGCAATCTCCAACTTCTGGGTTCAAGTGATCCTCCTGTCTTAGTTTCCAGAGTAGCTGGGACTACAGGCACCCAACCTGCCACATGCTCATTTACTTTTTCCATTTTTAGGGGTCTTGCCTTTGCTCAGGCTGGTGTCAAACTCCGGAGTTCAAAGGATCCTCCCACCTCAGCCTCCCAAAGTGCTAGGATTACAGGTTTTAGCCACTGCACCAGCCTATATTGCCCTCTCTAAACTTATTATTAGAATGCACAAGAAGTGATAATGAAATTCATCTTTCATTCCTCAATGAATAGAATACCTATTTATGCCACCCATACAAGTAATTGCAAGAATCAGGTGAAGAATAGAAGTTGTTGAAACAGACAAACTCAATATTACCTCTTCCTAGCAGGATGATTGAACAGAAATTATTGAACATTTTAGAGTCTCCATTATGCTTATTTGTATAATAAGTAAACATATATCCTAAAGACTTGTGAATATTAAATCAAAATGCATGTAAAAGAATAAAGTAGAAGCAGAATAGTTATTCAAAATATGGATCACTCTTCAAAAAAAGTAATCCAAGACAAAATGAATTTCATTCATTCATTTTGAAGGAATGGCTTGAAATAAATCCTGATCTTATTCAAAACTGAAAGGCAAGGGGTTTATCTTTGTCACTGCTCAATTCCACTTTATAAAACACTTTATCTTTGTATAGTGGCTGAGTGCTCCCCATCATCCCTGATCAATGCTTCTTCTAAGAAGAAAATCTATAATTCATTCATGCTAAGCTATGTTGCTAACTAGATTCCTTCTGTCATGTATTGAAAGGCTTAAAACCAGAAAAATAAAACTCCAACTGTAGGATTAGAGGCGTAAACTAGTGGACACATGTTTTATGGATCCATTGTGATGGGTAGGTGAGGGTGGTAGGATGAATGGAGTTTGGTGGTTAGGAACCAGAACAGTGGAGGGTTAACTAAGAAGTCGACTTGTGAAATTTAAAGATCATAGATTATACACAGGAAAACAAATTTCATTTCTAAAGGCAAGATCTGCATCTCTAGTAATTGTATTCTGAATGTTTTTCATGAACAGAATTTCAATGCAAAATATTTATAATGGCTGCTTACCTTACAGAACTTGTAAACAAGCTTCCTATTCAAAAATGACCCATGCAAAGGCAGTAAAAATTACAGTCACTGTATCAAGCTGTATAAAACATATGCTTTCATACAATTTAAGAAAATTTTTGTCCTGTCCTAGTCATTTAGTTTTATTCACTTGTTCTTGAATTTTCACGATAAATGTCTTTCATTGATTTTCACTCAGAGCTGGCTATATTATTAGAGAAAAAAACAAAATTGACCAAAAGTCTGGAGCCCTAGTATCAAAAGTTTGGACTGTTAACAATATGATATGAATATATGAATACTTTTTACTTATCTTTTTGGTTTCTGTCTTTTTTGTATATGTACAACTAAAGCAGTTTTCTTTCTATCTACTTAGGGCACTTGCAGGCATATGCCTTGAGCTCTTCCTTTATCAAAAGGCAAAAAGCAGGTACTGAACAATGATCATGAGTATATGTAATATACTAAATGTATACTTTTTTATAGTCAGCAAACTTTCCACATCCAGAGAAGAGGTTCAAGTGTTTATGTGATTAGAGGTGGGCTATCCTCCATGTTTCCTGAGGATTTTGTCCCCAGAAAAAGTCATGCACTGTTGAATCAAAATAATTTCCCATGGAAGACAACTATGTATGTAAAACTGTTAAATTGGGTGGAAGCACTTGAAGGTGCATTAAAAAATTAAAAAATAATTGTACTTGAAGGTATAATCTGGAGAATATATAACATTGATTATTGTATAGAGTTATCAGTGAATTTTAAAATGACCACTCTTCATGGTCTTAATTTCTACCCTCTTCTGATAGTGGAATAGATTACACAAAAATACAAACTTTGTTGTTACTATGATGCTTTTGGGGTCTTCATGAATTCCCTGTCTAGGCCAATATCTATAAGAGTTTTCCAACATTTTCTTCTAGTATTCTTGTAGTTTCGTGGCTTTGGTTTAAGTTTGTTATCCATCATGAGTTAATTTTTATGAGTGGTGAAATTTGCAGATCCTGCTTCAGCCTTTTACATGTGGCTATCCAGTTTTCCCAGAACCATTTATTGAACAGGGATTGTTTCCCTCAGTGTATGTTTTTATCTTTTTTGTCAAAAATTCAGATGATCATTTCAGTATGATTTCATCTCTGGGTTCTCTCTGGTCTGTGTCTCTGTTTTTGTGACAGTACCTAATCAAATTAAAGAACTTCTGCACATCCAAGGACACAATGAAGAAAGCAAATAGATAGTCTGCAGAATAGGAGAAAATATTACATCTGATAAAGAACTGATAACCAGAATCTACAACAAACTCAAGCAAATCAGTAAGAAACAGCCAAATAACCCCATTAAAAAATGGGCAAAAGATAAGAATTTTCAAATGAAGATATACTAATCGACAAAAGACTCATTAAAAAAATGCTCAGTGTCATTATTAGGGAAAAGCAAATCAAAACCACATTGAGACACCACCTACCTACAACAAGCATGGTTCATATTAAAAGGTCCCAAAACAACAGATGCTTGTGTGGATGCAGAGAGAAAGGAACACTGTTGATGGAACTAAAAAATAGGACAACTTCTATAGCGATAACTGAAAGAATTTAAAGTAGTTCTACCATTTGATCCACTAGTCCCACTGCTGGGTATATACCCAAAGGAAAAAAGAGACACCTGCACTCAAATGTTCATAACAGTACAATTACAAAGACGTGGAAATAACCCATGTCCACTGATACATGAATGGATCGATAAAATATGGTATATGCATAATATGGAAGACTATTCAGCCATATTATCTTTTTTGACTATCAGGGTGGAACTGGAAACCATTCTTCTAAGTGAAATGTCACAGGAATATAGAAACAAACACAAACACACACATGTATTCAGTGCCAGGTTGAAACTGATTGATTAACACATGCACATATGAAAGTAAATCTCAATAAAAATGAAGCTGGGAGGGGGGAGGAAGGAAGGGTTATAACACCTATTGAGTATGGTGTACATTGTCTGGGTGGGAGGTACCCTTATATCCTTGACTTAATTTGTGCAAAAAACAAAGTATGTAAACTAAAATGTGTACCCCTTAACATCCTAAAATTAAAAAAAAAATGTGACCAGAAAATATTTCACAAGTCTACTAGGATTATAATAAAAATCATGGTCAACCCCAGTACCATGTGGAAATAATTCACTCATTCATTCCAAAAAGAATTGTTTGGTGCTTACTAACAGTAAAGAAAACAAACAAACAAACAACAACAACAACAACAACAACAAACAGAGCTTGAGTCACTTAAAAAAAAAGAAAATATAATCTTCCAACTCTATGCTTTACAAATTCAATTTAACTTTGGGCAATTTCATTGACTATTAAAGGATTGTAGCGGGAAGGAGGTAGATTTGGAGGCCCTGTGTGTTAGAAGACTTTCCTTAAGCAGCATCTAATCAAATGGATATGTAAAACCAAAATATTTTTCATTTTTCTAACATTTCTTTTCTCTCTCCTAGTGAAGCCAGGTCTTGACATATTGTGTGGTAGTTATCTTTGGACTTTCTCCCCCCAGGCTGCTGTTAACATCTCTCTCTGTTCTTTTGCTAAATTGCTTTTACTTTTAAAATAGATGCTTTGAAATCAGTGCAGATCTTAGAGGTAATTTTTTTTTAAAGAAATCTATGTCTTTGTGCATATACCTTAAATATATATTTTTATGTGTTAATCATACTTCAGTAATGCTGGGGGGAAACAGAAAAAATAGATGACAAATAGGTAGTAGACAGATGAAGATGCATTAAATGGCTTCTCACTATGACCTGCTGGTAAATGTTCAATAGCCATAGATGTGAGGCGGGGAAATATGCCCTGCTTTGTCCCATTTGTTAATTCTCCTTGTGTAAATACTTCCAGCTATCAACATAATGTCATTGAATGAAAGATTAGGAAGAGATAACAGTAGCACATCATTGTATATAGTGCCTTTTCCCTTTCCAATAGAGGATATAATAGATATAACTTCAAAAGCACCAATGGTAAAATATAAGCAATGGTGTATTATGAATAACATGTCTTAACTCGTTTTTAATATAATTTAATTAGTTGTATATTAGTATGATTTAACTTCAAATAACATTAGTATAAAACTACTCATTCTCAAAATTCCTGAAAATTTAATAATTAGCTCTAAGAGTCTGAGCAGACACCAGCACATCTATGCAAAATCTGAACAGAGGGAATCAGCAACTGAGCTATAAGTTAGGATGGGCATGATGTAATTGTATTTTCTGGACTATTAATATTCCTTAATTAGCAGTTGGAATAGCCTCCTTTATCCTTAAATATGTTCATATATCACTTTAACAGTTTTGCACTTCCCCAAGAAGGGTGTAATTTCAAGAAACCCCTATTTTTTAGAATGGTTAGTTGTTTAATACACTAGAAAGGCAGCTGTCTATACCTGAGAGGCAGAAGAGGTCACTTCCTTAAAGGGCAGTACACTCTGAAGCCCAACTGCCTGCTTCGCATCTTGGCCCCTTCATTTATTTTATCCTTTAGGGAAGTTATTTCAGTTCTCTCTCTCTCTGTTTCTTTTCTGTGAAACATACAAAATAAAAGTTCTTACCTTAACAGGATTCTATACTGGGGCTGGAACATGTCAAGTTCTTAATAATGTTTAACTATCATTTGACTTTTGGAAAATTTCCTCCTTTTGGAAAATATCTTTTCTAAACCTTTTCACATGCAAGAATTGCCCCAGTAGGCACAAAACAATTCTATGTATGGAGTGGTCGTCATTAATTTACCATATACTGTATGTCACTGTGATTTATGACAGTTGCCTAGCTGATGGGAACACAGCTGTGCTTCCTTACATAGGTGAACAGTAGTGAAGTATGCATTTTTAATTCCTTTTCAAACACATTAACCCCTCTGCCTTCTATACAAACTCTCTGGCATCTTTCACAGTGACTAATTCATTTCACTCACTATTTCAGCCTCAGCTCTCATTTTCCTTCCTATTTGAACTTCAGTAAGGTCAACTTCAGGGTTTCCCATGGATAAAAAGATGTTCCTTCTCATACCATTCTCTTTTCCAGAGCCCCTGACGATTCTTACAATGGTCAAATACTCCTTTCTTTAATAAACATGCCTATGTTCTTATTTTCCTATGAAAGAGGTAACAGTTTTATATTATTTTAGAAAAAAACTTCATTGATTTGGCAGTTACTACAGGAGTGTTAAAAACTGAAACCCACTTTCCAATAAGGATATCTCTGTTTCCTGGAAGGCTTCAGATTCTAATGGTAGCCCTCATTTTAATAATTAAGTTTAAATAACCAGCAATGAAGAGAAAGTATATCAGTGTGGATCAAATTTTTAAATAACCAGTTTTAGGGTTAATGTCTTGATCGCTTGATTTCTCTAATCATCCAGAAAACATTTTCATTCAATTTTAAGCATACATGTTTGAGAAGGTATCTATTGCATTTATCAAATGTCCACATTGTCCCTCCCCACTTAAACAAAGAATATCAGTACCAACACTCTTTCAATCCTCTAGCTTAAAGATGACAATCCTCTAGCTTAAAATATAGCCAGTATTGTTTTTTTGTTTCCTTTATTGTCTTTCATTATCTTTCTAGGGGAATAGTTGCCTTGAAGGTCATCTCTGATACCAGTAGCATCTATCCTCAGCATTGCCAGTGCCAGTCTATGTGTATGGTTCTCTGTATGGGATTTTGAAATCATAGAGCTCATGTCTGACATTAACCCCCACTCATATTCTGCTATAGTTAGGTATGTTATTAATAAATAAGTATTAAAAATATCTCATAAGAAGTTCCAATGTCCCCATTGGATTCCAAATATAAAAAGTAGGAAAAAAATGTTGCTTTTATTACCTTTGGCACAAGAGGTAAATATATGACAACAAAAGGTGCTTAGAATCTCAGAAAGAATTACTCTTTTACGTCTACAAGGGCTCTTCGGAGCTGAGCACAGTAGTGTGTCCCTATAGTCCCAGATACGTGGGAGCTGGAGATAAGAACATCCTTTGAGCCCAAGAGTCTGGGCAATATAGAGATGAAAGCTCCATCTCCTAAAAATAAAAAATATTAAATGAAAGTGATAGTTGGTACCACAACTTTAGAAAGTAATGTTAATATATTAGTTATTCTTTTTTGTTCAACATTAACAAAATGACCAATTTTTGCAATCAAGAGTTGACAGAATTTTTTCTTAATCCATGCATTAAATTTTCTTTCTTGGAAAATGGGAAATAGCTAAATACATCCCTGTCTAAGTTCCCATATTACCTAACACAACTGGCAATGTTTATAGCAACTTTAAATTTAAAATAGTGCCACCTATTATAATGTGAATTTAGTAGTTAATATTCACCTGTATTTTTGTTTAGACAAAAGCCTGTAAAATGGTCTCCAGTGATTCCTGCAGCCACGCACTGATGCCTTCTGTTGAGTGAGGGCTTCGCTAACAGCTGGCTTCTGATGAATAAAATAGCACCCCATTAATGCAGTGCCACTTTTGTAATGAAGTGGCAAAAATACTGTTGCTTTTTCTAAACTCTTGGGTTGCCTTCTCTTATTCTCTGACTCACTTGCTCTGTGAGAAGTCAGCTGCCATGTTGCGAGCTGTCCCAAGATGCATGTGGTAGGGGACAGTTGTTTCTAGCCAATATCCAGTGAGGATCTTGGGCCTGTCAGTGGATGCGTAAGTGAGCTTCAGGTCAGGTATCTCAAGGACTCACCATGGAGCTTTGCAATGACTATATCCCTGGCCAAAACATTGTTAAGATTCCAAGCTAAAGGCAATTAGCTAAATACTTCAATTTATAAAGCACACAAACATATGATAAATACTTGTTACTTTAAGCTTCTGCATTTTAAGGTATTTGTTATCTAGCTACTATCTATTAATGATAGAGATAGATTTTCTGTTTTTTAAATAAGTTTCCTATCTACTTATAATTATTTCAAATTCCATTCTGTTTGCCAATGACTATGTATAAACCCCAGGTTAAAGGAAAATAGTCACCATCACATTTTTTTTTTTTTTTGGTGCTCTTTTATTTCCCATTCATATTTCCTAATAATATATTCTTAAATTACATAGAAGACTGAGATTTCAGGCTGGCCTATTCTTATTTCACCAAGCAGTGATTTACTTTAGACACACTAGTTTCTCTCAATGGATAACAACCTATTAAGAGAATATATTCATTTTAAATGGATAGACCAGTATAGGCATCTGTATAAACTATTACTTTTCTTTAATTATAGAAAAGAATAAATAATTAATTCAATTAACTTAAATAATATTTTCATGCCTTCATTTATTTAAAAATACTTTTTAATTAAAAATTTCATCCAAGAATAAATAGCATTCTCAATAGATAATTAAATGAGAAATTAACCTATACTAAAAAGAATATTAAATACGTTCTGAGTCATGTTGTGAATTCCTTTCAGAAAGGTAAAAAGTCTTATGAAGATAATGGGACAAGATTTTTATGGGGATCTGCTCTTTCTAGGGTTTTTAAAGGGTGAAGATACTTCCTTAAATTGCTCTCAGAAATGGAGAACCTTGGCAAGGAAAGAACTTTCATGTGAAATACAGTTACCTAGTGCAGTAGCGCCCCAGGAGCACTCAAAGGAATCTATTGGATGCCCTCCTGGTTTCCAGAGTCATAATTTAGAAGTTCCTCCTGCGGATGTAGTTCTAGTTGTAAGATAAGAAAAGTCCTATGCTAAATGGGTGTTGGTAATAAAGGATGGGAAATAGAGAGATGTTCAGAAGAAGAACCATCAACAAGTGCATATCCCTGACCAGATATGTCCCTCAGAAAAGACTTTCTCAGCATCCTTCCGGAGAGGTGACAGCATCTTTTCTTTTTATAGAGAAGTTCTAGGAAACAGAATGTGCCTTTAAGAAAGTTTCTCACTACAAAATATTTCTTGGTTGAGAGAAGTGTTTACATACCTAATATGAACAGGACTTTTTATGATCAAGCACCTTTATCTATAAACTGATGCCAATTCATTTCCTACTATATTTTATTTTTTTAATTAAAAATTTTTATATTTGATTTTTTTTTATAATACCGTTCTTTCTTTAAAGATGTTTACTGTGGGACATCTAGACTCATTATAGAATATATGGATATACACATAATATAAAATATACTCATGCATATTATGTGTGCATATTACTATTTTAAGTAGGTGTATGTGTGATGTGTATAGTTATGTATATATATATGATATGCATGTATGTGCACATATATATATTTAAAGGGTTTTCAATTTTGAAAATATACCTGTAGACCTAGTACTAATGCTGATGACTTATTAATTTTATTGTTCCTTTAAATGTTTTTCTAACATTTCCTAAGGGCTTTCACATTATAACAATATATTTGACTTTTTAAATATATGGAAAGTTCTCAAGCATTCTTGTGGAAAGGAATTTTGGCAGAACGGTTGTATGGAAAATGGAATCGATAATAAAGTCCTCAGAGTATTCAAAGTACTCAATAATTCTTTTGTACCTGAGGCATAGTTGAAGTTTTCCTTGACCATGTAACTAACGTTTAGATGATACTCAAAAATAATATTTAAAATAGTGTTTCAGAAAAGTAAGATAAAATGAAAAGGACACAAATCTTATCTGATTCATAGTTGTTCATATTTACCAATATTACCTTCCTTCCCCTCAAAAAATCCTTTCCAATTCAATACAATTGGCAAGGTATAATTTTTACTTTAGGGGTAAATGTCAAAGTGAACTTCTATTTAAATTGGTCTATTTTTTGAATCTGAACTATTTTTCTTCTGAATGAATACATGATTGCAAATTTAATTGAACCAAAAAAAAAAAATCTAATACTTAGAAAAAAGAAATAAACAACCGGAACATTTGATGACAAAGTATTTGCTACATTGTGTAAAAGGAGCAGTCACTTAGTGACTCAAAGCCTTGTGCTCAATGGACAATATGCCTTAACAAGGACTAAAAGCATAGTTTATTTTGTTTTTTTATGAAGTAGTTACATGTCTAATTTTAAAAATCGTTTGTTAGGCATATTAAATCAAAATATAAATAAAATATTAATTCACATATATAGCATATGTGCACTGTTATACAATATAATTTTATTCATCTATTCACATGTATCTTTGGCATCATGAGGAATCCAACATAGTTTTTCAGAGTACATTTTCTTCCATTCCTTCTCAGTTGCTCGATTTATGATACTTTTTAAGTTTATCACTAATGCGATCAGTGGATATTTTAATATCCAGACACAAACCCATTAGGACAGTAGTTTACACAATATAACCACTAACTGTTCTAGTTTTTCAAATAATCTTTATAATTTTGGAAGAGCAAAATAAATCAGAACGAGTTTCTTCATTTTCTTGTTAACCTATTCTGCCAGGAGTTCTACATGAGCATCCAATGACCATGTATTGCTATTATTTCAAATTGTATCTTTTCCAGAATACATTTTGTATAATATTTATATTCAAATTTGAGAAAAAAACTTAAAAACATTATGAGGACTTTTGGTTCTGGGAGATAATTTGAGACACGATCATAAACATTATATTGGTTTCCTAGGGCAGCCATAACAAAGTACAACAAACTAGGAAACATAAACAATAGAAATTTATTTCCTCACAGTCTTTGAGACTAGACCTATAAGATGAAGTTTTCAGCTGGTTTGGGTTCTCACTGGGGTCTCTCTCTTGGGCTGGGTGAGGGCTGTCTTTTCTTCTATCCACTTCCTTAAAAAACCAAGACCAAACATGTGCACAACTAATATTTGTTTCCAAACGAAAACAAACAGGGAAGAATCATACAAAATATTCCTCTCTCTTTCAAAGGCAAAACAACAAATAAAACAGAAAAGAAAGGAAAATGCAGGATTTGAGGCTGCACCCTCTGGAAACCCCTTTCCATGGCAGTGATTGTGGTGGGCGCAAAGGGGCAGCCTGAACACATAAATTTAATAGGAGTTCAATCAGTATGTTTATGTATTTTCCTGATGGAGTTTACGTATGTTTGATTTTATGCCTTTTATTCACCAAAACTTTTTCCTCATTCCTCTTTCCTATTTTTATTTGATATTCATGTTTTAGTATTTATGAAAGTACAATTACAATCTGAAAGGAAATTTGCAATTTTGGATAATGTGAAAGAAATAACTTCACTGAGAAGAAACTCTTTTTACCTAATCAAAGCCAACCTTATCCATATTGTTGATTTTTATTCTAGAGGATACCTTGTAATTTCAACATAAAGCTCTCACTTGACACTTGATCTTGAATTATGTTCTTATCAAGATCAGTTGATGAAAAAGCTGTTTTATGGTGTAAGATTTGCTGTTTATATTTAAAGAAAATGCATAATTATTTTGAAGTAGGATTATTTTATTAACAACTATGCTGTTTAAAGAAATTAATGTTATGTAAATTATTTAACATTTTGGTCAATAACATAAACAACTCATTGCACAAATTTTTTTAATATTTAACTTTTATACCCCAAATCATTTTTACTAATGTTAATCAAAAAATTAAATATTGATTGTTGTGACAAACTTATGTATTTAAAGATTTCATCTAAATACATCCTTTGATAAATCAAGCTCATAGAGGAATAATTTACCCTTCATATTTACTCATCAGTACACATTTCTGAGACTTCTAGTCATATGTTTAAAATTTAGAAACATTAGCTGGATGGGGTGATGGATAACTCCCAGCTACTTAGAGGGCTGAGGCAGGAGGATCATTCAACCTCAAGAGTTCAAGAGTGCTGTGAGTTATGAATACTGCACTGTACTCCAGCCTAGGAGAAAGAATGAGACTGCTACTTCAGGAAAAAAAAAAAAAAAGGAAACATTAGGAACATTCATGTCTTCCTTATAGATGTAAGCAATGTAGGGGAAAATCTCCAAGGAAAAAATGGATTGAGTGGTTAAAATATAAATTAAAAATGGCATAATAGAGATAGATAGTAGTCCTGACTGAGACAGTGAGATTGGATAATTTTGTTGAGGGGGAAGGAAATTGGAAAGGTATGGATTGAGCATCTACATGTTACAGGCATCTTTAAAGATACCATCTAGTTTTTATAATAGTGACAGGTGACAGAACAATAGAATAAATACCATGTTTATTACAGGAAACTGTGGACAAGTGATGTTCCTTAGCCAAGGCCATACATCTTATATGTTCTAGATCCAATTACTTACAGTTATCATTGTTGAAATAATTCTATGAAGTTTTCTTGGAAATTCAGAGAACCTTACCATTTATACGAGAGACAGGACACAAAGAATAGAATTTTCAAAGCTGGGAAACACAGGGGGCTGTTGCTCATTTGTGGGATCCAACAGATGCCCTTGAATGTTTGTTCCACTTAGCTTTTATTGAAGGCTATTTGCTCATTTAGGTGAGAAAGTAAGCTGAAGAAGAGAACAAAAACATAAGCAGTTTCTCTGAGTAAGTACATTAGTTCCTATTGTATCTATAATCATTAAATTTAAGGGTCTGAGCAGCTTTGAGAAATCTGAAACCTGAGCCTTGTGTGGGGGCAGTCTCCTGTCTGTGGTTGCACACACAGATTCCTTGGTGGAAGTTAATCCTCACTAGTTCTCTGTGGAGTAGATGTCACAGCATCAGATCTCCTCTGGAGAGTTGGTGGAACAGAAGAATTTTCCTCTGATCACCAGCCAGATGCGTTTTCCTCCTGCCCATATTTCAGGGCTTGAGCTGTTCCCTTGATCTCCACCCTGGCCAAATACAAATCCCTACAATGAGTATTTGCTTTGACTGTTGATGGGCAAGGGAAGGCCTAGTTAATGTTTCTTTCCAGGCCTTGCATGCAGCTTCTTCTGTGGCCATTATTTCTTCAGAGTGTTCACAGACCCAGCAGGGGTATTTGGAAGCTATATTCCCTGCAGACCAGGCATCTAGGAAAAGCAGGAACTGCACAGATAAGGAATTTAGTGGCCAGTTTAAAGTATACTATCTAACCTATTTTTATTCAGCCTTGCTCAGCTTGTTTCTCTGTTTTCTCTTTTTCTGGGGGTATTTTCCCTTGCCAGGAATGGGGTCTTTGGTCCCCATTCTCCCAGTATGTATAGGTCAAAAGATGAAAGTATTTAAAATACCTATATCTAAAATAACTTGTTAATAGATACAAAGTTTTAAAAGGTACAAATTGTGTCATCCAAAATAAAATGTAGGGAACAGAAAGTAAAAGTGTAGAGTTTTTGCATGCAATTTAAGTAAGCTTTCTTATTAGCTTAAAATAGACTGTTATAACATGGTAATAACAAAGAAAAAGTAGTAGATACATGAAAGAAGAAGTTAAAGGAATAAGTCATATCACTGCATACATATGTCACTACAGGAAATCATCAAATTAAAAAGGAAGACAGCAAGAGAGAATGAAAGGGAAAAGGCTATACAAACTGTCAATAGTAAATCCTTATCTAGCAACAATTACTTTAAATGTAAATGGATTAAATTCTTCAATAAAAGACATAGATTGGCTGATTACAAAACAAGATGAATTACATACTGTCTACAAGAGACTCATTTCAGCTTTAGGGACACAGAGAAACTGAAAGTAAAGGGATTGAAATAACATTCCATGCAAATATAAAGTGAAAGAAAGCAAGTGTAGCTCTAGTTACATCAGATAAAATAATCATTCAATTAAAATCTGTTACAAGATGCAAAGAAGGTCATTATATAATGATAAAGAGGTCAGTACATCAAAGTGATGTAAAAATTCTAATTATATATGTATCCAATATAAGTACACCTAAATATGTAACACAAGTATTAACAAATCTAAAGGAACATTACAAAATGCAGAAGGTTACTATACATTTGTATAATTATGTATAAAAGTTTCTAATATCTAAGGAGAATAGGAACCTTGATGTGATTTGCAGGTGCATTAGATAATATGGACTTATGTGGCCTAAAATACAAAGAACTGGACCCATGTATTAAATAGCATCATCATCATCATTATTATTATTATTTGAGACAGAATCTCACTTTGTCACCCAGGGTAAAGTACTGTGGCATCATAACTCACAGCAACTTCAAACTCTTGAAAGAAATCCTCTTGTCTCAGCCTCCCAAGCAGCTGGGACTATAGGCACCTGCCACAACACTTGGCTATTTTGTTAGAGACAGGGTCACACTCCTGGTCAGGTTGGTCTGGAACTCCTGAGCTTAAGCAATTCTCCTGCCTTGGGCTCCCAGAGTGGTAGGATTACAAGCATGAGCCACCATGCCCCCCTAATTTTCCTGTTTTTATACTGTTTTTCCTTTTCCCCCCTAAACTATTAAAATCCTTTTGAAAATTGAAAAGGAGAGAAATAGAGCTGCCAAATTTTATCTCAAGTAAACAAAAAAGAGAGGGAAGACTCTAATAAATAAAGTCAGAAATGAAAGAGAAGACATTACAAATAATAGCCACTATTCAAAGTAACTCAGCCAAGAAATTATAAGTTTAGGTTTTGATATATTTAGAATGTTTCCATCTTTTCTGCTATGAATAGCCAAAGTATTAGGTACTGAAATAATACCAAGCAAAAAGAAATTCCAGGAGAATATATATATTTTTTTAGTTACATTCTTGAGTACATGTATGATGAAGGTTATAGAAAGGAGACTGTTGAACAAGAATTAACCTTTCCACTGTTAATTTCTCTTTTTACAAGAAAGGGAGAAAGTATTTTAATTTGTTGAAAATAAAATGGAATATGGCTTTGGGAAGAAGACATGGGAAAATGTGGTAGAAACAAGTAAAATCTATCTAGAGTGGAATTTGAAAGTTAATATAAAAGGAAGGACACAGCTTTAAGAATATCAACATTTACATGACATCTTTCTATTTTGACTTACTGTTCTTAGATAATTAGTAATAATTCTCCAATTGAGAATTGCTCCAATCAAAATAATTTTAGATGATAAAATTGACTGCAGGTACTTATACAGGATGAAAATTGAAAATTATGAGAAATAGATAAAACCCAGGAAATATAGTGTGGAATGATATCAGACACATACCTACATAGCCATGGTTTGTGGAAAGGCAAGAGTGATTGGTACATTGCGTAATTTTGCCTTTATCTTCTTATTTCTTTTGTGAATGATTCAACAAATTATTGATTAGTTTTAAAAATGTAGATTTCTGATAAATTATTTTATTGAATTATTAATAAATTTATTAAATATTGAGTGAAATAAATGGTGAAATTCATATTTCTCATAATAATTTTTATTAAATTATTAAATTATTGAGTGAAATAAATGGTTAGATTTATATTTCCCACTGGAAAAAAATGGTGGAATCAATACATAATAATTTATGTTTTTTTTTTAAAATATATTTTTAAGGGTGTTCATCTTATGTTCTTATAGGAAACTTAGAGTGACAAATATGAAATAATTATTTGGAATCAGAGCACCTTATCCAGAGACTCATTTTAGTGAAAATGTGAAGATATTTAGTAGAAATTAGACTACGTTATGCTTTAAAGTATATTATGTATAAGTATATTATGCTTTAATGAAGACTAAACTCTATTCGAGAATTAGAGAAGACTTTCCAGTACTTCCTAATTTCATTCCAACTACATCTATTTTCACAGATAAGGTCTAAGACCTCGGGGGTAGCCACATTTGTTATTAAGTCTATGTTTTACAAGCAGAATTTGCTAATGATGAAGAAACCTAACACTATGGATTCTCTGAAATATTTAAAATAAAACAGATGCAAAATGTTTCATAAGAATACTAACATATATCAAGCATATGAAAAATGGTTTCTTTTCATCTCTTATCACTTCCATGTGGTAGATAGTTCTATGACATACATTTTACAAATGAAAAGATCAAAGCATTGACAAGTTGAGTAACTGTCCAAGGTCTCACTGACACTAAATGGTTGAGCTAAAAATTATTTAATTTATTTATTTGTTTCTTTGTTTGTTTGTTTAAAGACATGGTCTCACTCCCCTGCCCATGGTAGAATATAGTTGGGTCATAATAGCTTACTGTAACCTCAGACTCCTGGGCTCAAGTGGTCCTCCTACTTCAGACTTCCGAGTAGCTGGGACTATAGGCACATGCTACCATCTTGACTAATTTTTGTATTTTTCTGTAGAAACAGGATGTCGCTATGTTGCTCAGGCTGGTATCAAATTCTGGCCTCAAGTAATCTTTTTGCCTCTGCCCAGATGTGAGCCATTATGCCCTGTTGGAGCTCGAAATTAGACTTGTATTTTGATTGCAGAGTTCACATGTTTAATAACTATATTACCTTATCCAATTCAGTTTGAAACACACAAAAGTTTTTTTACCAGTTTTAGAGTTTCCCTCTGTTAAAAGGCTGTCAAACTTTATTCCTGTGGAAACAGAAAAAAATGCCTCCAGAACAAGTCAAGGAAACTTCTGAATTTATAGTGAAGCCTGAAGCCAAGGCTCCACTTTAAAGGTTAAATGTAGCTTCAGGTCGAAAAGAATGAGAGCCAAAACGTGTCTGCAGCATTTGAAAATAGTGCATAAAGCAAAAGATATTGTAAGAATAGGGACTTTGCTAATTAAGAGGAATATTCTGATTAATTTCTTTATTGACTTTAATTAAGAATTGTTATGATTTAAAAATGAAGAATCATTCACTTTCCACTGGGATAACTTGTAAAATGGCACATATTAAAAGTAGAAATGGCTGAAATTTGTATTTAAATATATTTAAATTAAAGGATTAGAGATCAACAATAACTAGGGTTTATATCTTCTATTTTTTTCTAGCATAGCACACAGTAGATGTATTTTTTAAATAAAGGAACTGTTCAGTAAACTGCATTTTTAACCAAATGCAAAGAGATACTAAAGTTTTCATCTTGGTTTTTGAATAACTCTAGGCAAAATTAAACACACATACACATACCCACATACACACAGAGGCAGTACTTGGTTTTGTGCAGTTTCAATATTCTTGAAATTGAGTTATTAGATAATAATAAATTGAAATTCAATTCTTGGTTTTGTGCAGTTGCAGTATTCTTGAAATTGATTTATTAGATAATGCCAGTGCCCAGCAATACAGGTCACACTTTAATTATCACTATATATTAATAGTGAGTAATTCTATAAAATACAAACATTGTTACTAACTTTAGTCTACAAGTCATTACACAAATAACAGTTGCCCATTATGATGAGCAATCATGTTACTACTTTTAAATCTTCCCTGAGTAGTTACCGTTCATCTGTTATATAGTTACTATCCTGATAGCAAAGCCTGCAGTGGTATTGCCTCCCTGTCTTTCAGTGATACATCACATGCCATTTTACAAAAATTTAGCTTTGAAAAAGGATATTGGCCAACAAAGACGAAAGTGCAGCCAATAAACTGGAAGTGAAATTCATAACGTACCTATAGAAAGACATAGCTGACCAGAGGAATGTTGACAAAGAATGAACATACACAGGGAGTGGAACTTAATAAAGGTGAACTTAGAGAAAAAAAAAAAATGAGGAAATTGGTTGCGACCAAAAGATGAAGATGTCCCAGATGAAGTGATGCCGGTAAAATAGTCCACGTTAGAGGAAATCCCAAACATATTTTATAGCATTGAAAAAGCAAAGACTGAAATGTTGGAAGCCGATCTAAACTTAAAAAGAAGTATAACCAGTCACAAAGGCGTATAAAAAGTACTTTCCTCATATTGTTAATTATGCAGTGAGAAGAACCGTTGTCCTCTTAGGGCAGCTGATAGTCAGTCTCACATATAGTAAGAAGAATAAGCAAGCATTGTTTGAATTACTGTTGATTCGTTTTGTTTTTGTTTTTGTTTTTTACCAAGGACTAAAATACATAGATGTTCAGTGGTTTGAATATTGTAAATTACTGTGCTATTTGTTTCTGTGTTCTCTCCAAAATTTACGTTCAGACTTAATCCCTAGTGCAATATTTTTAACAGGTGGGTCTGTTAGGTTAGGGGGTGATTAGGTCCTGAGGACTCCTCCCTTGTGAATGGGATGTAGACTGTTATAAATAGACTGCAGATAGAGTTCCTCACCTTGTCATTTTGCCTTCTGCCATGTGAGGAAATATCAAAAAAGGTGTCCTCTTGGAAGCAGAGAGAGCAGCCCTCATTTTGGATGAAACTGCTAGTCTGTTATATATATATATATATAATTTTTTTTTTTTGATAGCACAAAGGAACTAAGACACCTATATACTAAGTAATATAAGTCTTCCTGTTTGGGCATTCTCCTCTACATTCACAGCTGGCAAAGGAAGGATTGAACATTGTGGAAAAATGTACAAAGATAAGGGAAAATCATTTTACTCATCTATTATTGAGATCAGTTTATACAGTTTTACGTTTTACAGTCATTTATACTATCTTGAAAACCATACAAAGTTTATATATATATACATACACACACACACACAATCTATTCTTTCAGCCATCTTTGTGGTTTTTCAGGTGACAATCACAATAAAGTTATGAAAAAAAAAATCACCCAGATTCTAGATTTTAGTAAGATCAGACTAGAGTGTGTCAAATATTATAAAAGCCAAAGTTTTTTCCTCTGGATTTTGCAGGCTTTCTACAATAACTTTTCAATTCTGTGTTCTTAATCACAACAAAAACTTGATGAGATGAACTAAAGAACTTTTCACAGACAATGATTTTCTCAATACGTACTGCCCATGAGCTACTGGAAGACATACTCATTTGTGTGTAATCATTTGGTGCTACGTAGTAGTAACATGATATTTTGATCCTTGGGATATGATCATAAATGAAGATGTAGAGGTATAGATTTTTATATAGAAATTATGCTTTCCCATTAAGTGAATATTAATCTATGCCAACCACCCAAAGATTTGAAAAGCCCAGATAGGGGTAAAGTCATTAAAGTTGTTAAATATCTACAAATCATGTATGCTGTTCACATTTTGACACTAACGTGCTTGCTATATTCATAAAGCAAGGGAAAAACATTTTAAATTATTAATTTAACTTGCATACAAGTTCAATATAATTATAATACAATTAGGTAAAAATTATTTTTCTTTTACAATAATTTTTTTAATTACTCAAGTTTGAGAAACACTGAGAGCACTTTGAAAGTATCTGAATATTTTGTTCTAACTCCAGTATGATAATGGTTCTGTCAAAATAGCATGTCATTAAAATGTAATTCAGATATTATTCTTTTGAAGCCATAATAGTCCCTCTGGAAGTTCACTGTAAATATATAATGTTTTAGTGATGTTATAAGTTAATCAAGACTTATTGTCTTGCCTTGATAGATAACAATGACATTAGACATGATGAAAGCTCACTTCTGTTTGTAAAATTACTTTACCAAATGTTTAGAACATAACCAGTTTACAAATGGGTATTAGTGATGTGTATGGCATGGTTTTTGAAGATCTGGCAGAGTCAATAAACTCTCTTTTTGAAAATTGGATTTTGAAATTTATAAAACATATTTCTGATAATTTCCCTGCTGATTATTTTAAAAACAAACATGTTTTCCTTAGCAACCATGGTACCTACTGAGAAAGCTGAAGATTGAGAAACAAAACCCATGTTATCCCTTTGTGATAGCCACCGCTAAACTGGTGTGAAGGAAGGTCCTAATTAATGGTTTTTCCTACCTCTCTGTTTCAAAAACCTGAAAGATGTAGATCATGCTTCCAATGGTAGCAATCAAGCTGGCTGGGGAGTCTTCCAACCTTAAAAAAATAGGAAAAATGGAAGCATTTCAAGTCAGTAATATTTATTTTAAATATTTTACCCAAATTGCCACATTACAATTAGATAGAAGGAATAACTTACACGGTTCAGTAGCAGAGTCAGTGACTGTAGTTAACAATAACTTATTACATATTTTGAAATAGCTAGAAGAAAAATTCGGAATGCTCCCAATATAAAGAAATGATATATGTTTGAAGTGATAGCTATCTCAATGAGCTTGATTTGATCACTACGTAATGTATACATTTATCAAAATATCTAAAATGACCCGGAAGTATGTACAATTATTATGCACCTGTGATTTAACAGGAAAAAACAACAACAACAACAAACATTCTCATTTGAGAAAGCTGTATTTTTATAAATGATCTAATACAGGGGAGGGGAGGGGAATGAGGGACAAAGGAGAGGGGAGGAAGGAGGGGGTTGGGGGTTATGGTATATGGCACACCTCTTGGGGGTGGGACACATTCACAAAAGGGACTTTACCTAACAACCGTACTCAGTGTAACCTAATTCTTTGCACCCTCCATGAATCCCAAACAATAAAAAAAGAAGGAAAAATAGAGAACATGAGAAGCTTTGCTTTCTCATTACTTTTTTGCCTCCACCCAACAACCAGTTGGCCACTAAATCTTGAAATCTTGGAATGCTTCTGCTCTGTAGACAACACAAAGATGTCATTATTTTGTTTTGGTTCTAGAAGGTAAAGTTTTCCCAGATGATTCTTCATAGTCATGAGATTAGTGAAGAATAACTTTTTAATGGGAAATATAATCAACGATATTTAAGAAGTAAACTGGAAATATTTAATAACATCTTTACTGGGGCTAGCTATTTTTATACATTAAAATCTGCCTAAGATTAATGTTTACTGATTTTGCAGGAAGAGAACAGAAAGAAAGGTTCACATATTAAATATATACAAGCCACATCTGAGCTTCATTTTATGACTTATAATAGCTTGGATAGTGTATAAGCCAACAACTTCCAAGGCGAGATAGCCGAATGATACAGGGGACCAGACTTATATCTTTAATTCCGCTGACTTGTATGTCAACTTCTGCAAGTTATTTTTCTTTATGGATTTGTTTTGTATTTTTGAATAAAGTGGATAAATTGAATCTGAGACTTAAACTTCCAAGGACAAGCCTCAGGGACCCCCTAGAAATTGGGTTGAAGAAGTGTCCATCTCCTCATCTCCTACCCCCATTCAGCAGGAGAATATCATTTTATGTATTTATTACATATTGTGTTTCATGTTATTATTGTTCCTGGTGTTTTTTCAGGGAAAAATTGACCTGAAGACTTTTAAAGTGCATGAAACTCCTAGAATGGATTATCTCTATGCTGACTTCTCCTATCCATAGCCTACTAGAAGTGGAAATTGATACTTAGAACTTGGTATTGCTGTTAATAGGGACATCAGCATTCCTCTTAAGGACAGATGTTTTTAAAATAATAAGTTCCCCATGTAAAACCAGGTTTTGAGTCACACATTTGTTCATAAGTTGGCTATTTAAGAGATAAGACACATTTTTCCATAGAAACAATTTTTAAGGTGGCGTGTTTAGGCTTAGATAAGAGATTTAAAAAAAAAAAAGTGATTTAACAAAAAAGAGATTTAACAAAACAAAATCAATTTAGCTGCCAAAGTAAAAGCAGTCTGTTTTCAGTAAAGAGTGGGAAAAAATACTCTCACAAAAACTGCAATTAAAATTTAAGGAGAAAACAGTGTCACATTTTGAGTTTTTTAAACTTTGTTTTTAATGATTGAAGACAAATGATTCTAGGGATACAACATTTATTTTAATGTTTTCTTTGGCTTCAGAAGTTCTTTAAAGAGACATAATTGGAGAGACAGCTCTTTGCTTATGTTGACATGGTGCCTGAAATTTCAAAAATAAAACTAAAAGCCAATGCTTGCTTAAACTTTATTTAGAATGAGAGATTGACTCAACTCATTTAAATCTTGGTATCCTTCTCCAAGCTAAACCTAAAGAGCTTGTGTTAAAAGTGTAGAAGAGAAAAACAGCAAAAATCTCTTGTTACCACCTGATTATCCCTGTTTTGTTTAAATACACAGATTTCTAAGTAGAGGATGCTGATAACTCAGAGAAGAGGTCTATCAAAACTGAGAGAGTGCTTATGTTTTCAAAATCTTCCCTCAGGTACAAAGCTTGTTATAAAGATCAGTCAGTGGAGATCCAGAAAAATAAGACATAAGACAATTTAAATATTTAGGTAATATATTAAAATAAACTTATAAATATCTAGATATTTTGAATGCTGTGATTCTATAACAACCAAAAGTATTATATTTTTTAAAAATGTGTTTCTAATAGCTTTTAGAAAAATCCATTTCACCTCTACTGGAATATTTTCAACTAAATATTATAGTAGGAGAAGAAGGCTTATAATCCACAGCACTGATACATTGTTCAACATAATGTATAAATCTGATGCTTTTCAAAAGTGATGATAATAATTTCTATAAAATTTAGATTTCATCAATCTCTGTCTTGAGGGTTTATATATTTGGAAGCATCAATATTATTCTTCATCTTTCAACACTAGAATAATTTGGCATCACATAATAATTTTAATTTTGGTGTAGGGAAAATGAAGATTCCACTTTCTTACTTCCCAAGATTATCCTTATTATAGAGACAGTTACATTAGTAATTCTCACCTAGAGGTTAGTACACATTGGGTACTCAGGATATTTTCTGAAAGCAGGCAATTTGAAGAAAAATTGTTAGTTAACCTCTACCTATTTTCATCATTGTGATAAAAATTCTTCCAAATCATTATTTTTTTAAGCCCTAATACAGGACTTATGTAAAACTCTTTTTCTCTCTCTATGATATGAAGGTATTAATGTGAACTCACACTGACACAACAAAATTATCTTTCCTATTGTTTCACAAATTTAATGATGAAGAAATTTGAATTCTCTGTAGATTCTGGTTATCAAACCTTTGTCAGAGTCATAACATACAAATATCTCTTCTCATTCTGAGGGTTGTCTATTACCTTTAATTGTTGTGTCCTTAACTGTGCAGAAGCTTTTCAACTTAATTTAGTCCCAGTTGTTTATATTCGTTGTTGTTGTGATTGCCAGTGAAGTCTTCTTCATGAAATTTGTCTCCAGACTGACATCATCAAGAGTTTTTCCCAGCTCGGCACCTGTGGTTCAAGCGGCTAAGGCGCCAGCCACATACACCTAAGGTGGCGGGTTTGAATCCCCAGCCCGGGCCCGCCAAACAACAATGATGGCTGAAACAAAAAAAAAAAAAAAGAAAGAAAAATGGCTGGGCATTGTGGCGGGTGCCTGTAGTCCCAGTTACTTGGGAGGCTGAGGCAGGAGACTCGCTTGAGCCCAGGAATTGGAGGTTGCTGTGAGCTGTGATGCCATGGCACTCTACTCAGGGGGATAGCTTGAGGCTCTGTCTCAAAAAAAAAAAAAAAAAAAAAAAGAGTTTTCCCCATTCTTTCTTCTAGAATTTTTATCATTCCATGTCTTAGATTTAAATCTTTCATCCATTGTGAGTCCATTTTTGTAAGTGGTGAAAGGTGTGAGTTCAGTTTCAGTCTTTCACATGTGGTTATCCTGTTTTTCCAACACCAGTTATTGAATAGGGATTCTTTTCCCTAGTGTATACTTTAGTTTATTGAAGATAAGATGGAAGTAAGAGACTGGTTTCATCTCTTGTTTTTCTATTTGGTCCCATATATCTATGTCTCTATTTTTGTGCCAGTACCATGCTGTTTTGATTACTGTAGACTTGTAATGTAACCTGAAATCTAGTAAAATGATGCCTCTAGCTTTATTACCAAAAATTGCCTTGGTTATATGGGTATTTTTTTTCTGGTTTCACACAAAATGAAGAACTATTTTTTTCCAGTTCTTCCAAGTATGAAATTGATATTTTAATGGAGATTCATTGAATCTGTAGGTTTCTTTGAGTAGTACAGATATTTTAATAATGTTGATTCCTCACAGCCAAAAGCATGGTATATTCTTCTATTTGTTAATTTCTTATGCTAATTTTTTTTTTTTTTTAGGGTTTTCTAATTATCTTTGTAGAGTTACTTCACCTCTTTTCCTGGGTATGTTCCTAGGTATTTCATTTTCTTTGAAGCTACTATAAAGGGGATTGTGTCCTTGATTTGCTTTTCAACTTGGCTGTTATTGGTGTATACAAAGGGTACTGATTTCTGGACATTGACTTTATACCCTGAGACGTTACTGTATTTCTTGATCATTTCCAGGAATCTTGTGGTTGAGTCTCTAGAGTTTTCTAAGTATAAGATCATATCATTGATAAAGAGCTAGAGTTTGATCTTTTCTGTTCTCATTCAGATGCCTTACAATCCATCACTTGCCCGATTGTCCTAGCTAGAACTTCCAGAACTATGTTGAATAGTAGTGGCAATAGTGTATATCCTTTTCTAGTTCCAGTTCTAAGTGGAAAAGCTTTCAGTTTTATTCTATTCAATATGACATTGGCTATGGGTTTATTATAGATGCCTTCAATTAGTTTAAGAAATGCGCTGTCTATGCCTGTATTCTTAAGCATTCTTGTTAGAACTGGATGCTGAATTTTGTCAAATGCCTTTTCTGCATCTATTGAGAGGATCATATGGTCTTTGTTTTTGCTTTTATTTATGTGGTGAATTACATTTGTAGATCTCTATATATTAAACAAACCTTGCCTATTTGATCATGATATATAATTTTTTTTACATGTAGCTGCCATCTATTTGCTAGGGTTTTATTGAGTATTTTTGCATCCATACTCGTTAGTGAAACTGGTCTGTAGTTGTCTTTTTTAGTTGAATCCTTTCCTGGTTTTGGCATCAGGGCGATATTTACTTTATAAAACATGTTGGGTAAGTTTCCTTCCTTCTCAGTGTTTCAGAATAGGTTCTGTAGTATAAGCACAGGTCTTCTTTGAAGGTTTGATAGAATTCTGGTGTGACATCATCTGGTCCAGGGATTTTTGTTATTGTTGTTGGGAACCTTTTTATTATTTCTTCAGTTTCAGTGCTTAATATGGGTCTGTTCAAGAATTTTATCTATTCTTGGTTAAATCTAGGATCTGGCGTTATTTAAGTTATTGGCCTATTTCCTCCACATTGTCAAATTTCTGGGTATAGAGAACTCAAATTAATCAAAAAAGAGCAAACAATACCATCTATCACTGGGTAAGAGACATGAACAGAATCTTCTTTGAAGAAAACTGATAAATAGCCAACAAACATATGAAAAAATGCTCATTGTCCCTAATTATTAGAGAAATGCAAATCAAAACCACCCTAAGATATCACCTAACACCAGGGAGAATAGCCCACATCACAAAGTCCCAAAGCTGTAGATGCTGGTGCAGAAGTGGAGAGAAAGGAACACTTCTACACTGCTGGTGGGACTACAGAGTAATATAGCCTCTTTGGAAGGAAGTATGGAGAATCATCAAAGAACTCAAAATAAACCTCCTATTTGATCCCACAATCCCATTACTAGGCATCTACACAAGAGAAAAAAATCACTTTATCATAAAGACATTTACACTAGGTTGTTTATTGTAGTTCAACTTATAATTGCCAAGATATGGAAACACCTTAAGTGCCTATCACCCCAGGAATGGATTAATAAACAGTGGTATATGTATATAAAAGATGGAGACTTTATATCTTTTATATTAACCTGGATGGATGTGAAACATATTCTTCTTAGTAAAGTATCATAAGAATGGAAAAGCAAGTATCCAATGTACTCAATATTAACATGCAGTCAGTAGATGAACTAATACATACCCACACAAGAAAAAAACTCAATTAAATTCAGGATGGGGGCAGGGGGATAGAGGAAGGCAGTCATTGGCGTGCTTCCACCTAATGGGCACAATGTAATGGTATATGGCAACTTCCTGGGTGCAGGACACAACTACAGTAGTAGTTGACTTTACTTAACAATTTTTTATACCCTCATATTAATCTGAAATTAAAAAAAAATTTTGAAGGGTAAGTGTATATACACATATACTGGATATTATAAAGAATGTGCTTATTAGGGAATTAGTTTAGAAAGGTATGTACTTCTCCAGGCAAAAGCTTCATTTTGATGTAAGAATGATTGATATATCACATATAGCGATTTTGTGTCATTTGGGGAGGATAGACATCACCAAAACATGTTCATATGCATCATATGGTACATGGAAATTACAGCTTGATTGAATTATTTTAATATCAGAAAATACTAAAGATTCTTGAAAACATAAATTTAAGAAATCATAAAAATGTGACTTCTCATTCTAGGAAAGCAAATCCAAGAGATGAAAGATGACTTTTTTAGCCAAAATGTTAGCATAATTTTTAAACGATGTCAGCATATTGCTGGACCTTATTGTTTTGGATTTTTTTTGCAGTTTTTGGCCAGGGCTGGGTTGTGAACCCGCCACCTCCAGCATATGGGACCGGCGCCCTACCCTTGTGAACCACAGGTGCCGCCTGATCTTAGCATTTTTGTATATTTCATTTCTCCCTGTGCAAGTTAAAAGTGACTGGGTGCAAGAGAGAAATGCACAGAAGATGATAGGGTTCTTCAGAAGAAATGTGAGTCTCCTTGCGTTCTTGGGTATTATCTGCATCCATTATGTATGAAGAATTGCATACTTAACCAAAAAATAATGTACTAGAAAATAAATATTTGGATGCCAATATTCACCAAAATTATACTTATGTACAAATATGTTTCTATTAATTGTCTTGTTCATGTTATTATATAAGATGTACTGCAGAAATTTTCTCAATTTTTAATCATGATTTCACTAACCATTAAAAAATAATGGCTTCTAGGGCGACTGGGTAACAGTCTTTGGTATTCTATAAAACTTAAGCTAGTTTATAAATAGCTTTGAGATAATTAAAAAATTCCATTTCTGACATCTTAACCCAGAATATCCATAAAATTTATTAGAACTGCACTAATGGAGAATTTTAGTTAAATGCAAATTAAGATATAACCCATTTCAGAAAAGATATTTCAGTTAGGTAAGATATAACCCATCTTGGAAAAGATATTTCAGTTAAGTAACAAGATATAAATGGTAACTTAAATTAAAAGTAGAATAAAAAATAAGAAACAGACAATATTTGGGAAATAATGGAGGAACCAGAAACAAGAGTTAAAATATTCTACGTGTTTAATTAAAATAAGTAGCTAGGTACCTAAAGTAGCTTTTTAAAAAATTTTATTAAGTCAAATACACATAGATCATGAATACATGCATGCATATGTGGGGTACAATGTGCTGATTTTTTTTATACAATCTAACATGGTTACATTTAACTAATCACCATAGCTTTTACCTCATTTACTTGCTTATTATGCCAAAACATCTATAAAGTAGCTTGAAAAAGAAAACCCAAAATTCCCTTTCCCCCACCCCCAAACCAAACATTTATATACATCCACACAGGCAATTGTAATTTATATAGATTTATATCAATTTTCCACATTTAAATAATATTAATAAATGTTGCAATATTATCACTTTAATAATATTTCTTTTAAAAAGTATTTAGGTAAAGTAGGGTATTGTAAAGTGTACCACAAGGAGCTTCTGTATGTACATTCATCCAAGGAACCAACCACCAGATTAAGGTACAGGACATTTCCAAATTCTCCCTCTTGCCCTTCATAATGAATGTCCCATGGTAACCATGAATCTATCAGAACAGGTTATTTTTCTCCATTCTTACACCTCATATATATAAATTTATACAGTATGTATTTTTGCGTGACCATCTTTGTTTTCCCATCTTTATATTGGTGATAATTATACATGCTGTTGAGGGTTACAGTAGTTTATTCTTTATTTCTAGGTAGTACACCACTATATAGGCACACCACAATTACACAAGCATGCTACTGGCAAGGAGGAGTCCAAGTCTCTTCTTATGCCCTCCATAATGTCTTTTGCCAATTCTGACCTCTAAAGAAAAAGAAACCTTGGTGAGACCAAAAGTGGAAGATTCCCAGCTTTTATGCAGTTGGATGGTACAATTTCTCTTTGTTCTCCACTTCCCAATTATGAATAAATAAAACAGTGAGCTCAAATTTCAAAGCTACAGAAAGCCACTTCTTCCACCCATAATTGAATGGCAATATTCATCTACGGATAAACATAAATCAAGTTTGACAGCTGTGGATAAAAGAGAAGGAAGAAAAGAGGAATTTGGTGTAAACAGAACTATTTTAGCCATTCTTCAGGCAGCAGGTCACATGCGTCTGGGAACATGCAAGGAGGCAGTCACGTATTGATGGATGTGATTTGAAAAGGGTGTCCCTGAGGGTGTTATCCAAGCTGAGAACATGTCCCTGCTTTTCCAAACAGTTTTAATAATTTTTAAAACCTAAAATATGTGGAGCATATTCTCTGTAATTAACTCCTCATGGTTTATTTCCTGTTATCTTAATAACTTCAACTCTCTTCTTGGCTAAGTGTCTAGATGATCATCGTTTCACTATGATGTATGATTTACAACTTAGCAAATAAAATTATTTACTATCCCCCATTCAGGGTCATATTTGAGGCATTTTACAGTTTCTTTTCTATAGCAATTAATTAAATGTGCTTGGATTATAAACATATTTACCAACCTTAAAAATTTAGAAAAATATTCAAAATACATTTATTCCTTAAAACTTTGCTTTCACTGTGCTTTTTTATATTTCTAAAATGGGAAAATATTTTCTCAATGAAACATGTACTTTTACATTAATTTCTTTTTTTTTTTTTGAGACCGGTTCTCACTCTTTCACTCTGGGTAGTGTCATGGTGTCATTGTAGCTCACAGCAACCTCAAACTCCTGGATTCATACAATCCTCTTGCTTCAGCCTCCTGAGTAGCTGTGACTACAGGTACGTGCCACCACTTCTGGCCAACTTTTCTATTTTAAGTAGAAACAAAGTCTTACTTTTGCTCAAGCTGTCTTGAACTCCTGAGCTCAAGCAATCCATCAGCCTCAGCCTCCCAAAATTCTAGATGTAAGCCACCACACTTGGCCTTATTTTTAAATTAATAACAGACATTTTAAATTATAAATATTCCATTTTATTTTATTTGTTAAATTACTTATTCACTCTTATTTCACTTCCATCACCCACAAAATTCAAGTTTGTCTCTTAAGTTGTCATTTTTAGCTCTAGAAAATTATTTACATCTATAGATAAATCAGTCTTTAGTTAATACAAAAAATGCCATAAATTATATGTTATTAAGTTGATAAGGTATCCATAAATCATATATCATCATTTTTTAAATTTTATAAGTATTATTTCACTTTTTGTGTTATTAAAGTAAATTAATAAATTAAAATATTTGCTCAATTTGTAAATGCTTCTTTCCTCTATATAATTTTTTATTCTAGTCATGCATCATTGAATCAAGGCAAATAAGTTTGTTTTTGAGAAACATTTAAAATTATGGCTTTTAATTTTTTGTTAATAATTTGCTATCTCTATAATTATGTGAGAGTTATATGCTACGATGTTATAGTACAAGATATCTTTGCCATAGAAAGTATCACAGCAAGCTTTCATTGCACAAAAATGGGTAAATTTATCTCATTCTTCTTAAAATGCATGTTTTATATCACAGAGAAAATTTGTTATTTTAAAAACTAATTGCTATTAATCCATTTTAAAAGATTCATAAACCTTAGACCATTCTATAATGTTTGCTTATAAGCATGTAGTTATTATGCATTAATGTATTGCTTCACATTGGTGATCTGTTTTCAGTGATTATCTCAAACTGGTGATGTCTTGGTATTACTAACCAAAATTGAGAAAAGGAATAGTCAATAACTGGATGCTAACTGTTTGTAGTATGGTAAGCATAATTTTGTGCAAACTAATTTTCTGTGGTGACAGAAAAAGAAAATTGCATGTTGTTGATAGAGTAAACCCTACTTTCATTTAGGTATTATCAAAATCTTTCATGATATCTCTTCTAAAAGATTAGGGAGATGTGCATCTTATAACATAGTAGTGTACCCAATTAGCAAATCCCAAAGAGTATGGATTAATGAGTTCATAGTAATGCAAAGGGGAGAGGTCTCTTATAGACTTGTATAGAGCTGTCAACTTTTTTATAAACAACTTGGAAGACGAAAGAAAAGTCATGGCTATCAAATTTTAAGTGATTAGGAACTATAAAGGCTAAAATTAACATAAAAACTAAGACACAAGAGAATCTCTATGACTATGATGGGCTAAAGTCAACATGAGATTTGACAAGTGTAAATTTAAAATATGGATTTCACACTAGAAGACATATAAAAGTAGCAGTGGACAGCAGCTTGATTATGAGTATATGTGTGTGTCTACGTGTATGATGATAAAATTTAGTATTCACTCAAAATATCAGGTGATAGTTAAGGGACCTGAAATCTTGATTAAAGAAAAATCTTTCATTTTTTTTCTTTAATAGAAAAATAGTGTCCTGAGCAAGGGAAATACCACCTCTTCTGCCCTCTCTCAAACTGTAATTCAACATTATGTTCAAGTTTGGGAATCACATTTTGAGGTCAATATGACAAACTGGATAACTTTTCCATCAGTGATTCTTAATCTTTGAGAGATCACAATCCTTCATTTAGAAATATATAAGAAGGGGTGGTGCCTGTGGCTCAAAGGAGTAGGGCACCGGCCCCATATGCTGGAGGTGGCAGGTCCAAACCCAGCCCCAGCCAAAAAAATGCAAAAAAAAAAAAAAAAAAAAAAAAGAAATATATAAGAAGTTATATATATATTGCCTCAATAAAATGTGCTTATTAGATACACATGAAAATTTCTACACAATTTCATAAGGTATACAGCAATCCTTGAAACTGTCCATGAATTCCCTGCATACCCTGCATTTCATCTCAAGAGCTTCTGGTGACAGAAGTGAGGTGATGAGGGTTGTTGCTTCCCTAACTTATTAAAATAGTTAGAGGGAGTGAGGTGTTTAGTCTGGAGTAGGGAACACTAGGAGGATGGGAACAAAGTAGTGACCATAAAATGTGTGCACAATTTTCATACTCAAGGCAAAGAAGAGAAACACCACAGGAACATATTTTGTATAAGTGGAAATAGGATGAATGGGAGGAATTTAATTCAATTCAGCATTCAATCAGTACATTCCACATGGTATGCTAGACTGGGAGGGTGAATGTAAATATCAGATGAATAAAACATTGTCTACTTCCTCAGGATGTTTAGAGAGAAAAGTTCCAGCTCAAAAAACAAATTTCCTTTAAGTAAGAATTTAAAAAACAAATATTTATGTACATATAATGTTAGCCCAACTATGACTACATGATGTAGATGGTGGGTCAAATTAGAATAGATTTTCATTATTAGGAAAATAATTATTTGAGCGGTCCCACATGGTAATATAAGGATAGCATTGTAGTAGAATGAATTGCCCTGAGGAAAGGATGTGGGAGAAAACTTTGAGGCTGCACATTGCTCTTACTCTGAACTTTCCTTGGTGTGCAGAGATGATACCTGGCATGTGGGTGAAAAAGGTTTGCTCAGGGGAAAAAGAGTATCTTGAGAAAATGTAGTACAGATTTCTGCCTCTTTGAAGATTCACCTTGTTAGACCCTTTGTCATAAATGGAAATGTTCCAGACGAAATTCATCCTGAAAGGAGGCAGCAAGACTTCCATGAGGGCTGATACTAGCTGAGCATGATGTTTTCTCCCCAAGTCCTGTCTGACTCAGCCCTGTTGACAGAGAAGTTCCACTTTAAGTGAAATGTTTGAGCATGTCAACACAATTCAGAAGATCTATAATCTTGAGATGCTGTTCTTCCTGGTATGTCTTGGAATTATTATTCATAAAAGTAAAAAAGTATTTGCTCAAAAGTTTGTTGGATCCCCAAAGGGTATGCCTGAATTTGTAGCTATGCCTTTTCCTCTCCAATTTTGTCCAGCATAAGTTGGAGTCATCACGGGACTGAAAGTAGACAAGTATAATGACGTATCTTATTTTCTCAAATTAAAATGTAAAAATTATGCTGGAAGGAAATAAGATCAGTTAACTGATATGATGCACTGGTTCTCTGTAACAGGCCTTCTTATCTGGAATGGCATTTCTGTGCTCTATTTGCTTACTATGAAAACTCTTAACTCGGGGTGCTACAATAGAATAGTCATTCTTTAGAGGATGGACATTATTATCAAATTTGCTTTGTTCCACTCAACACATACTGGAAACCTGTGTGTGTGATCTCAAGCAGGAGGCTCTGCCAATACAAGGCTCAGCTTTCAGATTTCTGAAGGCTACTTTTAAGGTTAATACTAATAACAATAGGAGCTGAAATGTTCACTCAGAAATTGCTGGCATCTTTGTTCCTTCCCTCATCTTACCCGCTGGGCAAATAGACTTCAATAAAATCAGAGTGGAGCCAAACACTCTGGGCCATTGCCAGAAGCCCACAAACAGGCAGTGGACCCCTGAGCTCCCACCTCTAATTCTACTGTATGTCTCATGTCTCTTTCTTTACCACTGTTTCTACCTTTATAATTCTTCAGTGGATCGTAGCCAGTTTACACAGGTCTTAGTGGACCCTACTCCCAGGGCAGGACTCCGAGAGTGTTTCCATCGGGTTTTTTGATGGGTCTGTAGATATTAGCAAAATTATTTCCATGACAATACAAGAAGTTTGGTGGCATATTTAAACTTCCTAGGTGACCAAAAGTGTTACATGCTTTAAAAACCAACACCGAAGAGGTATTATTAAGAACTATTGCAGTTTCTTACTACTGCAAATACAATTTTTTTCCAAGCACTTAAGGTTTTAATTGTTATTTCCCTAATTCAAAGTGGGTCATGAAATAATTTGACGAATTAATGCAATTTTGGCATCATTTGATGTGATTTTTCTGTTAATTGGCTCAGAGGACCTTGCTGATGCAGAAAGATAAAAGTCAAATATTATATTTTGAACCTTCCTTCAGGGAAAAATCATATGCCTAAGTGCTCTACCCATAGACAAATGATGGGTTCCCAGAATATTACAACAAGGCATGTTCTTACATCTTCATTTCTTCCTTACCTTCGGCAATAGCAAAAACAGAACAAAACAAAACAAAAAATAATAATCTTACAGTAAAACCACTTCCAGAGGCACAATTTAGCCAGTTCAGGTGAAATATATATCATCATATGATGCTCTAGACTTCCTCAGAAAAATGATTTCCTAGTATCAATTTAACAGTCATGCTTCTGCTCCATGTCGCATTGCCTGGAAAGTACTGCTAGCATAGAGTGCCGGCCCCGTGGGACAAAACTTGATTTGTCAAACATGTGCAGAGCACCATGATTCTCATCGTGGAACCTCAAGGGAGATAAGTGGTTTTGTGTGGATTGTGCTTTTAGAGAACACAGAAAATTCAAGAAATTCTAATGGGTAGGATGGAGATAGTGTAGAAGAAGAGAAAGATTTTCTAGGGGACAGCATTAAATAAAAGCAGGCCTGAGATAAACTTAGAAATGGAAGAATATAAAACTGGTTCTAACTATTCTAGGGGATATATTTAATATATGGTCCATAACAGTCACTTACATGTTTTTGGCAATTCATATAACTTTCAATTGTTTTTTAAAAAAGGATCTTGGCCATTGTTTTATAACACATTGAATATATGTCTATATGCATGCTTTTATGTGCAAGTATTGTGCATGAACTTCACGCAGACCAGTACAGACATGCAGCACTCAACTGATACAAGGACACTGCAGCATCTGAGATGGAGAGATCAAGTCGAGCCTTCCGTGCAAAGAAACACATGGGTTTCTATTGTATGGTTTATATCCTTTTAAGGCTGAAAACCCTCTCTCTGATTTTCTAAACAAAATTTCAGAGGATTATCTGCTTTGCTCTGGTACATTATGCTTATCTCAGAATTATGCTTTCTTCAAAGTTATTACTTGAGACAAGAATGGATGCCAAATATATATGTGTGTGTGTGTATATATATATATATATATATATTATATTCCACTTTTCTTCACAGATCAAGTAAGTTTTTAAAAAAATTTGAATTGAAGTCTGGATGGCTTTCAACGTTCTTTTCACATTTTAAGAGTTTGGGATATTTTGCCAAGCACATAACGCAAATTGTATTGGAACTGTAACACTTTAATAAAGAGTCTAAGATATTACCTCCCTCCATCCTCACATGGCAAAACTCTCAATTATTGGAACAATCTTTTACCAAGCTGCCAACTTCCTCTTTTGCCAAATGCTCCTAAGACTTCATCTTCTCATTGACTCTCTTCTATTTTCATTTTGTTCCTCAACAATCCATTCTCTGATGTCACTTAAAAATCACTTACCTCTGGGAGACATCACCAGTTCCGTCACTACGACCAGGTCACTGGATGAAAAGGCTTTTTTCTTAGTTCGAATAGCAAAAGCAGGGTTAATTAAATGAGTTACAACCCGCCACAGTGAACTTGTCTTCAGACTAACCGCTTTTTTTTCTTTTAATCCCGTCTACCTCTCTCTCTGAAAAGGTTGTTAGTATCTATTAACTGTGGTGAGAGGTCTAGAGAAAATGAAATTCATGATACTGTGGAATAGAACCATTAGAAAAACATTGCAGTTTACATTTTTGTTCACTCTTCAGAGAATACATGAAGTTAAATGGGGTGTTTGTTTTCTTAAATAAAAAAAGGCACACTAGGTTAATGGTTCTGGCTCATTAGTTCAAAAAAAAAAAAAAAACCTTTGTAAAGCAGAAAAATGATTTTATTTACTTTTTAAAGCAAAGCACTATTTCTTCAAAATAAACCTTAAGTAGAGGCCCAGTGTAAAGTATTTCAATTTTCTTAGCCAAGCCCAGAGGCCTTCTGTGTTACAGTCCATCAGTCTCCCTCAAATTCTGTAAAGGATTTGATTAAAATACCTGAGATGGTCAGAATACAATTTGACAACAATAGTAAGTACTAAGGCATGCTGAAGTCTAAAAGATAATGTTTATGATTTGGGACTATCTCCTTATGGTACATTCTTCTTTGTTAATTGCCTTAAATTATCACTTGAATATCTGTGATTCAAAAGAAAAATATTTAAAGAAAAAATGGTGTAATAAACGGGTTTGCCTATCGGATTTTACATTAATATTTCAAAGGGTGGTTTAGAAACTGATTGAAGTAGGCATATCTCATTCTCCCATTGAACTATATCCCATTTAAAAAGCAATGGTAAAATGTGGTCAGTTTCAAAAAGTATCACTCTGACTGTGGTTCTCAAAGGACAAACAGACAAGGAGACCACTTACCAAGCAATATACTTTCTTGTGGGAAGCAGGTTTGCACCTTGTTCTATTTCAGTGACACATGGCTGCTATGGTAATTTTAATCATTTTATTAATGCCATCGTGACATCTTCCTGCAGATCACCAGGGAAAATGAAAGATGAGGCTACTTCTATAATTCAAATAGCATGAACAAACTTTAATGTTTTCTTTTGAAGAGATTTGCCTTTTAGTAAATTTATTCATTTAAAATACCTTCTTCTTTCTGATAGGAAAATGCAGTTTTCTTATTAGGGTTCTTTAAAAATTAACACATTTTCTTCCTACTATTTGCTTTTTTATTTGAATTTTCCTAAAGACCCAGTCTTCTGCACAAGACTTTCAATGGTTCCAGGTTGATTTCAGGATGAATCAAGACTCCAAATTTATTTCATATAATTTTCCAGTAAAAATGCCTCTACAGATTCCCTATTATTTGAGATACCTACCTATAGAGTATTCTTTCTGATTATGTTTGCCCTTTCCTTACAAAGGTACTAAACCAAATGCCTACCCTTATTTTATTAATAAAAGTATTTCAAAGTTACATTCATGTTGATGTTTTTCAGCTGATAATGGTTGCTCTGTTTTCAAGCCTTAGAACAATTGGTCAGTAGTTCTCATATGATGCGTATTATGGAGAGAAGGAAATCCATGCCCTTGCTTCAACATGTCAAAGCTGTTGATGATCAACAGATGTAATAAAACAAGTTTTCTGTCCATAGGAAACCAACTCAGTGTCTAAGTAGTAAATTCTGACTGGGAAATTATAGCTATGAGTAAGATTCAACAAATTATTGATTTATCCACGCTTGGAAAGGGGAGTAAGGATTCCAAACGCATACGAAATCCTCTGAGATAATATTAAAATAGAAGTGAAAATGTTCATTCTCACGAGAAATGTATGGGATCTCATGAGGAATGTTCCTTTCCCCACATTTTTTGTGAGAGTTGTATTTATAAAAACTCTTCAATGATTCCCCTCTACTGGGGGTCATTTAAACTAATTTTAAGAAGGCAAAAATTATGAACATATATCTGTAAAGAAATGTGAATGATCTTTCTTCTTTTGTGGATTTGCAACATATAATTATAAAATTTATCTAGAGATATAAATTTGTTAAAATAACCAGGAAAAATCTGAAAAGAGAAATAATGAGGGAGAAGCTATTTTGTCAAATTAAAATGTAGTATATATATTCCTATAACTAAAACAATTAAGCAAAGAGAAATGAAGATACATAATGATTGGAGTAAATTAGCACATATATATAATAATTTAATGATTAGTAAAATTTGCTTATTAACTCAGTGAGAAAATTGACTTATTCTCTAAAAGTTTCTCTGACAATTCGTTTTGGGGGGAGTAAAAATGAAAGAAATGTTAGCTTAATAATTCACTATTCTTTAAAAATCCAGACAGGGGGGTGCCTGTGGCTAAAAGGATTGGGGCACTGGTCCCACATACCGGAGGTGGTGGGTTCGAACCCTGCCCCAGCCAAAAACTGCAAAAAAAAAAAACCAATCCAGATAGACCAGATATTTAAATATAACTTCTAAGTGTGTGTTCAGAGTGACTGACTTTTAGCTATGTTTTGAAGTCTTAGGGAACTCTGGGAAGATATCATTGGCTTGAAGAGAATGTGGTGTGGGGCCTGCAAGTTCTGCACATCAATTATCTGCAAGTAGCCCCATGAGCATAACTCCACATTTTAAATTATACTTCAGATGCTCATTGCCAATTAGAAAACTGAAGGGAAGTTGGGGGAGATTTATGAACAGTTACCTATGGCTGGAAAGAAGGCAATATTGAAAAAGTGTTACTAAGTGCTTCAGGACATCTAATCTTGGAGGAGGAGGAGGACAGATGGTAACAGGAGCACAGTCCATAAGAGTCAAGCTGAAGAATTGATTCTCAGATGATTTAATTGCCACAGGACTTAAGTGTCTTTAATCCACACTCAATGTTTGGCAATGTGTTTTTATATAATTCAGTAAAGCCAAAGACTGCATTTCTATTTTGGAAAAAAAATTCAATCTTTTTATTCCCATAATCATTTTCATTCATCTTTCAGTCTCAGAAGTTGACTTTACTTGCTCTTTTATGCAATTGCATATAATACTTGTATTTCTCCTGTCTCTCTCTCCCACTTTGGCATATTTCTCCCTCTGCTCTTTGTCTTTAATCCTTTATTTTAATCTTAGATGAGTGGGTTCATGCATAAGTGATCTCTACTAACTGTTACCATTTTCTCTCCACTAACTTTGTCCTTAGCCTCTACAATCTGGCTTTCCTCCTCAGTAATTTTCTACTCAAAAGACCTAATTATTAAAGCCAAAAATATATTGAAAAACAATGCTTCAATCCTTCCACTATGTCTATGGTCACATCCTTCACAGCTATTTACAGTACATGAATCATCTTTTTTTATCCTTCTTAATCACCCCAACTCTCTCTACAACTCTCCCATCAGGGATAATAACCCCAAACCAATTAAGCTATTCTCTAAAATGTCAGTATTCATGTCTAAAATATTCTACTAAATTCCTGATTTAAGAGAGGGAAATCAGAGTTTTTAAGGAAATGACCAAGAAAAAATTAAATATGAGTAGGAAAGAAGGCAAATAATGAAAAACTTGCTCTATGGATCCTGACCTATGTGTCAGCTACCATTTCCCCAAATGGACACAGTAACCTTGCCAGTTGTTCTAAGCTTATGGTTTACCAGTTAAGATGACTTTTCTAGAGTCTTATATCCTTATAGCTTATTTTAAGATAATTTTTTCCCTTTTCAAAATACAAAATAAATATTTATTTCAAAATATACAATAAATATTTATATCAAAATATAAATATCGATAAAAATGTTGAAACTATCCATGAACAGGTCCACAAACCTCTGAGGAGTCTAGTACTTCTTCCCTCTCCCCATGGTAGAATGAGCATGTGTGTGTCAGACAAGGAATGGATGATGTTTTAAATATGCAGTAACAGTCAAATAGCCAAACCTGAAATCCCCATCCACAAAGTTTATAAAAATGTAAATGGGGCCAAAGGTCAATAAAGACATGAGACAGAGTTCAACACTGGCAATTTTTAGGTTACATTATAAATGACTCTTCAAGTGGATTTTGGAATATCTAGTAAACGCTTGTTAATTTGTTTGTAATTGGAAGAACTACTTTGAAAGGCCCAAAGTATATTACTACTGTCTGGATAGGCTTCATGCACTTCTTTCCTAAGAAGGCATCACCAATCCATGAAACAAGAATCAATTACAGAGAGAAAGCTTTCAACCAGACTGTGGATCCCAGCGAAGAGAAGGACAAAGTGTAGGCAGGAAACTAGCACTACCATCAGAATTGAGGAGGGAAGGGCAACCAGGTGTCATGAATGATCATGATTGTCAGTAAGATCCCCACTTTTAGAGGCATTTTTCCCAGCCACTAGATGTGATGCCAGTTGTGGGCTTATTTCCTAGGACTGGCTGTAAGAAGAAAGGCTGTGTCTCGTCTACCTTTATGCCTCCTCCCAGGTAGTCCACATCCAATGACTGTTGCTGTATAAAGATGAACCCCTTTGCTTCAGGTTGGGACAAGTCTGAAAGGCCATTCAAGTTCCAGAGTTCACTGTGGACTGAACTGAGCCCTTTGTTCCAACTCCATCACAGCTGAGCTGCTTCATCTGTCTAATCTTGCTTTATTTATTTCTCACCCCCAGGTATTGTCATAGACAGCACCCACCAATGAACTATTTGTAAACTGGATTTCTGTGTCATTGCTTCCTGGGTAACATATCAGGGTAGGATTCCAGTTCTGTGGTGGCTCAGGAGAGTTGTATAACTGCCTGGTCAGTGCCACAAAGAATCCAGAGAGGCTCCAACCTGTGGACAAGGCTTACTACTTAGAAGTTCTCTATCATGCCCAGAGCACCCCTTTCAAATGGGATACAAAAGGGTTGTGTGTAAAAAACCAGTGGGGAGAAGTCAGACTATTCACTCTTGCTCACTCCTTCTAGTCATGTTCATTGGAGCTCCAAAAATTAGAGCAACAGACCAACTTGACTTTGCCTGTTGCTAACTATGTAATATGAAGTGATTTCTGTGATTGCTGGCTTTTCCTCTGCAATACGATGGTGATTCTGCGTATTACATGTACAAATACCACTTGTGAAGTACTTCGCTCAGTTTCTAGCACACAAAATTTTTAAAATGAGAATCTCTGTATATTTTTGCAAATATTTCATTTAATTCTCCACATAATTATCAAAGATAGCAGCTCTTTGTCTCTTTGTCTACAAGGGTAAGTAAATAGCATCAGAGTGATAGAAAGTTAAAGGTACGAAATAGTGGTCTTAATTTGGGAATAGGAGACCTCAGAGGATGTTGAAAGCGAAGTAGCTTTAAAGGACAGAGCAGGAACAAGAACAGAGTTCTCCTGAGACTCTTACTATGCTCTAGCATTTAATAAATACTTGATTTGCTTAAAAATTCATTCCATGAGACAAAAAGAAAAATTTCCTTCATGAGTAATAGTTTAACAGAAGTGAAATAAAAGAAAACCACAGAAAATCATTTGGATGATTGGGACTTGGAGTGTCTAGAATGTGTTCTCATAAGTTTTCCACCTCTTTAATTCCATACTTTAAAGAAATCTATTAGTCACCAAAGCCAAACTTTGAAAAATGTGATACTGTGTGGGAGGTGCTGGATTTTTGTAATGAAATATTCTCTGTGCATGAGTGATCTTTTAACATATGGAGATAGGGAGGCTTTTATCAATTTTTATTTGTTTAGCAACTGAAAAGGAGGAGATTCAACATTTTTGAGCTTTTGTATAAAAGGTGTCCTACTTGATAGTCTATTAATAGCATATGTCATGATTATATTGTTTTCATGGAATTCATTAATATCAGCTAGTCTTTTTTAAATTTGTACCTTGATGTCTAGTTATCTTAGGGAATCAAAAAACTTTCTGTGACGTTTTCTTACTAATATGCAGTTAAGTTGATCACCTAAGGAACTGTAATAAACTGGTCTACATACTGCGGTAGTCAACATAAAGAACCAGGCGTCTGCATACTGGGGTAGTCAACATAAAGAACCAGGCGTCT